>NC_091978.1:42786609-43088405 GCF_044704955.1 Pristiophorus japonicus
AAGGATGGAATCTGTGACAAGGGTACGGAGTTTGTGGTAGGAACCAAAAACAGTAGGCTTCAGTCTTCCAAATGCAATACTGGATGACGTATGTCCAGATGTTTCCTTTGCAGAACTAACTGTTTCCCCACACGGGTTAGCAAACGATTTAGTATGCAACAGCATGTCCTTACTTAAGCCTCTCATTACTTCATCCTGAAATTGACCATTGTTGCAGGGTCAGCCCTGATCCAATAGCTCACTAGTGCTTTAAATTGACATATTTCCCTGCTTACCATGCTAAAGGCTAACATTACTACAATATAATAACTGAATAGTATAAATAGGACAGTCTAATTAACCCTTTCTTACACAAGGATAGATCCTTGGGGGACTTGAGGTAAGAGTGCAGGGTAGGAAGAGCAGCCATTGTTGGAAATACTCTATTTATGACTGGATTGTTGAGAGGAACCAAAAGAAGGTAATCCCACTGAGCTGAACAACAGAGAAGGAGGATGGTGTGGACAGTGTCAGCCACGGCTCAGTGAGTAGCACTCTCACCTCAGGTCAGAAGGTTGTGGGTTCAAGTTCCACTCCACGAGACTTGAGCACAAAATCTAGGTGGACACTCCAGTGCAGTACTGAAGGAGTGCTGCACTGTTGGAGGTGCAGTCTTTCAGATGGGACATTATAGCGAGGCCGTCTGCCTTCTCAGGTGGATGTAAAAGATCCTGTGGCACTATTCAATGAAGTGCAGAGGAGATCTTCCCCTGGTGTCCTGGCCAATATTTATGCCTCAACCAATAACATAACTAAAACAGATTATCTGGTCATTACCACATTGTTGTTTGTGGGACTTTGCGGTGTGCAAAATTTGTTGCCAGGTTTCCTACATCACAATAGTAACTACACTCCAAAAGTACTTTAATGGTTATAAAGCACTTTGGGACATCGGGAAAGGCACTGGAGAATCCAAGTTCTTTTTTTCTCAACCATGTCAAAGGCAGCGGACAAGATGAGGAGAGATAATACACCAGAGTCAGTCATAAAGGATGTAATTTGTGATTTTTAATATGACCCTTTTGGTATTGTGGCAGGGGCATAAACTCGATTGGACAGATACAAACAAAGTTGCAGAAAAGATGGGCACAGATTTTGGTTGGGATGGGGTGGTGGGAGAGAGGCGACAACACACAAAATATATTAACCACTTACAAGAAATTGAAAACAAGATCCATACACATCCAATATTGGATATAAAGACATCAAGTCATGAAAATGTTTACGTAGCTATGACATTCTGTACTTCGATGTCTTTAGCAATAATAGCAAATAGGTATGGATAGAGTACGAACTAGATTGGCTGATATTTAGTGACAAAACATTAATCGTGCTCTCATCATTTTGGGCAATCCCATCCTTCCGAATAGGGTGCACTTGAGTCATCTTCCCTTGGGACTTCTGGCTGAAGTCAGCACCAGTTCTACCTACACACATTTCCCCAAGCACATTTTCTACATCGAAGGGAAAATGATGAAGGGACTTAATATTAGTATTAGTAGTCAACTGATAGCACACTCAGTCAATCACAATGCTGTGGGTTCAAGCCCCACCATAGAATCTCCTGAGCTGCCGAGGCAGCTCTGCATACAAACATACGGAAATGACAAACAGGGGAAGACCCACTGATGCATCCAGCTTGTCCCGTGTAGTTATGATACCCTATACTTCACGATAAAGACACACAATACCCACCCAGTTATAAATCAGTTGGGAGAGGCGAGAAACTGCATAAAAGGCAATTAGTGGAAAGAAAATTGGAACATTCCTCCCCCACCCCTTTAGACGGTCGAAACTAGTCCAGGAAATCACACTGGCAAATGCTGTGTGCAAAATGTCTGTCATGTTTGCTTATGTAAAAGTCAATACAATTCAAAAGGAATTCATCAATAGTACAATACTGAAGATGTGATAAGGAGTTATAGAATAATACAAGCTCTTTCTTTATAAGGGGTAATGGAAACAAAGTGCAAGAAAAGCGGCATTGCAGGAATAAGCTGTGCTGCAGGAATAAGTATCAGTTTAAAAACATTTGGAAAAGAATAGCAGCTTCCTTAATGTGCAGTGCAAGTGCATTTTAGAACAGAATGGCAAAGTTGCTGACAAATTCCACGTAATTTATAATTATTAAAACAAATCCAGGCCTCGAAAGATGGTGTGATTCCCTTGGTTCAAGGCATTTTATTCAGTGACATTTCGTTAATGGCCAGGATTTGGTGGTAGGAATACAGTGAAGCAATCAACGCTTACCGTTATAATGGAGTAAATTGGATAGCAACTTTCGGCGTCCGCAAACACGCAGCTAAACATGGAAATCAGGAAATTGCTGTCAAGTTGCCATGCTCCTCCACAAGCTTCGCTACACCGGTATCTCAGAGATTTTTTATTAAAACACATGAATGGCATGAAATTGCGGCACTTACCCACTAAACACGTCAGAAAAGGTTAGGGCATTCAAGTGTCGTGAATTTTTAACGACTTGCTATGTCTTAATTATCACCAAACTTCTCCGGCACTGAACAAGTATGGAGTTTCATTCCTTCAGATTTTAATCATTGGGAGATTTTAAAAATACATTTTGTTTCTCTCTCTCTCTATCTATCCCATCTTTCTTTCCCTCTCTTTATTTCGCTTTCTGTACCTGATTGATTGGCACCTCATCCACCACCTTAAAGATTCACTCCCTCCCCCATCGGCACACCGTGGATGTAGTATGTACCATCTACAAGATGCACTGCAGCAACTCGCCAAGGCTTCTTCGACAGCACCTCCCAAACCCACGATCTCTACCACCTAGAAGGACAAGAGTAGGAGGCGCATGGGAACACCATCGTCTCCAAGTTCCGCTTCAAATCACACACTATCATGACTTGGAAGTATATAGTCGTTCCTTCATTGTCGCTGGGTCAAAATCCTGGAACTCCCTCCCCAACAGCACTATGGGAATACCTTCACCACGTGGACTGCAGCAGTTCAAGAAAGCGGCTCACCGCCACCTTCTCGAGGGCAATTAGGAATGGGCAATAAATGCTGGCCTTGCCAGCGATGCCCACATCCCAGGAACGAATAAAACATTTTTTTTTTTTATAAAAGAGTGAACTAAATGTTCTAACTTACACTTTCTGGTTTAGACTCAACATCTCTCAGTGAGGCTTTTTCAATCTGATTAGTTCAGGAGGCACCCTATTTGCTTGCCCTGTTCACAGAGAGCAGGCGTCAGGCTGAAATGGATCTGTAAATAGGCGCACCAAACTCATTCTATGGGCAGCTGCAAGGGCAATGAACGACGAGTGCCATTCGCTCACTGCTAACTGCAAAATCTGAGCCAATATCTTGCTCAGGAAAATGTGATCATACTTTGAAAGTTTAACCCATGATGGATAACCCAGATGTGCACTACACATGTAAAGGCAGTAAAAGTTCACTCAACCCTGAAGAGATCTTTGCCACCATTATAAAACCAATATTAGTATTAGTCCTTCAGAGGCAAGTAAGTAAAGCCAATGATCTCGCAGCCTTGTGACCTGAACACAAAAAACTCTATCAATATATCCAACACACACAAAAACGTCATTAGTGTACCCCTCCCAGTTTGCAGTGTTGGGTCGGGTTACGATAAAAAAGTGTACGTGATTAAAAGTTGTAATTCCCCATATATGCAAAAACTGATTAACGTTCACAAGCATGCAGCACGTTAGTAGCATGAACTGTCTTGCCTTCGATTTCTCAAACTGTAAGCTTATCTCAACTAGAGCAGAAGTTATGCATTTCTGCTCAGGTAAGAGATAAAATGAATCAACACTTGCTTGATAATGGTATTGGGAGAGGCAGACAGCAGACTGCCTGCTTTCTCGTGGAATGATGCGCAGCATTTTGAGATGGGAAAAGCTTATAATGCACAGGTCATGTACACTGCATGGCTGAAGTATCCTTGGAAGGTGATGGATTGAGTTTCAGCTGGAAAGACACTGCATGGAAGGCCAAAATTGAGATATGTATGGGAAGACCTGAATAACAGAAAAATAGCCACAGAAGCAAGTATGACAAGGTTTCTTTGCCAGCCTAACTGTGTAAGATGGGAAAATATTTTTTTTTAAATTGGGAAAATAGTCCAGACAAAAATACATTCCCAAGATTATTTTTATTGGGCGAGAATTCTAGCCTCAAGTGACACTCAAACTCCCATCCCTCACTGATCAGACTATGAGATAGTCATCATCATCATAGGCAGTCCTTCAAAGCGAGAATGACTTGCTTCCACACCAAAAAAGTGTGAGTTCACAGGGGTTTCAATGAAGGATCTAATATTCCAGGTCCCGAACTACATCTTGAAGTGTGGAAGATGCCAGCCACCACATGGGCTTGACAGAGCTAGGTCTTGGTCCAGTGGCAAGGATTAACCAAGACTACTGGAGACCAGCTCTGCTGCATGGACCGAGCACGCACACATATAGCATTGTGGGCTGCTCGTGCTGCCCCTGGGCCCTCGCCACTCCTTGGCCCCGGTCACTTCCTTCTACAAACTCCTGCTGCTCCTTTGCCCCTCCTGCCTTGTAGAGGTAGGAGATAGAGCACTCTGCAGTAATGCAATGCCCCTCTTGAGGGGGGAAGATGATAAAACTGGCAAGTCTCAGTAATGGAAGCAATGATGTAAAATAGTTGGTGATTTGATAGATTTTTGATATTAAAGGATTGCACTATTTGCTTTCATCATAATTATGCCTAAAATTATCAATAGAAACATATTAAAATGCAACACGAAGAAACAGTAAACTAGCATGGAAGTTATAAGAATCAAGTCTATCAAGGAAGTTGGTGAAACTCTTACCAGATTAATGCTGTAGGCCTTGCAAGTGATATCCTCCAGGCTCTGGTTCTGCAACTTTTCTGTGATTAGCGTGACCATGGTAGATGTCCCTTTTCCACTGCTCACACTGACAAGCATTGGAGGTTCTTTCTGTGCTGCTTCAATATTCCCCATGCATTCCCTGGTTGCTGTGCTGCATCCTTGTTCTTATTCATTGGCCTCCATGGCAGCTGTAGTGCTCACGAGCCAACATGTCCTTCTGTACATTCAATTATCTGTCAAAAATTACAAATGCAACAAAGAAATAAAGATTTTGTCGCATAATTCATTCATACCATTTCACAAAAAAAAAAGAAAAATTGGAGATGGGAAATTATTGACACTTTGCTAAAATGACAGGCTAACCCATCCCCACCTCCATTCTGGTGCTTTCCTTTTTCTAGTACTTCTCATGGGCATCAAAACCTAAACGGGAATTCAAATCATTAGCCTTCCAAGTAAACCTGCATTGGTGGCCAGTTTTGTGGCCTTGGCCTTATTTTCTTCAACTATCAGGATCATTCTGGATTGCAAAAATAACCCCAGGCTACTATTCTCTACCGCTAACTGTCTCCTTAAACCCCTCTCCCCTGTCTCCACCACATTCACCTCCAACAAGTGTGAGGAGCTCAGGACTTCTTTGTCTCAAAGATTGAGATCATCCAATCAGCTGCCTATGCGAGTTCCCTTCCTTCACCTCTGCCCACAGGACTAAATTTCATCTTATGCTCCCATCTGCCTTAACCCTAAACTCATATCTTTTTCTAGTTTCTCTCTGCTCTCCCCTCTTAATCTCTCCAAACTCATCTTGTCCATGAGACCCATTTCCTGCTCCCTTGGCCCTATTCCCACTAAACTGCTGACCACCCAACTTCCTTTTCTGCCTCCCATGTTAGCCGACATTGTTAACAGTTCTCTCTCCTCAGATATTGTTCCCCTCTCCTTCAAATCTGCTGTCATCACCCCTCTCATCAAAAAACCAACCCTTGATCCACTTTGCATGCTAGCTATCGCCCCATCGCCAACCTCCCTTTCTTGTCCAAAGTACTATGAATTCAATGTTTGAATCCGCTCCTGCTCCAGTACCGAAACTACTCTCAAAGTCACAAATGACATCCTTTGTGCCTGTGACAAAGGCAAACTATCCCTTCTGGACCTGTCTGCAGCCTTTGACACGGTTGACCACTTTATCCTTCGCCAACACCTCTCCGCCAATGTCCAGCTGGGTGGAACTGCATTCGCTTGGTTCTGGTCTTATCGATCGAATTGTAGCCAGAAAATCTCTAGCAATAGCTTCTCTTCCCACTCCTGCAACGTTACCTCTGGTCCCCTCTTATTTCTCATCGATATGCTGCCCCTTGGCGATATCATCCAAAAACACGCAGTCAGTTTCCACATGTACGCTGACGATACCCAGCTCTACCTCTCCACCACTTCTCTCGACTCCTGCTTGCTATCTAAATTGTCAGATTGCTTGCCCGACATCCAGTACTGGATGAGCAGAAATATTCTCCAGTTAAATATTGGGAAGACATTATCTTTGGTCCCCACCACAAACTGCATTCCCTAACCACTGACTCCATCCCTCTCCCTAGCATTAATCTGAGGGTGAACAAGACTGTTCGCAGCCTAGGTGTCACATTTGACCCTGAAATAAGTTTCCAGCCATATATCCGCGGCATAACTAAAACCGCCTTTTTCCACCTCCGTAATATCGCCGCCTCCGACCCTGTCTCAGCTCTTCTGCTGCTGAAACCCTCATCCATTCTTTTGTTACCTCTAGACTTGACTACTCCAACTCAGTCCTGGCCCACCTTCCACATTCCACACTACATAAACTTGAAGTCATCCAAAACTCAGCAGCCCGCGTACTAACCCGCATCAAGTCAAGATCACCCATCATCCCTGTGCTTTCTGACCTACATTGGCTCCTGGTTAAACATCTCGATTTCAAAATTCTCATCCTGGTTTACAAATCACTCCATGGACTTGCCCCTCCCTATCTCTGTAATCTTTTTCAGCCTCACAACCACACAAGATGTCTGCGTTCCTCAAATTCTGGCCTCTTGAACATCCCTCATTATAACAGCTCAACCATCGGTGGAGTTCCGGGCCCTAAGCTCTGGAACTCCCTCCCTAAACCTCTATGCCACTCTATCCTCGTTTAAGATGTGCCTTAAAACCTACCTCTTTAAACAAACTTTTGGTTATCTGCCTTAATTTCTTCTGTGGCTCAGTGTCAAATGTATCTGTTTGTTTGTAACACTATTGTGAAGCGCCTTGGGACGTTTTACTACATTAAAGGCACCATATAAATAAAAATTAAGTAATTCTGTGTTGTATGACAATCGTGTTGAACTTTATATAAAACAGTTGAAAGGAACAAGGTTACCCATTCTTACCTTCCCAGAATGTGTCAAGTAGTTAGGGACTCCTTGCAACTGCCCAAACTACAGGACCTCCAGCAGCAGGTATAGGTCTTCCCACCCAGACATTGGGAAAGGCTCAGGAGATGTTGTTTTAAAATGGAATGATGCAAAACAAAGTAGAAGGAACTAGAGCCTTCAAGGGGAAACGAATCTGGGGAGGAGTACTTTCACTGTAAAGTGCTTAACCACCCATTTTTTTTAAAAAATAGACATTACTCATTTTCTCTCATTTCAGGATTTCTTTTGCATCAAATAACTCGACTGAGCCGCTCTTCTGCTGCAGGTTGCTAGAGCGGCTGCACATCACAAATCAGCATTTGGAAAAAGCTTGGATGCTGCTTCAGAAGTGTTCAAAGTGAATAAAGTTAAAACCAACTGAGCATACAAGGCAGACCTTTTCTCACTCCACAACTCTGAATTTGCACCCAGGTTGCTACAAAAAATGCAATATCGAGATTAGTGTATCGAGCCACACCAGACAGAACACCCAACATACGTCCAAGCTGCTCCAGTTAAGAGACTCAACCCAAAATCGTAGGTGTCGATAGGAGATAACATAAGCAACAAAACAGCTTTCAAATAGGTAATAGCACTGTATATTCCCCACTAAACATATATCTGCTCATCAAGCAATGATGCACACACAGCCAACATAAGCAATTAATTTTAATTTCAACTAAATTTGTTTGAAATTGGTTTTAATAAGACATCGCCAATGCAGCTCTAACCAGTCGGGGAGCATGTGATAAAATCACATCTTCACCCAGTGATGCTCTCTCAAAGTTTTAACTTGCAAACCCTATTGAGGCCTATTTCCAGAACAATTGCAGAGCAGATGAACTTCCTAGGCCAGTTAAGTAAGTGAAGGCCATTTACTTCATTGTTTAGGAACCTCCTTAATCATTAGCTCCATCCTGATGACATCATGCTTACATTCCTAACACAAATGTCTCCAATAAAGTTTTTTTTCGCAAATCTCACACAAGCATCTAATTTAAGCTCCTACACTTCTAGCCAGACACATTCATTGCCCACCAAGAATGCCAACTCATCCAAGAGATCAACTCACAAACTAAAAATTACCCTTTAAGTCAGCAATACCTCCGTAAGACAAGTTTTTGTCAAATTCTGTCTGGGAAGGCAGAAAGGGCAGACAAGCCGTATGTCCTTTTTGCCAACACTTTCAATTCAATAGCAGACACATGATGCTAAACGTAACTGCATCCATTTTTGTTGGGATTTACTTTTGTAATTTATTTTACCACTGTACCCTCAAATATGGCAGACACGGGTGGGTTGAACGGCCTCCTTAATATATTTTACAGATAGCACATTCCACACTCTCTAAAATGGACACATTTAAAATGCTGCTACAGTTTAATTCTATATTTTATTCAACATCAGTTTTATTAGATGGTCACATTCCCAATCTTTGTTGCTATAAGACTACTATAAAGAAGAGCACTTGGTAAATTGGAAAATACCATGCATTTTTGTCATGACTGCATATGCAAATGACAGGATGAAACCTTGGTACAATCCACATTGGTAATACAAACGCTTGTGAAAATGAGATTGTGCCCCTTTAAACGTGGCACCCACCTACTCACCGACATGAAGATTGCCATAAAAACACTGCTGTCAAAGCAAAAGATCCTAAATCATCTTTCACCATAACTAGTTCAAAGTCTTTCACCGCTTCAAATTCAAACAAAAACTGCAGGTCATGCACATTCCCCCTTATTCAATTAGTTGCAAAAACCTCACATCTGATACACAGCTTGCTTTCATCAAAATGTTCTACAATTTCCAAAAACATTCTTTGTATAAGTTTCTACAGGTGCCGAAGGTCAACTGTCTTAGCAACAAATAATGTCTCCAAGGCCAGATTGTCCCGCAGTAAGTTTGAATGAAAGGGATTGCAATAGCCATCCTGCAGAGACCACTTTTTTTTGTATGCACTCCACCACAGAGCAATTTCAGAATAAAAACCATTTACGTTAAGAAACTTACGAATACTTACACAGACATGCCATACGAAATACTAGTGTTTTAAAATGTACAGCATGTTTAAAAGCTGCTATAAAATGTTACTTTTCTTTACAAAAAGATAATCTACATAGCAACTCTATCTGTGCTTGCGTGTGTTAAGGTCATACATTTTTATCCAATTATCAGAGGGATGGGCAATAAATGTGAGCCTTGCCAGCGACGCCCATATCCCTATGAATAAAAAAAATTAGGCTGAATTTAATATCTCAAAGAGTTTAGTTATTAAAGACACTAATGCCACAAATAAAAGCCAACAGAATTTAATTTAACTTCAGTCTCTACCTGACCTGAAAGTTTTCGCAATGCTCCCAAAGCTGTCTTTTTGGAATAAGTATATATTTAGTGTAATACCTCTGACTTTTTTTTTTAAAAAAGACAGGATTTTGAAAAACTAGATGAAACTGCTGAAAATTATACCTTTTAGTTCTAAAAGCCTCAAGTTAGGGCATAATTAACGTACACAGCTTCTTTTAAAGGTTCGGTATTTATAGTTGATAAGACCCTGGAGATAGTAGTCATTTAGATAAGTGCAATGACAACCATTATACAACAGTTTGTAAGCTCCTTGCTCGACTAACAAAACTACCATTATTATATTAGAACAACCTTTTAAAAAAATGTCAGCTTATTTTTGAGTAAAGACTGCAAATCAATATTCAGCTTTAGCATTGTGGAATGAAATAAATTTTATATATTAATTAATTCACAATAATCAATCCTTGGTTCAGCCTATTTCATGCGAGAGTAATTTTAGTAGATAATCTGCAATAGAGACAGCGGTCTTCAGAAAGTTGAAAAGTTCTTTCAGCTATCAAACACTTTGCCTATTGTTCAATGCAAAACTGGGAAAATGAGAATGTACACCACAGCCCAAACTTACATGGGTTACATTCTAAAAAATGCAAGTCAATGAAGAAGTTTTATTTGAATTGCAACTCAGTGATTTTTCACTATATGGTTGAAGTACAAAGAGACAGGATAAACAAATGCAATGTGAAAAATAAAATTCACGTCACTAGTACAATATTAAATTCAGGTAATTGCACTCTGTCCTGAAACACATGTCCAATTAGGATATTCAATAGAAAAAAAAGTTAGCAGCCCAACTAATTCACTTTGCTGATGATACCAAGATGGGTGGGAAAGCAAATTGTGAGGAGGACACAAAAAATCTGCAAAGGGATATAGACAGGCTAAGTGAGTGGGCAAAAGATTGGCAGATAGAGTACAATGTGGGAAAATAAGGTTATCCACTTCGGCAGAAAAATAGAAAAGCAAATTATGTTAAATGGACAACAATTGCAAAGTGCTGCAGTACAGAGGGACCTGGGGATCCTTGTGCATGAAACACAAAAGGTTAGTATGCAGTTACAGCAAGGAATCAGGAAGGCAAATGGAATGTTGGCCTTTATTGCAAGGGGAATAGAGTATAAACACAGAAGTCCTGCTACAGGGTATTGGTGAGGCCACACCTGGAGTACTGCGTAGTTTTGGTCTCCGTATTTAAGGAAGGATAAACTTGCATTGGAGGCTGGTCAGAGAAGGTTCACTAGGATGATTCCGGTGATGAGGGGGTTGACTTATGAAGAAAGGTCGAGTAGGTTGGGCCTATACTCATTGGAGATTAGAAAAATGAGACGTGATCTTATCAAAACATACAAGATAATGAGGGGGTTCAACAAGGTGGATGGAGAGAAGATATTTCCATTCATAGGGGAAACTAAAACTAGGGGACATAGTCTCAGAATAAGTGGCTGCCCATTTAAAAGTGAGATGAGGAGGAATTTCTTCTGAGGGTTGTAACTCTATGGAATTCTCTGCCCCAGAGTGCTCTGGAGGCTGGGTCATTGAATATATTTAAGGCGGAGATACAGATTTTTGAGCAATAAAGGGAATAAAGGGTTATGGGGAGCAGGCAGGGAAGTGGAGCTGAGCCCATGATCAGATCAGCCATGATCTTATTAAATGGCGGAGCAGGCTCGAGGGACCAGGTTCTTATGTTCTAATGTAAATCAGTTATTCTGTTGCAGAAATTTGCAGGGCTATGGGGAAAGAGCAGGGCAGTGGGACGAATTGAATAGTTCTTTCAAAGGGCCGGCACAATGGGCCGAATGGCCTCCTTCTATGCTGTAGGATTCTTTGATTCTATGAACTACTTCAGAATACAGTTTGAAGTGAGCTCATTATGATTGTACACTATTGTATCACTTGCTCAACACCATTGGTCACAAGCTGAGGCAGTTTCATATCCTACACTTGTGCAATGTCAAGCCACAAGCCACAATTCCAGCTGATATGTGCTAAATTAGTGTCAAAATTAACCAAACAGGGAGATTAGCCATGAGAGCTGGTAATGCAAAAAGTCATCGTACAAATTAAGTATATTCTGCTTGTTTTCTTTTCTGCAAGATAAAGGGAATAGACCCTTAATATAAAACAAATCAGCAAATCATGAAGCTGCCCAGAAAGAAAACTGAGCAACTGTGGAAACGTCGCAGGAAAAAAAACGAACAAATGCAAATTAGAAATGCAAATATCATTGTCAATTCAATCTGTCCTTGCAAATTGAGCTATGAATTAGACCAGGGTGTCCAAGCTATGACCTACCCTGGCCCACAAACTGCAGGCAGCTCAGTTCTATTTGCACCTGTATTACTTGCTGGGTTGTCACTGCAGTTTCATGAGCCTGAAAACCTGGGAAAGTCTATTCCTAGCATTGCTGCCTCACTGAATAATGCTTGAATCAAATCACCTACAGCTGTTGTGTAAGCAGCTTGAGATATAGGCAGATTAATGGGGATGTTCGTTTAAACATGTGTCCTGTGAATCTTCATGGTATTCACCCAAATAATCACAAAAAGCATCAACAAATCTCAGACTGCAGTTTGAAAAAAAATCCTGGGGTGGGGTCAAATGCAAGATCTTAATACATAAAAATGGAAATAATAATAAACCATGCGAGGTCCTCAGAAATTAGCTCTGCAGGGACAAAAGGCTCAATTCCACAGGACAATATCGACAGAGGCATAGAAGGCACCCAAATCAGTTTTTGCGGACTGGGAAGGTGTTTTGCACAGGAAGACAACAATAATAGCCAAAGAAAGGATAAAGTATGAAAAAAAATTGTCAACTGCACCTTGCAGGTGACTTTTTAAAAAGTGATGCATTTTGCACTAGTGTAGTGGTTATATTACTAGACTAGTAATCCAGATGCCTTGGCAAATAATTCAGAGATCTCGAGTTCAAATCCCACCACAACTATTTGAGAATTCAAATTTTGAAAAGCTGACCTCACTAAAAATGATTGAATCTGTTGGATTGTCGTAATACCCTAACTACCTGCCATCCTGGTATGGCGTATATGTGACTGCAGTCTTACACCAATGTGTACGCGGAAATAACCTAGCAAGCCACTCCTTTCAAGCCATCTCAAAGGGCAATAAATGCCGGCCTTGCCAGCCACATCCCCATCCCAGAGAACAAAAAAAAAACAAGGACAACTTCTCATTAAGTTTATATTTGAAAGGAATCAAGTCAAATGAGAGAAAGTTTAATTAACATCTGATATGATGAAATCCTGACAAATTCCTGTCCAAGAGTGAGCAATTATAAGGAGCATTGAACATTACTGTTTCCAAATGTCCTTTGTTGAAAAAAAAGTACCAGCTGAGAGGAAATCAATTATGAAAGAGAGTGAAATGGTAAGTTATTGTTCAATAGCAGATTGACGCAAGCTATCCCTAAATACCTGGCAGCACACTATTATTAACACCAATCAAAATGGAAACCGTGCTCAGAGTTACAATGCTGACTCCACCATACATATAGTATGTAGGTTCAAACTCAACTTGCCTCGATGGCTATAAAGGCTGAAAGTGAAAACTTTAGCTATTCAGCAGGTTTTTTTTTTAAGGGCGTCACAAATCCACAGCGTAAAACTATTTTCCACATAAATCTGAATATGGACGGAGGCTCACAGAAAAAAAAATCTCTGGGGAAAATGGAGGGAAAGAGATAGATGCACTATAATTGGCTTTCATCATGTTGGGCCATAAAGAATCTCCTGCTGTCAGTGGATGACAAGTCAAACGAAGTGAAGAATGCAAATGTTTTGGAAAGCAGACCAAATGTGATGAACAGTATATACAATATGCTGCAAGATAAGACTCTTAGAATTTTTTTGCGTGTTCCAAGTATTTCAATTAACTTCAGCAAAAAGCAATGCATCAACCAGAATGATTAGACCTCTTCAATAGGGAGATATTCTATACCTCAATTTTAGTCACGAAAAGATAGCAAGCATCATCTTGGTTTAGTGGTGGAATTCTCGTGTCATTCCAAATGTCAAGAGATCAAGCCTTATTCGAGGCTGCTAAAACAGATTAACTGGTCATTTATCTAATTGGTGTTTGGGGACTTTGCTGTACACAAATGGGTTCCAACAACATCCGAGTTGTAGCGCTGAAGAACTGTGCTCCAGAACTAGCCGTGCCTCCAGCCAAGCAGTTCTAGTACAGTACAGTTACAACACCAGCATCTATCGGACAAGGTGGAAATTTGCCCAGGTACGTCCTGTCCACAAAAAGCAGGACAAATCCAGCATGCCCAATCTTAATCATCAACCAAGCGATGGAACGAGTAGTCAATGGTATATCAAATGGTTTACTCTCCCATAATCCGCTCACTGATGGCTCAGTTTGGGTTCTGTCAGGACCACCCAGCTCCAGATTTTATTACAGCCTTGGTCCAAACATGAACAAAAGAGCTGAATTTCAGAGGCGAGGTGAGAGTGGTATCAAGTGATATCAAGGCAGCATTCAACCAAGTGTGGTACCAAGGAGCCCTTGTAAAACGGAAGTCAATGAGGATCAAGGAAAAATCTCTCCAGTGGCTAAAGTGAAAAGCACAAAGGAAGATAGTTGTGGTTGTGGAGGCCAATCATCTCAAATAAGGATCATTGCATTATTGCCTGTTTGTAACAGGAAAACCTCAAATGCAGTGTTCAATCCAAGGTTATTAAAGATAATTGCATATGAACATCTTCCTTACGAACTCAAAGTAAGGTTTACAAATGCAAAAGTTTCAATTCTAATAAGCAACAGATGATTTCAAGGGACCCGCACATCAAATTCACGGAACAGGAAACCAGTTTCCTCCTTGCAGTTTCATTCCACATGTTGCTCGACTTTGATCCTTCAGTAAAGCTGATATAGGTATTAGCAAGAAATAAGGCTGGAAAAGTATTTAACTCAGCATACAACAGGCAAGAACATTTTTGAACTGTCATGAAGCTAGATCCCACTTGCAGCAGCTATTTACGAGTAAATCTCAGTATGAACTCAGCAGGTCCAATTTCTTTTGCATTCCTATCAGGAGTTCATCTCCACATGTACTGAGCTCCTAACATTTTTGATCAATCATCTATTATTGCCTTCAACAATGCCAAAGCCATTAATGGAATCTGGCACCATTTAACAAGTTTACCATATGGCCTCATACCAAAGCCACATCATGGATAGTACCTTCTCTGTGCCTCGTCACTGAAGTATTTAACAATTAAGTTGCTTTCTTGAGGGCTCTGGAGTCTGTTCTCCCCCTAATCTGTTCTTTCTCCATACCAATGTCCTCTACTCAACAGTCAATCTTATTCACTCAGACTGCACAGCCGCAGCCCTCCGCTTCCAGAGATCTCATCTGCAGTCAAATAATCATGCCAATGCTCGCTATCTGGGCTAACACAGGGAAAATAGTCTTTATCCAAGGTACTGGGAGGACTGCCAGTACTGCCAAGACACAACTTGATCTTACAATTTTAATGAGTACCTGTACAGCGTTTATGCACAATATACAATTAGTTTCCCAATAGGCAAAAAGTCTGCCCAACACAGGACAGCCTCCCTCCCAATCTCAAGACAGCACAGGGACTTGAAATATGAATCTGCTTTTTGACGGAGTTAGCTGATAAAAACAACAACTATTTCAGAAAGTAAAGTACTGCAGATGCTGCAAATCTGAAGTAAAAACAAAAAATACTGAAAACACTTAGCTAAAACACCTATGAGCCATTGTCTAAAACAGCATCATTACTGTCCATTATGATTCCTTGTCATGCTATGTATTAATAGCCTGGGCATTATTTTCAAATAGAAAATATACAGTTTAACATTGTAAATGTGAAGATACATATCTTGCTTATTGATCATGTTAACAATCTGCTGGGAGACCATTTTTAAAAATCCAGAGTCTCCATCTACTGCAAGTATCAAAACTGCCAACCACTGCTGTGATTACAGATACCCTTATCTACTGGCACTATGCTATGGATTGGATATTCGTAGAATACAGGAGTAAACACAATGGAATGGTTCTTTTTGAAAATTATCAAAAATCTGGCAAAGGAAATTCCAAAAGAGTAAAACTACAGGATTGTATAGTGCAGGAACGTCATCCAACTGTCAAATTCAAACTCGCTGCACTTAACTTCATTTGAATCCAGACAAAAATGACAGAAATAGGTAAGTATTATTTGAAAAAAAGATTTGTGCTTACAGCTTCAGCACAAAAAACACTACATATATATGTTCAGTGCAATTAAGATTAAAATTCAATACTGAATTCTCCACTGGCCACTTGGAAATATTAGCTTGATCTAAGAAAATTCATCTTCACCACAAAGCTGGTATAAAATGGGGTATTTTCACCTTTGCGCCATCCTTTAAATATCATATAAACCAGTTTGCGAAGACTTAGATGGAAAACTGGTCGGGGAGACTAGAACTAGGGGGCACAGCCTCAAAACACGGGGGAGCCAATTTAAAACCGAGTTGAGAAGAAATTTCTTCTCCCAGAGGGTTGTGAATCTGTGGAATTCTCTGCCCAAGGAAGCAGTTGAGGCTAGTTCATTGAATTTATTCAAATCACAGATAGATAGATTTTTAACCAATAAGGGAATTAAGGGTTATGGGGAGCGGGCGGGTAAGTGGAGCCGAGTCCACGGCCAGATCAGCCATGATCTTGTTGCATGGCGGAGCAGGCTCGAGGGGCTAGGTGGCCTACTCCTGTTCCTAAATTCTTATGTTCTTATGTTATGTATGCGACTACATCATATTTAAGGGGTGATGGTGCTCGTAATTTCTCACTTGCAAGCCAGAAATGTAGACAGTTTACAAACTGCAGAGTGCCTAGTTATCCAAAAGGTGTGATGGATTTCCAATTTCAGCACAACTCTCCCTCTTGCTTCCCCCACATTTTCTCCCCCTCTCTCCTGAATGTAATGATTCCTATTACAATACAGCTCCACAGACATTGGCAGCCCTCCAGCATGTTGCATAAAAGTGCCCATTCTTCTTACATTAGCCTGGACAGTGACCATCAGTAGGTTATTGAACTAAATGGGACAGCTCAGGCCTGCCTGGTGTCTACAGATGCACACTTACTTCTATCAGGGGTATGAACCACAGTTGTTTTTTCTCTACCTTGCCCAATAATATTGATGCCAACCCCAACTGATTATCAGCTAACTCAGCCATTTGTACCACGCAACAGTGTGCATTTCGCCATAGCAATCAGGAACTAGGAAAGATTGTGTCTTTATAAATCAAGTTTCAGATTCTCTGGATGCCCCAAAGTGCTTCAAGTATAGTTTTTTTTGTTAGGCAGATGCAACAGCCAGTTTTGCACACAGAAAAATCCCACAAACAGCAGAGATGATTGGCCAGTCATCTGGCTTGGTGGTGTTGGTGGAGGGATGAATGCAGACCAAGACACGAGAGGAATTCCTTGCTCATCTTCGAAAAAGTGCCACAAGATCTTTTCTGTTCACCCGTTTAATGTCTATGAACGATGGCACCTCCAATATACAGCTTACTGCATTGAAGTGTCAGCATTGTATTCAACTGCAGCACTGGAGCTTGAACCCACCTCCTGAGTGCAACCATGGAGTCAAACTCAAAAACAGTTTTAAAAAGAAGCATTTCCCTCTGAATGGTCACCTTTTAAATTCAGTCATAATTTAAAACACTTTCAGTGTTTGTTAATCTTTTACGTTTCCTAATTGAATATTTGCATAGATATTTCAGCCAGGATGAAAATGTGAGATGGATGACTGTTCTACTGCAGAGATCATGCCTAGTGGTACTGCAGCAAAGGACCAAGGGGGAAGGGGGAATGGAAAAGGGAAATTCTGAGGGGCAACTATGAAGGGTGGGGTAGGAGGAGGAAACCGTGTGGCAGAGAGCAACCATAAGGACAAGGATAGAAGGGAACAGGAAGGGACGCTTAACTGGGCCAGCCGCATCAAATAACGTGGCAACAAGCAGGGATGAGGGTAGAGGTGAAATTAGGAATCACAGCAAGTTTGTAGATGGGAGCATGCAGCTACAATGGGACAGAGTAAGCGACTTGGAAAAACTATGGCAGAAGGAGATCAATGTGGGCAAGTACGAGTTCATCCACGTGGGTCAGAGAAAGACAAATCAGAATCTTTTCTTAACAGCGAGAGATTGGGAACTGTAGAGGAGCAATGGGATTTGGGGTCCCTGTGCCCAAATCACTAAATGCAAAAAATTCTCACAGTAACTAGCTTTAAAAATACAGAAGTCAAAATTAGCTAACCACAACTGTGGTTTTCAAAATAACTTGCCAGTTAAGTTTCCTTAATGTTACTATGCACTGCACAGTAACACTTACAGTATTTGGCACTAAAATATTTCATATGATTTCAGTTTCAATAGCTGTGCCTGGCATATTATCAAACATTAAACAGAATATCGGTGCAAAAAATGTTTGTTTTTAAAAAGTGCTCCAAAGCACAGAAACAGATTACATTACACAAAGTTATCTTCTGGCCTATGAATAATTATAGCATCATTCTAGCACAAGGGTACATCTCTTTCTTATGGAGACCTACCAATGAACGTTTGTTAATTTAATTTCATCTCTTCTACAATCCAGAGACTCTTATTCTGAAAAATCACATAGGCAAGAGGTAACATGTAAAGTTTATGTTCTTGGGTTGGCAAGGCCACATTTATTGCCCATCCCTAGTTACCTTGAGGAAATTAAGTTAACCATGCAGTGTGCAACTGAATCACCGGGTAGGGGTGATAGGTTTTCTTCCCTGAAGGACATTAGTGAACTAGTTTTTTTTTTAAAACAACGATGCAACAGCATTTAAAGGATGATTTTTTCCCCCCTGGTGTCAGGGCCACAAAATTATAAAAAGATTTATTGAATTTAATTTCATCACTTGCCATGGTTTTGAACTCTCAATCTGGGTTGCTAGTCTAGTATCATTGTGCCCAGGCTACCGTACCCATCTCTTTGCAATATGGCAGTGGGAGGGGACGTTTACAGGCTATTTCCCCTTGCTGTGGTCTTCAATAGAAGCACTGCTCCATGTACCTTTTTTTTCAGAAATAGAAAAACATCCACGATAGCAATTATTGAACAAATCATTGCTCAGATTTACAGCCCTCAACTTAATGCCTTGAATGAAAGGCAAAATAATTACTCTTGTCACCTATCTGGATCAAGAGTAGTATTCGCTGGAGAGCAAGTTATCCACCCCTCCTCCTCTCTCACCTTGGCTGAGAAATGGCAGTGACCTCACATAGGAAAGAAAATATATTTTCTAAATGAAAGAAAAATAACAGCACATTACAGAGACAGCTTAAAATTATTTGCTGTTAAAACTAGCACGCAATCTAATGCCCACATCTAGAGAGCCATTCGGGAGATAATGAAAAGAAAGTCATTCACTCGGGCCCAAAATAGGCCCAAAACTAGTGGTTACCAAGATGGTTTGCTAGTCAATACCCCAGTGCTAGCTCTCTTCCACATAAAGTGAAGCCTCAACATTACGTGAGTCACCACCATTCTGACCACTGATTCTGTTTTTTTGGCATGCTTCACCATGCTAAGTGACTACCCAATACAGAGATACAGAAAATGTGGCAAGCACAGCACAACTAACCTTTCCCATGATCGAGAAAATGTTTCCTTTTTTAATTTGTGTACATTACAATATTAACAGCATTTCATGTGAAGTGCTCTGCAATTAAAATCTCTTCAGATTCCACCTCAACGCCCATGTACTTTGGGTTGAACTAAAATTCTGCCTCTTGAAAAATATACACTGTTATCTGAAAGGAATTTAAGTTTCTGCTCTGGTCTTTCATGGCTTGAGGGAGGGAGAGCACAAGAAAATTCAAGGGTGTGCGTGTCAAATGCAGCGAACACGATGTTCCTGTTCACCTTCCAATCTGTACAGACTACCGCTGCCCTGAAGTGAACTCTATTCACCTACTTGCCACAATTACAAGTGCACAACTGCGAATAAAACTAAAGTTTGCATTAGTGCTGATCCTCACACAGCTGCCTTTATTCCCTCACTGCAAATCATTTAATGCGCCATGAAGATTACGATTTTAAATGGGGACTGAATTTCAAGACCAAATTTTTAAAATATTTAGAAATCAATAAATTGCAGTGCAGCACAGTTGGTCACATAAGATACATATTTTTTTAAACTGCTGTGGATTGGAGATTTGCTGCTGACTATTTCTGTAAGAGTGGTAGCAGCAGTTACAATATCTTTGGGAAGGTACTTAAGCAACAGCAGCAGCAGCATGGGGACAGGGCAGCGTGGGAATAAATGCGTCACAAGATATACTCGTCTGGTGCTATTAGGATCACCTGTTTTTCTGGTTAAGAAGCTGATGTTGCTCTGACACGGAAGTTTCCACTGACTTAATGATGTAAACAAAAACATTGCTAAGCTTTTTATTGCCCCGTTAGCAAAGTTCCACCTTTGGTTCCATACATCGAGGTCCACACATTGACATCCAAAGAGGAGCCACAAGTTTATAGCTTCAAAGATCAGCACCCACCCCACATGGCTAAATATTTCCTGCTACTACTCACTCAGGGTGTTCGATGAATTCCCCAAACAGGCTGACTTAGGTCACATCCAGTTGAACATTCCGTACAACGGTTTTAAAAATTCTACACGTACCAACACTGTAAACACCCAACAGGAGTATCCAAACTGTGTGTCTTTTCGGTCACTTCAATAGGAAAAACAAAGCCTGCAGTCACAAACAGTTTAAATGAGCGGTGCCAGTAACTTGTTGCACATCTCGACCGACCAATGCCAAATGATCTTGGATCAATACCAAATGCGACCAGTGACTGAGCATTGCTGAAAACAGAACTTTACAAGCACCCAGGTCAAACTGGAGAAGCCAGCACAAAGAAATACAAGCGGACAGAAACCGGAGCTTCCACAGGTGAGAAACAGTCCAAGCCCGCAATCTGGATAGCCCAGTCCCACAGCAACGCAAACGACTTGTGGCTCTCCTAGTTTTAATCAGGTGTTTTGTGATAGCTGTGACATAATTGAATGGTGGAACAGGCTCGAGGGGCTGAATGGCCTATTCCTGTATAGTAACCAGCTATGCAAACACATGCACACAAGCAGAAAACGCACTGAGGTTTACGTCATAATGGTTTTCTATTTAAATTTTTTCTTTTCCTGGAGTTCAAAAACTTATCTATAAAATATCTAGCATTGATCATTAATGATATAAAAAGCTGCCCTTTTAATAATATCCATTTTATTTAAATTTTAGGAACTAGTTATTTTAGTGACCCAACACTGTATTGCATTTGTTTGGCTATTAATATTTCTATAGCGTTTTCACCTTTAAGAATCAACACCACTTGGCCTACCATCCCAGTAGAACTATTACTTGAGGGCAACTTTGTACTGTGTAGTGTACTAGAGGTTATTACAGTCATTACTCCAATTGTGAATGGATGGCTGATGATTATAATTCAGCTCTTTAGCATTAACTAAACAGTGAGCTCAAACCACCAAAATGCAATTCAATTTGCTTTAGTTGCTAAGTGATCAAGACGTACACCCTCATTTACCTTTTATTTAAAAAGATTAGGAGTTGCCGATCCTGCTGGAACTTGCTTCCAAGCTCAGTAAAGGAATACAACATTCCCAGACTAGAACAAAGTCACGCTCACTGATGATCAATTGTTACTAGAAGCAACATCCACAATGGGTTTGTTGGCCTAAATTGTGCAGTTCCTGTAAATGCCTAAACCAACTGTAGTTCATTCATGCATTATTCACAACAGATTGCATTTTTAATTCATGCAAAGGTTATGACAAATTACAAGTATTTATATAGCGCCTTTAAAGTAGAGTATCTTGTGATAAAAATGACACCGAGCCGCATAAATAGAAATTAGCGCAGGTGACCAAAAGCTTTGTCAAACAGATATGTTTTAAGGAGCGTCTTGAGGGAGGAAAGAGAAGTAGAGAGTCGGAGAGGTTTAGGCAGGGAATTCCAGAGCTTGGGGCCTAGACACCGGAAAGCATGGCCACCAATGGTTGAGCGATTACGATCAGGGATGATTAGGAGGGCGGAATTAGAGGAGCGCAGATATCTCGGGGGATTGTGGGGCTGGAGGAGATTGCAGATAGGTAGAGGCAAGGCCATGGAGAGACTTGAAAGAAAGAAAATTTTGAAACCGAAGTGTTGTTAGAGTCTTGATGGAAGGGTGAAGGAATCCAGAAGTTCTACACATTTTTCTTCATTAATCTCTTTGGAAAGAATACATCCACTATGAAGGTAGGGGTGCAAAAGGAAAAATTAATCAAAAGTTTTGGGGTTAACAAATCAAACTGCAAATTCAGATAGGCATGTTTAGTCTCCAAAATAATTAAGTTCTGGCTCCTTCGCGACAAAAGAAAACACTTGTGTAAAATGAATAAACTCCAAACAAATTTCCTTCTATATACCAAATTTAGATCAGGTCCTGCAAATTTCTCTTCTGCATTTGCTTTGGGTAAAAACAAGGCCTTGCAAACACTTCATATGAAAAGTTGGAGGTAAAACTAAGATTAGAGTGGTTAATTAAATGTAGCAGAACTACAATGAATCGATTTGTTAACTCAGTATGCAACCCAAAATAAATTGTTTCTGATGTATATCAAACAGTGTCTATTATTTGTAGAGCCCACATTTCTGCTTTCTAATCTGCTTTCATGTCCCCATCATGTTCACTACCCTTCACCACATTCTTCTAGGTCAAGGGACTGATCACCAATGTTATTTATTGTGGCACAGTTCTTACATCAAAGCTTGCAGAGGACCTAGTTACAGGATACGAAAAGTATTTATTTATTAAAAACAGATTTTCAATAGATGCATAGCTCAATGCATTATACCTGAACTGAATTAAAACAACGATGACACACTGTTCACTTCAGAACAGAAATCAGTTTCCCCCCCCCACCTTAAATCCACCTCTTAACAGAACCCATGACGACACTTCATACTTGCCTATAAAAATAATTTCTCAAATCTGCATGCATCTCATGGAATCTCCCTAGAAGGAAAATGTACTGCCCACAACAAATGAATTGCTTTAAACAATCTAGATGTGCTTTGCAAAAACCAGTTTGTGGTTACAGTTTAGTGCCCTCTCAGCAGTGCTGATTCTCATCTACAGTAGATTAGATGACTGCATCTGAGAATGTGAATTACAGACTACTTCACCTCAATTTCTCAATACTGAAACATAAATGCAAAAATAATGGTTTTAACAAATGTTATGACTGTATATAAATATTTTGAAAGTTTGACATGTTTACCAATAAAAGGCCTGCCAAATGGGTAAATTCCAAAATGCAGAGTTCTATACTGATCACATCTATTGAGGCAATGTATGGTATAAGTTTTGAACGTTTTCAGTAATCAAGTTACATACTGTGGAATGCAAATAAGTTCAGAAATCATCGAATAGCTCCCCTTCTGGGATTAGCAGCTACTTTACATATGGGGCGACATTAATACAGTTAAACTGAACCTCCCTTCTTATCCTCAATCAAAAACATTCAGTAACACGACTTCTGTTTCATGCTGTTGGCTGCGTATCACTGCATTCTCACTATATGCCATGAATCCCAAAGGGTCCCATTTTCCAATACAGTTCATATTAAAAAAAATCAAGACACATACCTGATGTCTTAATATTTTACAAGATTATAAAGATTAGAGGGTTTTTTTAAACTGCAGAATAGAGTAAGCAGCAATCCAGCTCCTATTATAAAATAGCAACAGCCGTAATATATAAAAACAAGAATTGAGGGCAATACCACAATGACATCATTGAATGCTTTTGCCAGAGAAAGAACACAAAGATAAATTGTGATCCAAGATGCACCTAATTATTTATTTGATGTTCATCCAGCCTGGTCACATTTATACAACAAAGGAAATTCTCATTTTAGAGATACAAAACAAACCTGTAATTTAAAGTCAGAAAAACATACTTTGTAAAAAGGGTTTAAAAAAGCATTATTGCTCAGGTTTTTTTTTTTAAATATAAAAATTAATCTTTTCCCTGGTAAGTAACTATCGTTTATTAACTAGCGCTTTATTAATCTTTCTGGGTTTTTTCCCCCCAAACTAACCCGGTTAACGACAAAGGCAAATTAAAATTGCATTTAAATCCTTGCTGTATCCATGTCCCCAATACAACTAGCTCATCTATAAAATGCATTAGAATTTTTTTTGAGTTTTTTTTTTAAAAACCTGCATCTTTTTAAAAAAAACACTCGCCGCTATTTCTTACCGTATTTATTAAAGCTGAACTTGCCTCTGTCTCAGAGGTGCTGAATAACAAGGCGCTACCCCCTTTTTCCTGTGTGCGCTTCAGGCCCCAGCGACAACAGCGCCAGAAAAATAACACACACACACACACAAACCCTGGGACAAACTCCAGCCCACCCACCACACGCCGATTGGCGGCGACTCGCCACAGCTGCCGCCCGCCCAGGCGTCCGATTGGCTCGGCGTACCCATCAATCAAATACACGGCTGCCTCCAGCCACCCCCATACGGGGGGGAAGCTTCAAGTCAGAATGCGCCCGAGCGTCAAACAGGAGGTGCGCGCAGGCGCGGTGCCCGCGGCGGAACCCCGGGAGATGTTGTCCTCCACGCTCTCTCCTTCAGCCGTGCACCGCCATAAAGGAACTACAACTCCCACCAGACCACGCGCGCTCGAGGCAGCATAGTCCCCAACAGTCGCCCCCCTCTTCCCCTCCCGCACCACAAAAAAAGATCCGTTCGTAAAAAAAACAAGCCTTCCCTCTCCAGCTACGATAATCCTCATTATCGTGCCATTCTTTTACCCACTAGACTCTTAAGCTAACCCTCCAACAAAAGTACAGTAAGCTCTTTTTTTTAAACAAATAAAAATATTTTTTTGCCCCCAGTTTTCCTTCTCAGAACACACACATTGTTATGATAAAGGTGAGCTCCGGACGAGGAAGACAGCGGCTCCCCACTCACACTCACATTTCCATCTTTCTCCCAACCGCCAGGAGAACTAAGCCGCTCGGCCAGTGCTGCCACTTTTATAACCTCGGCATCTACCACTCACTCGGCATCACGGGAAGAACGGTTGGAGAAAGAGGCGAGCCAGACAGGGTAAATGATTCACGGTGCACGGTATATTCAATGCCACGTATTGTAAACAATATTTATCCTTATACGCCAACGTTTAAAATCGAATCTCTAAAAGGTTTGTTTCTTTTAAGCAGCAGGGGGAGGAATCAAACCACCCCCCTACGTTGCTCCCTCTCGAGTGTGGAACATTCCCTGTCCGAGCCCCAGATTATAAACAATGGAACCTCGTGGGAGCTGCTGCAGGTCAATAACCTGCAGCAAGAAAGCCGGGATAATTCATACCACAATCATTGCATTATTCGTCTTTTTTTGTTAAACCTGTGGATCCCAGTTTGCAAATAACGCCATAATACAACATAGCCTGAAACAATGCACATTAAAATACGTATTGAGTGCATATATTTAAATATATATCAAAAATAAAGATAACATCAGTGTATTTGCTTTAAACACGAGATTATTAAATTAGTTTTTGTCTCTTACACGCTTGCAGCCAAGAAAATATGTTTATGATATTTCCAGATAAAGGGTGATTATGTCAATTATGCGCTTGTCGAAATAACACGTTATTATAAAAATGTTTTTAAACACCGACCCTGTTAAAGAAATAAAACACATTTAAATTGCTACTTTTAAGAAAAACAATAATTTGATTCCATTTCGTGGGACCCAAAGCACAATCTCATTTACAACAGTAGTTCAAAGTTTATAACAAGGAAATGCTTTTCTAAAACTGCTACCTATATTATATAGTACATATTTAAATAGTAAACGACTGCACCCGAGTTTCTTTTTCATTCACAAGATGCACAAAACAAAATGTTCACCTTATTAAATATATAATTACAATATATGATAAGTGCAAACAGTCCCTGTGGACCAGGCTTACAGAAGGCGCGCTACCAGGTCTGTGATGCCATCTGCTGGAGCTGGGAACAGATCAGCCCTGCTCCGTCGCAAAATTAGTACCAAAACCTCATAGATTTCAACGAATTAAAAGTAACTACATGAAGTACTGATCAGATTTTTTTTAAACTTTGATGTATCGTTAATAGTCTATTTGTGACCATGAGAGAAAAGCCCATTCCATTTGGCCCTTCAAAAGTCCATTCTTACACGTTAACATAGAAACATAGAAAATAGGTGCAGGAGTATTCCATTCGACCCTTCGAGCCTGCACCACCATTCAATATGATCATGGCTGATCATGCAACTTCATGCAAATTCCTGCTTTCTCTCCATTACCCCTTCATCCCTTTAGCCGTAAGGGCCACATCTAACTCCCTTTTGAATATATCTAACGAGCTGGCCTCAACAACTTTCTGTGGTAGAGAATTCCACAGGTTCACAATTCTCTGAGTGAAGAAGTTTCTCCTCATCTTGGTCCTAAATGGCTTACCCCTTATCCTTAGACTGTGACCTCTGGTTCTGGACTTCCCCAACATCAGGAACATTCTTCCTGCATCTAACCTGTCCAATCCCATCAGAAATGTATATGTTTCTATGAGATCCCCTCTCATTCTTCTAAATTCCAGTGAGTATAAGCCTAGTCTATCATATGTCAGTCTTGCTACCCTGGGAATCAGTCTGGTGAACCTTCGCTGCACTCCCTCAATAGTAAGAATATCCTTCCTCAGATTAGGAGACCAAAACTATACACAATATTCAAGATGTTGCCTCACCAAGACCCTGTACAACTGCAGTAAAACCTCCCTGCTCCTATACTCAAATCCCTTAGCTATGAAGGCCAACATGCCATTTGCCTTCTTCATCGCCTGCTGTACCTGCATGCCAACTTTCAATGGCTGATGTACCATGACACCCAGCTCTCGTTGCACTTCCCCTTTTCCTAATCTGTCACCATTCAGATAATATAGCACATCCATAAGAGAAAGGTCCTCCACCAGCCTGTCCTCACCGCACAGCACTGACCCCCAGTAATCAAGATTCACGGCACGGCCCTCGACAACGTGGATCACTTCCCATACCTCGGGAGCCTCTTGTCAACAAAGGCAGACATTGATGCGGAGATTCAACATCGCCTCCAGTGTGCCAGTGCAGCCTTCGGCTGTCTGAAGAAAAGAGTGTTCGAAGACCAGGCCCTCAAACCTACCACCAAGCTCATGGTCTACAGAGCTGTAGTAATACCCACCCTCCTGTACGGATCAGAGGCATGGACGCTGTCGAGAAGACACATCAAGTCGCTGGAGAAATTCACCAATGATGTCGCTGCAAGATCCTACAAATCCCCTGGGAGGACAGACGCACCAACATCAGTGTCCTTGCCCAGGCTAACATCCCCAGCATTGAAGCACTAACCACACTTGATCAGCTTCGCTGGGCAGGCCACTTAGCTCGCATGCCAGATACGAGACTCCCTAAATAATTGCTCGACGCGGAGCTCCTTCATGGCAAACGAACCAAAGGTGGGCAGCGGAAACGTTACAAGGACACCCTCAAAGCCTCCCTGGTGAAGTGCGACATCACCACTGACACCTGGGAGACCCTGGCCGAAGACCGCCCGAGTGGAGAAAGTACATTCGGGAGGGCGTTGAGTTGTTCGAATCTCAACGCTGCGAGCGCTGGCAGCGGAAGGAGTGTGTGGTAAACCAGTGCCACCCCCCCTTCCCCCAATGAATATCTGTCCCACCTGTGACAGGGTCTGTGGCTCTCGTGTTGGACTGTTCAGCCACCAAAGAACTCACTTTAGGAGTGGAAGCAAGTCTTCCTCGATTTCGAGGGACTGCCTATGATGGTGATGAATATTCTGCCTTCCTGTTTTCGCCACCACATTTATGTACAGTATACTGCATCTGTCATGTATTTGCCCACTCACCTAACCTGTCCAAGTCACCCTGCAGCCTCTTAGCATCCTCCTCACAGCTCACACTGCCACCCAGCTTAGTGTCATCTGCAAACTTGGAGATATTACATTCAATTCCTTCATCTAAATCATTGATGTATATTGTAAATAGCTGGGGTCCCAGCACTGAACCCTGCGGCAATCATCATGTCATCTAATTGTTATTTGAATAACAATGTTTTTTTACATTTTATTACCTTGATTAGGAATTATTCCAAAAGATTATCACTGTTTGCACAAAGCCGTTTTTCATATTATTTCTAAATCTACTTTTCACTCATTTCCATGTGTCCTCGGTTTATACTTTTTTACCTTATTTATACCATTTCATATTTTACATACTTTAATGAGGTCTCATCAACTGTCTTCTTTCCAGACTGTAAGTCTTAGGCTTCCCTAACCTTTTATCACAGCTCATCCACATCTTATCACTCTTATCTGTACCCTTTATCATGCAAGCATATCTTTTAGAAGATATATAAAACATAATTGCACACAAACTGGACAAGCTTCTCGCTCAGCTGCAGTATTGCAGCATGCAGAAACCATGCATAGACAACGGAAGGAGCGTGCGGCAAACCAGACTCCCCACCCACCCTTCCCTTCAACCACTGTCTGCCCCACCTGTTACAGAGACTGTAATTCCTGCATAGGACTGTACAGTCACCTGAGAACTCACTTCCAGAGTGGAAGCAAGTATTCCTCGATTTCGAGGGATTGCCTATGATGATTATTACAGGGGTTTCAGGACTGGCCTGCGGAATGTCAGGCATAATAATGTCAGCCAGGATTTAAAGGAATGAAGCCACTTAAAGATAAGTGGTCACACGTGGAGACAAAAAATATAATTTCGCTGATGCAGCGTTCTCAGTTCAACTATCTTCAGCTGCTTCATCAATGACCTTCCCTGCATCATAAGGTCAAAAGTGGGACATTTTGCTGATGACTGCAGGGGTTTCAGCTCCATTGAGAATTCCTCACATAATAAAATAGTCCATGCCAGCATGCAACAAGATCCAGATGGCATTCAGGCTTGGATAATAAATGGCAAGTCCAAGACAATGACCATCTCCAACAAGAGAGAGCTTAAACAATACCATTAACATCAGTGAGTACCCCATCATCAACATTATGGGGCTCACCGTTGACCAAAAATTGAACTGGGCCAGCCACATACACCATGGCTACTAGAGCAAGTCAGAGGCTGGGTACTCTGTATACTCAATGGCTCATCTCCTGACTCACCAAAGCCTCTCCACCACCTACAAAGCACAAGTCAGGAGGGTTTAGTTGTAACAACACTCAGGAAGCTCAACACAATCATCCCTGGTATCATGCTCGTAAATCTTTTCTGCACCCTCTCTAAGACCTTCACATCCTTCTTAAAGTGCGGTGCCCAGAATCGGGCACAATACTCCAGTTGGGGTTGAACCACTGTTTTATACAGGTTCATCACAATATTAACGCTTTTGTACTCTATGGGATAGATTTTCCATGTTTTTTGCATACTTAATGCCCACTTAACGTCCATTTTACCGCTGAAATGACGTATAACGCCCATATATCACCCATTTAGCCACAAAATGGAAACTGACGGGCATTTTTCGGACACTTATCACCGAACATTACTTTCCCCATGTGCATAACGCTGGGAAAAATATTATCGGCCACCCACTTTTTTTGGGGCAGAATCATCAGAATGGCCAAAGTCAACGCCATAATATTGCCCAGCGTTACTTTCCGCATGGAATTAATGACGAGATTCAGTAATACCGACCGCCCATTTTTTTTTTTGTAAAGATCACATTTGCCGAAACTAACGCCTAGGAGATCGCCCACTGTCACTTTTACCAGCTCGCTCACATATCGCCCACAATATCACTCGCCCAAAAAAACGCCCGGAAAAAGTGGAACTGTTCTGAACTAAAGCCAACGGTGTGGGTGCCATTTTTAAAATCGCAGGTCATTTCATTCAAAAGGCTTCTTCAACTTCAGGGGAGTTTGCATTGACTCTGGAGTTCTTCTCAGGTAAAGTGACCATCTCAACGGACATATTTTCTGACTCTAGACTATTGGGGCTTTATTCTAGGTGTATTTTAGTGAGGAAATTATTGCTTCTGATCAATTGCTACTATACTTTCATTGCAATGGGGCCAGCCATTTCTCAGCCTGCATCGATTAATACGCAGATGCTGCAGAGTGCAGATGGCTCAATGTGTGATGCACATCATTATGTGCCCAGTTTAAGATGTGCAAGAATGAGGAGAGGGCCAGACCATACACAACCCGCATGTACAGGGAGAAGAGGTCTTACCTTGACATGTCCGAGCACACCTGCCTTCGGACACTGCACTTCCACAAGGTGGTGATCAATGAAATATGTGAGCTCATCAGGCCACATATGCAGCCTGCCATCAGGACATCAGTGTCGGTCGAGTTCAAGGTCACCGCGGCACTGTCTTTCTACGCATCCGGTTCCTTTCGGGCCTCCGCGGTCGAGATTTCCTCTCTGTCTCACCATGTCACTCATTGCTGCATTAGACAGGTTATGGAGGCCAGAAGGATGGATTTTATCAGCTTCCCCATGACCACGGAGGCTCAGACTGACAGGGCTGGAGCATTCTACTGAATTGCTAAGTTCCCCAGGGTGCAGGGAGAAATACAATGCACTCACATTGCCATAAGGCCACCTTCTCAGGACCCAGAGCTTTTTCATAACAGAAAAGGATTTCACCCCCTGAAGGTCCAACGAGTTGTCAACCACAACCAGATCACCATGGCAATGAATGCCAAATGTCCGGGCACCTTCGATGAAGCTCACATCCTGCGTTACAGCGCTGTCTCTGACATGTTTAAGAGTCAGCCACAAGGACAATGCTGGATGCTTGGTAATAACCGATATGGCCTAGCCACCTGGCTGATGACCTCCCTGCATGACATCCACACCGAGGCCGAGAAGCAATACAACCAGAGCCACAGAGACACACGCAATGTGGTCCAGAAAACAATTACTGTGCTTAAGCAGCTCTTCAGATGTCTGGACCACTCAGGAGGGGAGCTACAATACAACCCTGAGTAAGTAGGTAAATGTGTGGGCTCCATGCTGCACAACCTGGCTATCAGGAGGGACAAGAATTGCCTGAAGGGACTGATGGTCCACCTCAGGAAGAGAAGAAGAGGATGACGAGGGGCTGGATGCTGACCTAGGGCCAGACAATCAGGCTGGCTATGCAACCATGTCCACGACCCCCTCCAGGTCGCAGGAAAGGGCCCATGGTGGCGATATAGCTGCAAGACTCTTACGTGAGGAGCTGATATCTGAACGATTTGCCTGAAAGAACGTTGCTGTGAGTGACAACGCTGACACACTGCTGTGTGTGTGCAGCTCAGACATCAATGGTGCCCATCAGCTTGGTGCCAGTTAAAGTTTACGTTGATTGAAGTTAAGTTTTATTTAACCCTTTCATGTTAAGGAATCACCAGTGTGTAATGGAGCAGCTCTCTGAGACAATGCGCAACAAGGTTATGTTCAATAAAAAAATGTTCATACCAACATTGTTCTGAAATCCTAAGTATCACAGGCAAAAACATCCAACCCCTGCCCACACCCCACTTTTTCCACCATTGACATCAATCAAATGTTCAACATGTCCAGCAACACAGAATACAAAGGCAAAGCAGGAGCGTGGTCCCCTTCCCCTCATACATTACAACAAATTGCATATACTCAGATGGAGATATAACACAGCCATCACCTGCGGACATGCACTTCACTTTCCAGCCCCCCCCACCACCCCTTCCCCTCCTCGCTCCACGGCGCCTGGCCGAAAAGCTCCTCAGGCGGTGCCTCATTGGGGCAGGGAGGGGGGATGAAGGCAGAGGCGGTGGTTGGACAGGTACAGGAGCAGAGGGTGCCAAGGGGGGAAAATTCTCTGATGCAGAAGCAGGATTTTGGTCCTGCCTCTCATCTGTCGTTCACAGTGGTGGTGCACTCGGGGACCACTGGGAGGCTTGTGCCAGCAATGTTCCTGGCTATCACATCCAGGCCCTCTGCCATCCGTGGAACGTATTCAGTCATGGTGGCCAGCTGTCGGGATGTGCCCCCCAATGCTTCGAGGAGCTGGTCACCAATGTCTACAGTCCTCCTGGACAACTGTACCAACTGTACCATCTCTCCACTCTTATGTGGCGCTCGTGAACCAGACCTCCACGGGGTCGGCACCGTCCTGGGGATAAATGGGATGCCCTGTGGCGAGGTACTTGTGCCCGGTACCCCCAGAGTGGAAGCGGAAATGACCGGAGGAGCACTCGATGGCCTTCTGGAGCATGGCGATGCTGGTTCCTCGAAGGCGCTCTCATCCGTAGAGAACAGATGCAGCGGATTGGCAGGCGAGAATCAGAGCTCCTCAGAAGATGTAGGATCGTCTGGCGAGTCCGGCCCCGCGCCCCCCTCCTTCTGGCCTCTGTGGTCTTGCCTGGCTGAGCTGCAAAACATAAATGAGGTCATTAGAGGAGAAGGGGGTAACTAGGGTCACAAGGTGATTCCAGCGCTACACACAGCATGTGCACTACAAAAGCACCACCGCTATCATCTTATTGAATGGCGGAGCAGGCTCGAGGGGCCGTATGGCCTACTCCTGTTCCTATTTCTTATGTTCTTATGTTCTTATTAAAATCATCACAGACATCACATTTCATGACCATCAACACATTTGTATTGCAATGATTTTCATTAGGCCAGCATTATTTATAGGACAATTTTAGAAATCATCTATCATATATGATTGGTCCAGATAGGAGTGGGTGTGTCATCTATTGACTTTACATCACACAATGGTGTAAGCTTTACTCACGTGGCATCACTTCAGGGTCTGCAGCTGCTTGCCCATGAGTGTTTGCACTCGCTCCTCCATGTCAATTATGTCGCTGGGGACTGGTGGCCCCCCACCCGTTCGCCTCTGTACGGACCTCATCGTTGATAGCTTCTTCTGTAAAATGTGACAGGACGACATGGCATGAGATCATTGCGTGATATCATTGCTCGGTACTGTCACATAGACTGATACAACACATAACCGACAGATGTAATCATGATTATTATCATTCTTTACCTAAAGACATACACCATGACTGCAGGCTTTGACTACAACATTTCTGGTAAAAGTGCAAGATCTCACATCTGCTGATAGTCACTCATGACTGTTACAAATCAAATTATATAAATACATAAATACATGTAAATAAATGTAGCACTTACTCTTGCGGATCCCACAAGGTTGTTCCATCGTTTGTGGCATTGGTTGCCCTCATGCACCTCAGTGATCACCGACGAGACCACCTCTGCTATCTCAGTCTATATCTTCTGGTAGGCCTTTGGGGTGGGCTTTCCACGTTCCCACGCCCTCCCTGTGTCAAATCACCCCAGCGTAACCCAACCACCTGCAGGAGGGAGGCATTTGTCTCATCTGAGAACCTCCTCGCTCTCTTGCGCCCTCCAATGTGCTCCTCTCCCAGCTCACTGCTCTCGCCAGCGTCAGTCTCCACAGCGTGCTGTGATGCCTCCTCCTCTCCCTCCATTATAGGCCAAATTTGGTCAAATATGTGGCTGGTAACAACTAATTTTTGTTTCCCTATTTGCTCTAAAGTTCTAAACTCTCCCTCCTTCCTCCCAAAGCAGCCACACCACACCCATACATGCCTTCAGTCTCTCTCAGTTCCCCTTCTCTCTGTCTCCTCTTCTGCGCATGTCATGATGACCCTTGACCTCCTGAATCACGGGAATCGAGCATTGCCATGCCGGTTGCTAAGGACGGCGACACTTTACGGCAGAAGGTCGGAGAGATTTAATGCTACCACCCATTTCATATCGCTCGCGGTAACGCCCAATTTCAAAAATGGAGACTAGGTGCTTTGAGAATGGGCGAGAAGCCGGCAATCTGAAAACCCGTTTTTACCATCCCATTTTTAGGCAATCTGCACAAGTGTAAAATCTAGCTCCAGATCTCTATTCATGAAGTCCAGGATCCCGTAAGCTTTTTTAACTGCTTTCTCAACCTGCCCTGCTACCTTCAATGATTTGAGCACATATATTCCTAGGTCTCTCTGTTCATGCACCCGCTTTAGGATTGTACCCTTTAGTTTATATTTACTCTCCTCATTCTTTCTACCAAAATGAGTCACTTCGCACTTTTCTGCATTAAATTTCATCTGCCACTTGTCTGCCCATTCCAGCAGCCTCTCTATGCCTGATAGTGATAGGCTCTTGAAATCTATCTTCCTCACTGTTCACTATATATCCAAGTTTTATGTCATCTGCAAATTTTGAAATTGTGCCCTGTACATCCACATCCAAATCATTAAGATAGTTCAAGAAAAGCAGTGGTCCTAGAACCGACCCCTGGGGAACACCACTGTATACCTTCCTCCAGTCCGAGAAACAACCGTTTACGACCACTCTCCGTTTCCTGTCACTTCGCCAATTTTGTATCCATGCTGCCACTGTCCCTTTTATTCCATAGGCTTCAATTTTGCTGGCAATCCTTTTGGAAATCCATATACACCACGTCAACCGCATTGCCCTCATCATCCTTCTCTGTTAACTCATCAAAAAACTCGATCAAGTTAGTTAAACACGATTTGCTTTTAACTAATCTGTGCTGGCTTTCCTTACTGAAGCCATACTTATCGAAGTGACTGTTATTGTTGTCCCTGGTTACTGTTTCTATAAGCTTTCCCACTACCGAGGTTAAACCGATTGGCCTGTAGTTGTTGGGTTTATCTTTACACCCTTTTTTGAACAAGGGTATAACATTTGCAATTCTCCAGTCCACTGGCACCACCCCTGTTTCCAAGGAGGATTGGAAGATTATGGCCAGTACCTCCGCAATTTCTTCCTTCACCTCCCTCAGCTTCCTAGGGTGCATCCCATCTGGTCCTGGTGACTTATCTACTGTAAGTACAGCCAGCCTTTCTATTACATTCGCAACCTGAGAATTTTTTTTTTTTTTTTAATGTTTGCCTCTCCAACAGCTCTGTGAAGCAAAGTGATCTCCAACAACTAGTGATGGCGAAACAAACATGGAGACAGAAAATAGTCCGTGGGCAATGATGAAGTGGTACAACTGGCAAAGTGGACTGACTGCAGCATGAATTGAAAAGTAAACACCACGATTGAGGTCATTTGAAAATAAAAACAGAAAATGCTGGAAGTACACAATGGATCAGTCAGCATCTGTGAAGAGAAAAGACACCTTTTCCTGGTTATAGTTTTAGTTGCGTACCTTTTATCAGAATCAAAGATTGAAAGAACAGCAGATGGGAAAAACAGAGAGAAAAGTTGAGGGGGGAGGGTGGTGGAAAAGAGAACGAATCGACAGACAGGACCTGCATATGCAAAGAGTCTAATGCCGGCTTCAAGCACTGGGCGCCTCTTGTTTGTATTGAAGCCTTGGTAATTAGTGCATTGCCCAATAAATGGTCACAGCACAGACTTATTTCCAGGCCACTATGTATATAAAAGTTAGTTAAAAATGGAAAGCTTAGCATTTAGATTGAGACTTTTTACTTTTTTTCTCGATCGAAGAATGTCTAGATACTATATATAGCAAGAACTTACATTTATATAGCACCCGTCACATGCTCAGGATATCCCAAGGCATTTCACAGCCAGTGAATTGTTTGAAATGTCGTCACAATTGTCATCTCCTGCCATTGGTTGCCTTTGCACTGCCTGCTCCAAAGGCCCTGATATTTACAGGAGAGGCGGGGAGAGAGTGGAGGAGCGCGGTTGTGGGGGGATGGGGGAGGGAACCTGGAAATCCTAGGCACACGGAGGTCCTGCCGAATTTAACGGCAGAATCTTATCATTTTTTAATTCCATTTCCCGCCCAGCAGCCGACCAGATTGTTTCCTTGGCAGCCAGAGCTATTCACACATACCAAGGGTGACGAGTCTCTGGATTACCATGCTGCACAGTGAACACCATACCACAAATCCTCCTTGAGAAAAATGCAACATTCCCACCGACTCTTGGGAATCCTGGCCCAAGACTGCTCAAAGTGGAGGAGGAGCATCAGAGAAGGCACCGAACACTTCCGAGTCTCTTCGCCGGGAGCACGCGGAAGCCGAGTAGAAACAGCGGAAGGAGCGTACGACAAATCAAGCACCCCACCCACCTCTCCCTCCAACCACAGTCTGCCCCACCTGTGGCAGAGACTCGACTCATCAGTCACCTTAGAACTCATTTTAGTGTGGAAACAAGTCATCCTCGACTCCGGGGGACTGCCTCAGAAGACGACAAATATATTAAGTACCTTATTGTGATGCGCAATGCATGCCATCTCCCAATCTGTCCAAGTTCCAGAATATTATTTCTATAGTAGCCTTTGTGTCTCATTCTACCAATGTACTACAGGATTTGGTGCATTATAAGTTGGTGCCATGGTCAAGGACATTAGGACATTCCTGTGGTATTAGGACATTCCTGTGGTCACATTAGGAACCAGCCAGAGTGACAGATCAGGGTGTGCACCAGCTGAAAAGTAATTTTAAATAATCTAAGAAGTTGGCAACTTCATACAATATCATATTCTGAACATTACATTCAATGTCCATGTTCATCCAATGATGGTCTTTATGAATTTAAATGTGGCATGGCATTGCACATTTTCATTGCACCCAGAGACCTTGGAAACCCTGCTGTTTGGCTATTTGCTATTCCATTTTTTTTAATGCATTTAGACATGCGTCTGTGACCTCCTGGATGTAATCAGACACCATGTGCGAAAGAATAACAGTCTCATTATTGCTTGGTGCCTATAAGGAACCTGCAGCATAGAAATTCACGTTAGCTTCCCAGCTGCAAGTAATGCAGTGACTACCAAAAGATGGGGTTAGCAGCTAACCAAGAACAAGTACGATTAAACTCATCTCTGCTAAAGCCCGCGGTAGAAGCCCACAGTTGGGATGCGTTGGGAACAGTCTCCGGGAATTGGGAAAGATCGGGAAATGGTGGGTGAGGTCAGAGCACATCAATCGGGAGGGAGGTAAAGATCGGGGCTTGGCGGAGGGTGTCGGCTATTGGCGGCAACGAGTAGAGGCTGTGATCAGCAGAAAGTACGCTTGGGGTGGGGGATGGGACTGGAGCACTTCTGCTATAAAAAACACGAACCTGCTTGATCTGGTTACTCCCGTCTCCACTTTCCTGCTTTGTTTCCCAAGCTCTGGGAAACCCAGCCGGCCAGTGTTAAATTTAAATCAAGCTCCCAACTCCACTGTGAGAGCCTGATTTAAATATTATACTGAAATGCCCCGCCTCTTAATTTTGAAACCCACCCCTCCCCTGACCTTCTCCCACCCATTGTCGGGGTTTAATATCAACCCCGAGGTGTCCAAAATTATTGTGGCCTACTATGTTGAGACACCTTCACCCTGCATGCACCTTGATAAACTTTGACTGGCCTATACGAATGCATTAGGTACATCTCATTTTGTCAGAGTATACCAACTGTACTATTCTTCAATTACTGCTACTTCATTGTGTAGGGGGAAGAGGACATGAACACATAAGGGGTATTTTCTTCCATGGGAATGCACTGCATGTGACACCAGAGGAGAGACAGCAGGCCACATTTTTCCTTCCTCAGTCTATTTGCATGGCTCAGGCAGATTTCATTCACAGGCCTAACCCTTTGGCTGTACATCAGGGTGAAAATGGAAAGCAGCAACCAGAATGCCCCGAGAGATTAAAATTGTCCCGGCAGTACTTTAAATACAAATTTCTCACTCTGCATGAATAATCTTCAGCCTGCCTCAAGGACCCTCAGAACTGGGACAAGCCCTCGCACCATCTTTTTTCAGGCGCTCCTTCAGAGCATCGAATGATCATCAGCCCAGGAAAATAAGGCAGAAGGCCAAGAACACGCCCTCCTGCTTCAAGTAGGAGGGGCAATGGAATTAGAGGAGGCGGCTCAGAAGTTACACACAGAGTTGGACAAGGTATGTGAGTGGGCAGATGAAATGTAATGCAGGCAAGTGTAAAGTGCCACACAGAGGAAGGAAAAATAGGTCACATTTGTATTTCACAAATGATGGTGAAATAGCGAAGGTTGAAGTTGAATGAGGCCTAGAAGTATTTGTAGACCTCATGCTAAACATGTCCAGCCAATGCAGAGCAGCAATCAACAAAGCCAATGGAATGTTGAACTATGTAGTCAAAACAGCAGAATATGTCAAAAGATATAAGGGGGAAATTGTTGCCTTCTTTAAGGCCCTTTACCGAATCTAAGGGTAGTAAGGCCGTTCCTTCTGGGGCCGATTCATCCACAATTGGCCTTTCCGACCGGGGGCAGGCTGCAGGGCTGACCCATCCACAATTGGCCTTTCCGACCGGGGGCAGGCTGCAGGGCTGACCCATCCACAATTGGCCTTTCTGACCAGGGGCAGGCTTCAGGGCTGACCCATCCACAATTGCTCCCGAGTCAGGGACGGTGAGAACGGGTTTCCACCCCACCCGGTGTGCTGACCACTTACTGCCCAGTGATGATCCCTTTTGCGCCCCGTGGGCGAAATTGCCCTGCGGGAGCACAGCTGCCGCCGGTCGGTGCCCCCGACAGCTTTCACGAGGCGGGAAGCTGTGAGTGGCTGGGTGGTGCAGCAGCCCTTAAAGGGGACGGCGCACCGGCGTGGACGCCACTTTGTTTTCATTGCCACCGACTCCTGAGTCAGCCCGACAATGGCGGCCGCTGGTTCGGCCGGGTCACCAAGGGGCAGCCCGGCAGCCCCTCTTGGATGCCGGGCCACTGGCCCAGCCGAACCCATTCCTGGTGGCCCAGTGGGCTCCGCGTAGGCCTTGCAGCATTCCTCCCCTTTAAGTGAAGGGGAGGGATGTTGCAACATGGTCAGCGTGGCGGTGATGGACACCGTCCCGCTCCCGATCCGATCCCGCCTCAAACAGCGCTGGGAGCCGGTGTCAGAGTTAAAGAGCCAAAATTTCCAGCTCTTCCCTCTGACTCCCGCCGGGCAGTAAATGTCCAGATAAATCAAAGTGCTCTCCCCAATTGCCCATAATGATTAAACTTTATAGTGCACTGGTCCAACAGCACCTTGAATTCAGAGTCCACTTCTGGTCATTGTCATGTAGCGGAACCGTCGGTGTAGTCAAACACTGCTTATAAAAAGGAAGAAATACTTCAACACACTCACCAACATGGAACAAGTCAAATAGTGGAACTGACCTTTGACTTTTACATGCCATCACTTCTTTTCCCAGATCCCTCCACACAACCCGCACATTAAGTACAGTACCATATAGTGCTCAACAGTCATCAGGAAACAGAAGAGACATTCAAACGCTGGAGGCAGTAAATAGAAGAGTCACGACACGGGGCTCTTCCTTAGAGTCAGGAGATTGTAAGGAGAGAAGACTGGGGAAAGTTGGGCTTTTTAGCCTGGAAAGGAGGCGTCAGAGAGGTGTCCTGATAGAGGTATACAAGATTATTAGGGGTATAGAACCCAGATATTACTGTGGGAGGAGAATTAGGGGACACAGGTTCAAACTAGAGAAAGGTATGTTTAAGACAGATATCAAGATTTTTTTATTCATACGAAGTGCGATCTATATGTAGAATAAACCTCCAGACAGATAAGTAGAGGCAATATCCCTGAAATAATTTAAGAAACAATTGGATGCCACAATGGGGGACATTAGCATTGTTCTGGATGGATAGATGAATGAATATGGCCCTTGTTATCTATAATCATCCTGTGATTTTGTGAAGAGAACAGCAGCTTCTGGGGGAGGGGGTGGGGTTTTCTGATCTACTGCTAGAACTTTCACAAAGGATTGGAGGAACCCCCAGAGAAACAACATAAACAGCCTAAAACAGCCTTTAATGCTGTTTCTCCAGGCTTTCCGCCCATGTTACAGCGAGTGACCGAGAGAGCCCTGTGTAAATTCTACCCCACGGTGCTGGGGCCGGAATCGCCCCATTCCCGGTATTGGGGCATGCAGTTTGAATAATCCGGAAATGTGGCGCCCGGCAAGACGGGCCGCTAAATCTCCCGGAATTGGCCTCTTTAAAAAATAAAATTGTTGGAGGCAGTAACGGGGCGCTCATGGTGCTGCGTTACAACGTCCCTCCCCTTCTTTTAAAGGGGAGGGCTGCTACGAGTTCTGCAGCCACTTTAGTAGCACCCACAGGGCCACCAGGGTGCTGACTGCAAAGTGGGCCGACAAGAAAAAACGATGGTGGCTGTGGTGTAAGGCCCTCTTTGCAAACGGAAAGCTGTCGGTGGCATCGCCCCGTGCCAAACCTGCTCCCGTGAGGCAACTTCCAGTGCGGGGCGGTAAGAGGTCGGTGTGGGGTGGTAAAGGGTCGGTAAGGGGTCGGCGCGGGGCGGTAAGAGGTCGGCGCAGGGCGGTAAGGGGTCGGTGTGGGACGGTAAGGGGTCGGCAAGGGGTCGGCGTGGGGCGGTAAGAGGTCGGTGTGGGGTGGTAAAGGGTCGGTAAGGGGTCAGCGCGGTAAGGGATCGGCGCGGGGTGGTAAGGGGTCGGTGTGGGACGGTAAGGGGTCGGCAAGAGGTCAGCGTGGGGCAGTAAGGGGTCGGCAAGAGGTCAGCGTGGGGCGGTAAGGAGTCGGCCTGGGATGGCAAGGGGTCAGCGCGGGGCGGTAAGGGGTTGGCAAGAGGTCAGCGTGGGGCGGTAAGGAGTCGGCCTGGGATGGCAAGGGGTCGGCGCGGGGCGGTAAGGGGTCGGCGCAGGGCGGTAAGGGGTTGGCAAGAGGTCAGCGTGGGGCAGTAAGGGGTCGGTGCGCACAGTGATGATGTCATCGCCGTGTGCGCGATGCCCGGGGTGAAAATTACGGGGCGCGGCGCCAACCCATTTTCACTGCCGCCAACCCGGGGGCAATTCCGACCGAGTCGCTTCTGCCGCCTGCCTCTGGGCGAAAACCCTTTCCGCAGGCCTTTATGAGTGGGGCAATTTCAGCCCCTAAATTTGGTGAACCACGAGATCTCACATGCAGCCTGCACATATTAGAATACCATGAGCACGCTACTCCTGGTGGAGTGCCAGGGTCTGACCGGTGGCTCGTGGACCTCGTCATATCTACTCCAAGATGGAGAGCAGAGAGCGAGAGAGCGAGAGTACTGGAGAATCTTCGGTGTACCAGAGAATACAAGGTGCACAGAATAAAGTACGAGGGGAGGGACAAAGACAGAGGCTAATATCAGAAGGCTGTGCAGTAAAGCTTGTGTGTTAATCAAGGATGAGAAAAGCAAAAGATTAGAAATAGAGAAAGACAGAGAATGATGCAGTCTCGGCCTCAAGTAATCTGGCCCTGGTCCAGCATTTTTATGGTGCTTTTATACTGTTTCCTATACATGTGAATCTCGTAGATGTACATCATTACTCTTTGTATTTCTTTTATTGAAGCATGTGAAAAGGTTTGCTACTTTACCCACAAAAGGGAATTATTTTTATTAATGCCGTAGAGTGTCAGGCAATCAATCTGTTATTTACAATAGCTTTTCAAACAGACCCATTCATTGTTAATAATGGCAGTCGTTCAAATGGCAAGAGAAGTTATCTGTAATTATTATTACCTAACACTGCAGTTGGGAAAAGCCTTCAGGCCAGGGTGGCAACTACTAAAGCTCTAAAGCAGTGCAACCTCGATCAGGTGAATTAGTTCGATCTGACAACTCAGCTGACATTTTACACTCGTGCTTTCCCCCCAGGGGGCCGGGTTTGTCAGTCTCATTCGGGTCACATAGATCCAGGGAGGGATGAGCTGGTTGTCCGCCCAGGTAATCGAGCAGGTTGATGACCAGACAGACGCACTGACGTTCGAGGGAGAGAAAACAGATTAGAAAAAGTTGGGCAAAGAAAAAAAGCTTGAAACAAAAGGTTTAACTGCAGCTGCTGGAAATCCAAAACAGAAAATGCTGTCAGTACACAGCGGGTCCTTCAGCATCTGTAAAAGGACCAGACAGGTTGGGGGCCGAAATTGGAGGCCCGTTTTTAGGATGTAAAAACAGGGGAAAGATTATGGCAGAAGGCCAAGAGAATCCTGCGTAAATTCTCCCCCATGGCATCCAGAAGAGAAGTACAAGAACTCAAGACAGTAAATTTGGTACCAATAACCTCGCCTGAACAATGTTGGAAGTATGTTCGGTGGCATATAGGTTGAGGTGATATTGAGGTGTCCCCAGCGGGCCCCTGAAAGAGCCATTGGCTCCCTTGCATATGCTAATAAGGGGCCTAACACCCATTTTACAAACTCTCTCCGAAATGAGGGAGAACATGTGCTGGACAGGCTTCGCTCAGTTTTGGGTGTTTTTCTGCAGCCTACGTAATGATTCTTCAAGGTGCTGCCAACAGAAAGATAATTTGTTTTACTTTTTAAACTTACTTTAATGTGGAGTTAGCAGGAGGACTCCTGCAGCAGTGCTCTTCCTAGCCCTACATGCAATACTGCAGGCCTGCTATAGGCCCATGCACACTTCTCTCATTCACCCCACCTCTCCCACCTCTGACCTACCTGAGGGCTGGTGTCGGAGTTTGCCCAAAGTGGTGTGGAGCAAGCTGCTTCTGGACGCCCGATAGCTTTTGCAGCTTGGTGAAATAATGGTGATTGGGCCTGAGGCCTGATATGGGAATAGAGCTCGGGCCTCCGAACTCGTGTGTAGCGAACGCATCATCAATCTCATATCCGAAAGTTCTTTCCCATTATGTCATTTTATGTCTCATTTGCTCAAGACAACACATTAATCGAGCTTTTCCGTTTTCAGGTGCGGACAAACCCAATGCTTATAATCAAACACTTTATGTTATTGATTAAGCTTCAAAGAAAAAAGGGAACCGTGCAGTTCAACCGCACAGATCAAAAATGTTGTCTTATTTTAATATTCATTCATGAGACATGGGCATCGCTGGCTCTATACTGTCTGCAAGAAGAGGAGGCCCTGTAAGGTAAATATTAACATTTTCTTTGTGGGGCCTGGAGGAGTAGGAGTGTCCCTTCAGGTCCCACAAGGGAATTTACTGGAGTTCTTTGAGGATGTAATGGGCAGGGTAGATAAAGGGAGAACCAGTGGATGTGGTGTATTTGGATTTCCAGAAGGTTTTCGATAAGGTGCCACATAAAAGGCTAATGCACAAGATAAAGGGGTTGGGGGTAATATATTAGCATGGAGAGAGGATTGGCTAACTAACAGAAAAAAGAGAGTCGGGAAAATGGCAAACGGTAACTCGTGGAGTGCCGCAGGGATTGGTGCTGGATCCTCAACTATTTACAATCTATATTATTTACTTGGATGAAGGGACCGAGTGTAATGTAGCCAAGTTTGCCAATGATACAAAGATGGTTGGGAAAGCAAGTTGTGAGGAGGACACAAAAAATCTGCAAAGGGATACAGACAGGCTAAGTGAGTGGACAAACATTTGGGAGATGGAGTATAATGTTGGAAAGTATGAGGTTATCCACTTTGGCAGGAAAAATAAAAAAACAAATGATTATTTAATTGGAGAGAAATTACAAAATGCTGCAGTAGAGAGGGATCTGGGGGTCCTTGTGCATGAAACAGAAAAAGTTAGTATGCAGGTACAGCAAGTAATCAGGAAGGCAAATGGAATGTTGGCCTTTATTGCAAGGGGGATAGAGTATAAAAGCAAAGAAGTCCTGCTCCAATTCTACAGGGTATTGGTGAAGTCACACCCAGAGTACGGTGTACAGTTTTGGTCACCTTACTTAAGGAGGGATATACTTGCATTGGAGACAGTTCAGAGAAGGTTCATGAGGTTGATTCCTGAGACGAAGGGGGTTGACTGATGAAGATTGGTTGAGTAGGTTGGGCCTACACTCATTGGAGTTTAGAAGAATGAGAGGTGATCTTATTGAAACATATAAGATACTGAGGGGGCTTGACAAAGTAGATGCAGAGAGAATGTTTCCACTCGTGGAGGAATCTAGAACAAGGGACATAGTTTCAGATTAAGGGGTTGCCCATTTAGAACTGAGATGAGGAGGAATTTCTTCTCTCAGAAGGTCGTAAATCTGTTGAATTCTCTACCCCAGAGAGCTGTGGAGGCTGAGTCATTGAATATATTTAAGGTGGAGATAGACAGATTTTTGTGCGATAAGGGAGTAAAGGGTTATGGGGAGCGGGCAGGGAAGTGGAGCTGATCTTATTGAATGTTTGAGGGGCCAAATGGCCTACTCCTGCTCCTATTTCTTATGTTCACTGGGCCTCTACTGCACAAGGCACCCCCCCCCCTCTTCTTTCTCACTCACGAGACCATGCCGAAATCCCCCCCCCCCCCACCCAGCACAACTTACCCGAGTGCCTGGTGCCAGCCTCCAACCCACCCAATCTTCCACTGTCAATAGGTGCCCAGCTGCCCCTTACCGCCTGTTTCAAGGGGGCAACTGGGTTGTAAAAGAAGCCCGGGAGTTAAAATAGCTCAGACCTCAAATTGATGATGTCGGGGGTGGGGGGGATGCTCTCCCCCCCCACCCCCAAAACCTGTTCCCAGTTCAAACCCGCGCCCCCCCGCCTCTCCCCGCAAAATCTATAAAAGCTGTATAATTGCAAATAGTTTGCAGGATTGGATAAATACATGAAGGAGAAAAAAAAAGAGCACGAGAGTGGGACTAATTGGATAGCTCTTTCAGAGATCAGGCTCAGACACGTTGAGCTGAATGGCCTCCTTCTGCGCTGTAAAATTCTCTGATTTATCTCACTCGCTGACTAATGTCTCTTTTCCATTCTGGCAGCACATCAGATCAGCTTTGCAGTTTCCAGGATACAGTAACAAGCTGAGTGGAAGTTTGGTGAGGAAGATAAGAGATTGTGCTTGGTGGTTATGGTCAGATGAAACAGTTGAAATATTTTGATATAAAGTGGGAAATGCGAGGCACCATCAGAAAATAACGCGCAGAGATTGAGCAGTATCCCGAGCATGCGGTGAGTAGGCGGCTTTACAACCAGTCAGCACCTGCTATTTTATTGTTTGCAAAGCCTATCTCCTCATGGATAATTATGGGGCCAATTCTCATGGATTGATATAATGGCTAAGGACTGCTGAAATCTCGCCAGAATGATAATGTGCCAATAGCATTCAATCTGCCAGGATCAGCTCAGTATTAGAATTTTGTAAGGTTCAGGTGCAGATTTGGATGCTGCAGGGTTCACACTTGGGTTGAAAATGCAAAATTTCACGTCCCCAGTTTTCTTCGCTCCACCATTGGCAGCCGTGCCTTCAGATACCTAGGCCCGAGGCTCTGGAATTCTCTCCCTAAACCTCTCTGCCTTCCACCTCTCTCTCTCCTCCTTTTTAAACGCTCCTTACAACCTACTTCTCTGACCAAGCTTTTGATCACCTGTCCTAATAGCTCATGCGACTCGGTGTTAGATTTAGTTTGGTCATGCTCCCATGAAGCGCCTCGGGACGTTGCACTATGTTAAAGGCGCTATATAAATGCAAGTTGTTGTTCAAGGTGAAATTTTGCGGATGGAGGCACAAATAGGGCAACAAAATTTCTAGAAGCATATGCAAAGGCTCAAAAGGCATCTGAGCTCATTGGTAGCCTTTGCCAGGGCTGAAGGGGCAGAGGGCTAAGATCCGTCAGGCAAAAATGATTGGAAAGGAATTTCAATGTGCAGGACTGAGCTGTCGGCAAAGTGACAGAGCAGCCCAACACTCGGATTGATTGTTGCTTTCGGAGGTGGTTGCATGGAGGACGACTTTATATGTCACTCCATCAATTGGCATAGAATCACGTCTGCAAGGAGGCTGCAGCTGACTGGTACTGCCACTGGATGTGCCAGCCCTATGTCACACTGTCGCTGTCAATGTCTGTGCAGCAGATGGCACAGCTCTGCATCAGGAACACTGGTGATCCAAAACCCCGTAAAGCAATTCTCACAGCTATTGCCAGTCGGTATGCCGGGGCTTGCAGATATAGTTAGTGGCATCTTGGTGGGTGCAGACAATCAGGGTACACTGGCTATTAACTTGGCATGCCTTCTTTAATGCAGTGCCTCTGACTGAGATGTCTCCAGGGAAGCATTAAACATTACGGGTTAGCCACATACCATAGTAATGTCATCAGGTCTGTTGTCCCAACTTCCTTTGGGAATAGCAGACTCGACACATATGCTTTCCAAGGCCAGGTATGTCAGTCTCTGGCTGCAAGGGCAGGTGTGTGGGTAATAATGGATGGGCACTGAGCATGACCTGCCTGTCAGTCCTTCATTGTAGACATCTCAAGTCGCTGGAGAAATACCACCAGCAATGACTCCGCGAGATCCTGCAAATCCCCTGGGAGGACAGATGCACAAACATTAGCGTCCTCGTCCAGGCCAACATCCCAAGCATTGAACCACTGACCACACTTGATCAGCTCGGCTGGGCAGGCCACATAGTCCGCATTCCAGACACGAGACTCACAAAGCAAGTGCTCTACTCGGAACTCGTCCACGGCAAACGAGCCAAAGGCGGGCAGAGGAAATGTTACAAGGGCACCCTCAAAGCCTCCCTGACAAAGTGCGACATCCCCACTGACACCTGGGAGTCCTTGGCCATAGACCGCCCTAAGTGGAGAAAGTGCATCCGGGAGGGCGCTGAGCTCCTCGAGTATCGTCGCCGAGCGCATGCAGAAATCAAGCGCAGGCAGCGGAAGGAGCGTGCGGAAAACCAGGCTCCCTGCCCACCCTTTCCCTCAACGACTATCTGTCCCACCTGTGACAGAGACTGTGGTTCTCGTATTGGACTGTACAGCCACCTAAGAACTCATGCTAAGAGTGGAAGCAAGTCTTCCTCGATCCCGAGGGACTGCCTATGATGAAGGTGATGATGACGCTCCCCTTCTTCCAAACATCCTAGATTGGCAGATTCTCATTGGGAAACCTGGTGGGCTGGAATAAATTGATACAATGGCTCCTGCAAACCTAAATGCCAGCAAAATAAATACGAAAATCAAGCCAGAAATAGCTTAATAACACTTACTTGAACAGTACTGTGCCCCTTATGTAAACCCTTGTCTACTTGTTGGTCCTGAGAACCCTGGATACCGAGTTATCAAGTCTAGGATTAAGAATAGACACCCTGGCAGTGTGCAAAACATCCCTGCTCCCCAGAAATTTCAAGTGCAAAAGGGTCAGAGACCGTTTCTGCCACTTGTTCCAATCTATTGCACCCCATGAACCGCTGTGCACAAGAAATAACGGAATGAAAAATTAGCCCCAATGGGCCGGATTTGAGATAGGTTTGCGACCGGGTTCTCGTCGGGATTTGACCCTCCGTGGTGAAAACCCGGTCGCAAAGCCCGGGCGGGATCCTCAGGTATCTGATTGCAGCGGCAGCTCCAAGTACCGCCGGGGAGAGGTACTCCGACGTGCAACCACTCGGATTGAGTTTGCGACCGACTTTCTGCTCTCTCCCGACCCATACACCGTGCCCAGAATAGCCACAGGTCAAACCTGTCGGTACAGCCCTGCCAGCAGCGGTAAGTATAAAAACATGCAAAAAAGGTAAGTTAAAGTTTTTTTTTAAAATACTTTTCTTTGTTTGTTTCCCCCACCACCCCCCCCCGCCCCCAAGGCCTCTCTCGCAGTGCTCCCAGCCCTGGACTAAATTTGGCGAAACTGGCGTTTTTGCACCACGAATGCTTGTGTCACGCCTCCCTTACTGATGTGCCCCTGGCGCAAACATTAAAGGTCGAGAATTCGGGCTAAGAACGGTAGCGCAGCGAAAATGGTAAGTTTCACGTATCACTACCGTTTTTGGCGAAAAACCCCGAAAGCTGAAAATCCGTCCCATTTTGTCGGGCAAGTTACACAGAGAATAAATTTATTGCTCCTATGCTCAATGTAGTCCGAATTCATGGAGTGAAATGATGCTCAAAATTAAACCATGGGCACTTTCAATGACGCAACTATGAGTTGTGGTCCTCGGCCCACAGTAAAGGGACGCCTGCACAGTGTGACATCACATACACTGCAGTTGCAGCAAAGAGACCCCTGCACAACCTGGTTGCCTATCAGGAGCTCCCACACATTTCATTCTGAACAGTGACTGAAATTGAAACATACATTTTCTCCCCATTGCTGCTAACTTTGAGACAAAATTTAAAATCAAGTTCTCTAAGATATTGTCAAATGAAATATCTGTACATCATAAATACTTTGCATTCCAGCTCTTGATGTGACTGTGGTAATGAAGGCTTATTGTCATGGTGTATTATACAACAGGTAGGTCATTTACAAATCATATAACTGTATTTTTACTGCATTGCAGTTCATTTCACGGTATCACACTTGCTATTATCCAGTGCACTTACAAACCGGGGAGCTGAGCGACAAACGGCGTGTGGGGTTGGGCAGAGGAGAGCAGAGACGTAAAGTGAGAGAGAGAGACATTTGTAGAGAGAGGGAGACAGGCAGAGAGCATGAAAGAGACTTGGGGAGATTCAAATAAGCAGATAGAGGGGATGAGTAGCACAGACAAAAGCAGACAATCAGCTAGTTAGAGATGTTTCCTCCTCAGCTTTTTCATATCATCAAGGAGAAGTCAAAGGCTGTATTTCCAAGCAAGAAGACTTTATTCGCGCAGACCATTGCTAGCTCAGGCACCTCTTTCCACTCTTGCAACATAAGTAAGAACAGCAATTTCCTCAGCCTGTGTAGAGTTCTCAACTCTAGAACATATTCACACGAGGCATATACTGCAGACAAGGTCACTCATGACCTGCACCTTTATTCCCCGGACCAAGGAGTGCTGAGCCTGCATGGAACCTCCCTTTAAGTACCTGGCTGACCAGGTAAGGAGTGTCTCCCACAAGTTCACGCCCTGTGGTCAAGGTGTGTATTTCACAGTTATATATAGTGTACAGTGTTGTTACATATTCGTTACAGTTATGTGAAGGTTACAAACATGACATAACCTCCCCCCCCAATGCTTTTGGGTCAAAGATGGAGTCTTTCAGGCGGTCGACACTCTCTCGTGGAGCGCCACATTTGTGGCTCTGGTGGTTGAGCCGTGGCATGCGTCTCTGTCGCCTGAGTTAGTTCCGGCCTGTCCGGGCTGGCCGCAGGGACACTACATGCTGTTGACTATCCTTGTTGCTCGTTCACTGGCAGTGGTGTGGTTGACATCCCATGGTCTATTTCAGGTTCCTCAGTATCCATGCTGAACCTTTTCTTTACCTGGTCCAGATGTTTGCAGCATATCTGCCCATTGTTTAGTCTGACCACGATGACCCTATTCCCCTCTTTACCAATTACGGTGCCCTCAAGCCACTTGGGTCCTAGTGCATGGTTAAGCACAAATACCGGGCCATCCATTTCTATACACCTCCCCCTTGAGTTTCGATCATGGCACTCGGTTTGGGACTGCCGCTTGCCCTCAACAATGTCTGCCAGGCCTGGGTGAATGAGGGATAGCCGCGTTTTGAGCGTGCGTTTCATGACGAGTTCCGCTGGCGGGACTCCCGTGAGCGAGTGCGGGCGGGACCTATAGGCCAGCAGGAGGCGCGATAGGCGGTACTGAAGAGAGGGTCCCCGGATATGGAGCATGCCTTGTTTTATGACTTGGACCGCACGTACAGCCTGGCCATTGGAAGCCGGCTTGAACGGTGCCATCCGGACGTGTTTAATGACATTACCCGACATAAACTCCTGGAATTCATGGCTGGTGAAACACGGGCCATTGTCGCTGACCAGAATGTCTGGCAAGCCGTGGGTCGTGAAAACCTTGCGTAGACTCTCCACGGTGATGGATGTCGTGCACAAGTTTAATATGATGCACTCGATCCATTTCGAGTTTGCATCGACTACAATCAAGAAAATTTTTCCCATGAACGGGCCCGCATAGTCTACATGATTACGTGACCATGGCCTGGTGGGCCAGGGCCACGGGCTGAGTGGAGCCTCCCTGGGGGCATTGCCCAGCTGGGCACACGTCATGCACCTGCGAACCCAGTGTTCCAGGTCTGAGTCAATCCCCGGCCACCATACATGTGACCGGGCAATGGCCTTCATTAGCACAATGCCAGGGTGCTCGCTGTGGAGTTCCCTGATGAATGCTTCCCTTTCTTTCTGGGGCATGACTACCCGGCTGCCCTATAGTAGGCAGTCGGCTGGAATGGAGAGCTCATCCATCCTTCTCTGAAACGGTCTGACCTCCTCGGGGCACGCCCCGTGTGCGGGCGCCCAATCCCCAGTCAGAACACATTTCTTTATCATGGATAGGAGGGGGTCCCTGTTGGTCCAGAGTTTGATCTGGCGGGCTGTGATGGGGGAGCCCGCAGTGTCAAAAACCTCAACGGCTATGACCATCTCAGCACTTTGCTCCGCTGCCCCCTCAGTTGTGGCTAGTGGGAGCCTTCTGAGCGCGTCAGTGCAATTTTCAGTGCCTGGCCGGTGCCGTATGGTGTAGTCATACGCAGCCAGCGTAAGAGCCCATCGCTGTATGCGAGCTGACGCATTAGCATTGACAGCCGTGCTGTCGGACAACAGGGATGTTAACGGCTTGTGATCCATTTCAAACTCGAACGGTCTGCCGAAAAGATACTGGTGCATCTTTTTCACACCGTAAACGAAAGCGAGTGCTTCCTTTTCAACCATGCCGTATCCACGCTCTGCCTGGGAGAGCGACCTGGGGGCATAAGCCACCGGTTGTAGTCGGCCGTCGTCATTTCCCTGCTGCAGCACACACCCAACCCCGTATGATGATGCATCGCATGTTAAAACTAGTTTTTTACAGGGTTTATACAAAGTCAACAGTTTGTCAGAACAAAGCAGGTTCCACACCTTGTTGAAAACCCGTACCTGACAGCCTCCCCAGAACCAGTCACAATCCTTACGCAGGAGCACATGTAACGGCTCCAACAATGTGCTTAAGTTAGTCAGGAAGTTCCCAAAATAGTTCAAAAGTCCCAGGAACGATCACAACTCCGATGTATTGCTGGGCCGGGGCGCACGACGGATCGCCTCCGTTTTGGATTCGGTAGGCCGGATCCCGTCTGCGGCAACCCTCCTGCCCAAAAATTCGACCTCTGGAGCCAAAAACACACACTTCTTCAGCCGCAGGCCTACCCGGTCCAGTCGGCGTAGCACCTCCTCCAGGTTGTGGAGGTGTTCCTCGGTGTCTCGACCAGTTATTAGGATGTCGTCTTGGAATACGATTGTGCCGGAAATGGATTTGAGCAAGCTTTCCATGTTCCTCTGGAAGATTGCGGCCGCTGAACGAATGCCAAACAGGCACCTGTTGTAGATAAATATTCCCTTGTGCGCGTGATGGTGGTCAGAAGCTTGGATTCTTCAACCAGTTCCTGAGTCATGTAGGCCGAAGTGAGGCCCAACTTAGTGAACAGCTTGCCACCTGCCAACGTGACACAAAGGTCCTCCGCTCTCGGGAGCGGATATTGGTCCTGCAGCGATACTCGGTTGATGGTGGCTTTGTAGTCGCCGCAGATCCTGACCGAGCCATCCGCTTTAAGGACAGGAACGATGGGACTTGCCCAGTCACTGAATTCAACGGCCGAAATTATGCCCTCTCTGAGCAGCCTGTCCAATTCACTCTCAATTTTTTCACGCATCACATACGGCACCGCTCTGGCTTTGTGGTGCACTGGTCTGACATCCGGGGTGATGTGTATCACCACTTTGATGCCCTTGAACGTTCTGACACTGGGTTGAAACAGTGACCCGAATTTTTGTAGGACCTGCGAGCATGAACTTCACTCCACAGACGAAATGACGAGCACATCTCCCCATTTCCAGTTCATCTCGGCTAGCCAGCTACTTCCCAAAAGCGCGGGGCCATTTCCCGGAACAATCCAGAGTGGCAGGCGGTTCTGTGTTACCACCAGGTTTGCACTGGCCAGCACTGGGATGATTTCTTTGGTGTACGTGCGTAGCTGCATGTCAATGCATTCCAGTTTGGGCCTGCTAGCTCTGTGTGGCCATAGTCTCTCAAATTGTTGGAGGCTCATAAGGGACTGACTGGCTCCTGTATCCAGCTCCATGCACACCGGGATGCCATTCAATAAAACCATCATCATGGGTGGCGTTTTAGTGTATGAGCTGCAGACTTCAGCCACATGAACCCTCTGAACCTCAGCATCCATGGCTTGGCTCCAGGCATCATCCTGCATTGCAGACCCCTCGTCTGATTCCTCTGTTTCATAGATTAGCCTCGCTGCAGCCTTTTTGCACAATCTAGCCAAATGTCCTCTGGCATTACAATTCCTGCAGGTGAACTGCTGGAACTTACAGCTTTTAGCAGTATGTCTACCCCCGCATCTCCAGCATTGGCTGAGATTGTTGTTCACAAAGGGGCTGTTACCAGGTATTCCTCTCTGATTGTCCTCTTGGTTGTTTCTAAGCACTCTGGTGGTGGGTGTCAATTGTCCCATCACGGGATGCATTGTTCCTCTTGATGGCGTGAACGGCCGATCCTCCTGCCATTGTCTCTGTTGCTGTCCCACCCTAGAGCCTGTTGCTGCCTGGGTGGTGTCAAATTGCCCTTGCCTGCCTGCCTAGGTGGTGTTGAATTGTCCTTGCCTGCCTGCAGGGTTCTGTATCACTTTTACAACATTAACTCCCTGGTTCATCGCAACGTTAAAACCAGGGCTGCTTGCGATAATTATCTTGGTCTCCTCTTCTCCCGCCAAGAAGGTCTGAGCTATCAAAAGTGCCCTTTCCAAAGTCAAGTCCTTGTTCTCAATAATCTTCCTGAAAATACTGGCATGACTAATGCCCTCAATGAAAAAAATCCCTTAACATCTCCCCCCTGCAGGCATCTGTGAACTTACAGAAGCTGGCCAAGCGCCTCAGGTCTGCAACGAAGTCCGAGATGTTTTGCCCTTCCCGATGCCGGTGTGTGTAGAACCGGTGCCGGACCATGTGTACGCTGCTCGCCGGTTTCAGATGGTCACTGATCAGCTGGCTGAGCTCTTCGAAGGACTTGTCGGCCGGCTTGAGAGGTGCAAGCAGGTCTTTCATCAGCGCGTACATTTTTGTCCCGCAGCTTGTCAGTAGATGCGCCCTCCGCTTGTCAGTCGCTTCCACTCCCAGCCAGTCCTTTGTGACAAAGGTCTGCTGGAGTCGCTCCACAAAATCGTCCCAGTCCTCACCCACACAGTAACGTTCCTTTGTGCTACCGGTGGCCATCCTTGTGGTTCAGTGATTCCCGTTTCTCGTCGCCAGATGTAGAGTTCTCAACTCTAGAACATATTCACACGAGGCATATACTGCAGACAAGGTCACTCATGACCTGCACCTTTATTCCCCAGACCAAGGAGTGCTGAGCCTGCGTGGAACCTCCCTTTAAGTATCTGGCTGGCCAGGTAAGGAGTGTCTCCCACAAGTTCACCCCCTGTGGCCAAGGTGTGTATTTCACAGTTGTATACAGTGTACAGTGTTGTTACATATTGGTTACAGTTATGTGAATGTTACAAACATGACAGCCTGTACATCACATGGTGTTGTTGTAGGAATGGAGATCTAAGCTAGCTGTTAGCTGCTTTGAACATAAGAACATAAGAATTAGGAACAGGAGTAGGCCATCTAGCCCCTCGAACCTGCTCCGCCACTCAACAAGATCATGGCTGATCTGGCCATGGACTCAGCTCCACTTACCCGCCCGCTCCCCATAACCCTTAATTCCCTTATTGGTTTAAAATCTATCTATCTGTGATTTGAATACATTCAATGAGCTAGCCTCAACTGCTTCCTTGGGCAGAGAATTCCACAGATTTACAACCCTCTGGGAGAGGAAATTCCTTCTCAACTCGGTTTTAAATTGGCTCCCCCGTATTTTGAGGCTGTGCCCCCTAGTTCTACTCTCCCCGACCAGTGGAAACAACCTCTCTGCCTCTATCTTGTCTATCCTTTCATTATTTTGAATGTTTCTATAAGATCACCCCTGATTCTTCTGAACTCCAACGAGTAAAGACCCAGTCTACTCAATCTATCATCATAAGGTAACCCTCTCATCTCCGGAATCAGCCTAGTAAATCGTCTCTGTACCCCCTCCAAAGCTAGTTTATCCTTCCTTAAGTAAGGTGACCAAAACTGCACGCAGTACTCCAGGTGCGGCCTCACCAATACCCTGTACAGTTACAGCAGGACCTCCCTGCTTTTGTACTCCATCCCTCTCGCAATGAAGGCCAACATTCCATTCGCCTTCCTGATTACCTGCTGCACCTGCAAACTAACTTTTTGGGATTCATGCACAAGGACCCCCAGGTCCCTCTGCACCGCAGCATGTTGTAATTTCTCCCCATTCAAATAATATTCCCTTTTATTGTTTTTTTTCCCCAAGGTGGATGACCTCACATTTTCCAACATTGTATTCCATCTGCCAAACCTTAGCCCATTCGCTTAACCTATCTAAATCTCTTTGCAGCCTCTCTGTGTCCTCTACACAACCCGCTTTCCCACTAATCTTTGTGCCATCTGCAAATTTTGTTACACTACACTCTGTCCCCTCTTCCAGGTCATCTATGTATATTGTAAACAGTTGTGGTCCCAGCACCGATTCCTGTGGCACACCACTAACCACTGATTTCCAACCCGTAAAGGACCCATTTATCCCGACTCTCTGCTTTCTGTTAGCCAGCCAATTCTCAATCCATGCTAATACATTTCCTCTGACTCCGCGTACCTTTATCTTCTGCAGTAACCTTTTGTGTGGCACCTTATCGAATGCCTTTTGGAAATCTAAATACACCACATCCATCGGTACACCTCTATCCACCATTCTCGTTATATCCTCAAAGAATTCCAGTAAATTAGTTAAACATGATTTCCCCTTCATGAATCCATGTTGCATCTGCTTGATTGCACTATTCCTATCTAGATGTCCCGGTATTTCTTCTTTAATGATAGCTTCAAGCATTTTCCCCACTACAGATGTTAAACTAACCGGCCTATAGTTACCTGCCTTTTGTCTGCCCCCTTTTTTAAACAGAGGCATTACATTAGCTGCTTTCCAATCCGCTGGTACCTCCCCAGAGTCCAGAGAATTTTGGTAGATTATAACGAATGCATCTGATATAACTTCCGCCATCTCTTTTAATACCCTGGGATGCATTTCATCAGGACCAGAGGACTTGTCTACCTTGAGAGCCATTAGCCTGTCCAGCACTACCCCCCTGGTGATAGTGATCGTCTCAAGCTCCTCCCTTCCCACATTCCCGTGACCAGCAATTTTTGGCATGAGTTTTGTGTCTTCCACTGTGAAGACCAAAGCAAAATAATTGTTTAAGGTCTCAGCCATTTCCACATTTCCCATTATTAAATCCCCTTTCTCATCTTCTAAGGGACCAAGGACAATGGCACAGTCCTTGGGGCTGTACCTGTCTGGGTATCAGCTGGACAATCCGTTTTTCAGCAGGTTGTCTGTTTAAAAATGTAATCAGCACCGCAAAAGTCAATTTTATGTGCCACATCTTGCTGTTGTTGGCCAGGCCCAACAATCAGACCACTCTCAGGCATTCATTGCAGTGAACTCTTACTCTTACTCTGTTACTGTACCAAGGTCAGATGAAGTATCAGTTACCTAGTGTAATGATGAAAGGAGCTTCTGGATAGTTGGATAAAGTGTCCATTATCACTTTGTCTTGGCACAGCTCGACTATGAGTTAGGCTTCAAAGTATTTGGATGGAATGGCAACCAAATTAGCACCTCAGGGCTAAAGTGTACAGGCTTCCTGTCAGTCATGGCAAGCACTGCTATCGTTTAGATTTTTGCCTTGTGAAGTAAAGGCAAGTGATGCCATTGTAATTCTAATAACTAGGTCAGGGATTTTACCAATATATGTTGTGCGAGCAGCCCTCCCACATAATAAGGTCAAACCCCTGAATCTGTGCTGTCTGGTTTTGCAATGGCAAAAAGTGGCAACTCACCCTGCTATGGAGGAGTGATATAAAGTGAGGAAAGATAGAGCATGCAAGAGAAAAGAAAGAGATAGACAAACAGATAGAAGGTCTGAGAAAGAGAAAGAAAAGAGCAGGGAGATCCTAATGGGCACAGAATGGGAGATAGACAGGCAGAGGGAGAGGCAGTTCAGCGGCTGAAATTGCCGCTTTTTTAAGAGCAGTTGCCGTGGGGTGGAAATGAGTTTCCTCTCAGACGATCGGGACATTGCCCTTGTGATTTTTTTGAGGCGCAGAACCTGGCCGCCCCGCTCCTGTGCAAATGGCGGTAATGACGTCAGAAGAGCGAGCACCGCCTGGTCCCCACCCCGAAACGACATTGCCCTCAAAGAAAATCGAGCGACCGCTTAGCGGTGTCGCCCACAGCTTCATGTGGTGGGAACTTGCAGGTGTCTGGGCAGCGCGTCCGTCCTTAAAGGGGAGGGCGCACTGCTGCGGCCGCCATTTTATTTTAATTGTCTGACGACTGAGATCGGCCCGACAATGGTGGCCACGGGTTCGGCCTTCTTGGGTGACGTCCTGCTGGCCCGGCCGAAGCACTCCCTGGTGGCCCAGTGGGCACCAAGTAGGCCTCGCAGCGACCCTCTCCTTTATGTGAAGGGGAGGGACGTAGCGTGACGCCGTTGTCACCTTCCGCCCCGCTCCCGCCCCAAACACCGCCCCAAGGATTTTTCACAAGAAAAGAGGGCAATTTCCCTCTATTTCCGCCCCCACCGCCCCCCATTGATTGGGGCAGTAATTCACCAAACAATTTAAATTCTCCGCCCCAAACGAGGCGGGGGGCAATTTCGGCCCCTGAGAGAGTTAGGCATAGACAGACTTGGAGAAAAGGTTGGCAGACATAAACTGAGAGACAAAGAGAAAATCTCAGTGCCGAAGGTAGCCACTATATAAACAATAAAAGAGTGAAAGGAGGAGGCAGAGAGTAACAGTTAGAGACAGGCATTACAGACATTAAAGAAAGGCAAAACAAATAGGGTCACAGTTACAGACAGACAGAAAGACAGACACACAGCAGGAGCAACAGCACACAAAATGAAGGATAGGTGCAGATGTATAAAACAGAGTCATTGTTGGAATCTCTATCACAAATGTAAATTAACTTCTGAAGGAAAAGAAATTGCAGCCAACTTTCCGTTCAATATGGCCCTCAGCAAACCTCCCATTGGACGGAGCCCATTTTCACAACCTCTGTTGGACAGGAATGAGGCGCATGTGTTCCAAAAATGATGGGGCTGAACGTACCACCCAGTTCCCGTTCCCATGCCACCATTTTGTTTGAGGTCTTCGCATGGGTGGCCCAGGCACCTGCCTGCTTTTAGCAGTAGCCTACTTGTAATGTGCAAATCAGGGTGCTACCGACAATGTAATTTTGAAGTACCATTGGTTAAAGACCAAACCTGTGGTCCTTCAAGTGACTACTGCAGGACGTTCAGTAAAACAGAAAGGTACGTTTTTTATTAAATTTTAAAAAAGATTTTTGTCGGGTTAAGTGGAGCGTGAATGCTCATCCACCTAGCCCCACAAAAATCTTTCCAGCCGCTGTCGGCCACTCCGCCTCCGGCAATTGCCTCTTTCCCCCTGCCCCCAGTCAATACTTCCGGTTCACCTCTGCACAGGAGCTGCTGGATTTCCCGCCCGGGGGCGCTGGTTCAGCACTTTGCCCCTCGCCGTGCACATTGAAAGGAGGCCCAACCGTGAAAATGGCTGCGGGCCTCTCGCCAAGGACTTTGGGCAGGATACAGCTCCCACCGCCCGCCCGGTGCCCGCCCAAAGTTACAATTGGCTCGCACATGTCTCCGCGCTTCTGTCCCCGGATTCTGACTCAATAACGAAAAATAACACATTACCTCACAATGATGATGAGAATACAAGGCGGTGACATAAAACATGCTCCATTCTATTGAGCCATTGATCCACTGAGCTTAATAAATAAAACATACTGTTTATACCGACAGCACTCTGGATGATGATACTAAGATTCAGCCAAGAACAATTACTCCCGGTGGGGCCTTTTATTATGTTGCTGTTCATATATTCGAACATACATATTATGAATATTACATGACAATTGCCATTAGCGGTTCTCACTCTGTTCTTGTGCTAGAAGGACTGAGAGATGGACGTGAGGAGAAATCTATCTCAGGTCCATATGCTGTTTTTGAAAGCAGTAACAAGATGTCACAGGTCCAAGTGCCTATATTACATTAGCAGATCGCTGTGGTATTTGCTCACAATGGTTCTGCTTTTGCAAGGGATGGGGATGTGGAAGGTTGCTCGGGGTGTAGGAATGGGGGAGGAGTGCACATTTCCAGTGAAATAATTTGGAAAGCCCAAGAAATTGCGTAAGAAAGCCAAAGTTCACTGGAAATCTCCCTGGGGACAATAAAGTGAGTGTTTTTGATTGGTCCCGAAAAAGAAATTGGCCCTGAAATTGCAGTGGGTTTCTGCCAGTTGTAATGTATTTGCTTCATGGGTTCTTTGCTTAAGAATTCATAGCAACACAATGCTATTAAGAACTAGTTGGTCAATTAGCAAAATGTTTAATAATCACGCTACACATTACCAGTTCATCCACCAGGCTCACGACCACCTGTCTCATCGTGGATCCCCCAAACCCAACTGGCTGGGGTTTTATTGAGTCTTGTGAGTCTTGGGCACTAGAACCCACAAATGACCAAATAAAACTTTAAAGGGAACTTTAACAGATAATTAAAATGTGATTGCCGGGGGTGATGATGCACTCCAGTCCCTCCGGTGCCCACCTCTCGCGGAAGGCCGCGAGCGCACCGGTAGACACCGTGTGCTCCATCTCCAGGGACACCCTGGCACGAACATAGCCGCGGAAGAGAGGCAGACAGTCGGGCTGAACGACCCCCTCGACCGTCCACTGCCTGGACCTGTTAATGGCCACCTTGGCAGTCCTACGAGGAGGCCCTCCGACCAGCCCCCTCCCCTCCGCACCAGGTGCCCAAAGATCAGGAGCGTGGAACTGAAGTGCAACCAGAAATTGTGTAGTGACCCTTCAAATAATGGAAAAGGGGCTGCAACCTCGCACATTGTACACAAACGTGGAACTTGGACTCCTTCAGACCACAGAAATTGCAGCGGGCCTGGGAGTCCGTGAACCGACTTAAAAACTTATTGCACGGGACTTGCCCCTGCAACACACTCCAGGCCAAGTCCCCAATAGATAAAGGGAGGACTCCCGGATAGCGAGCCCTCCATTGGGGACCCCCGCTTCCTCCAAGCGGCAAGATGGTGTGCAAAGGCATGTCCGGATGGCATTCGAGGATGACAAAATAGTGGGTGATTCAGAGCAGCCCGTACAGGAATCCCCTCCACGCAGAACTGAAAGGCCCGGAGGGGATTTCCTGGAGGCGGCTCAAATTGTGAGGCACCGGCTCCCGAGGGAGGCTTCAGGGCTTGGCGCCGATGAGAAATTCTGTCCGGATGGGGGTCAGTTCGGACAGGATCGCCTCACATGCTTGAGCCACCTTGACACACCTAGTGGAGTCAGGGCCCAGTGTCATTTTTAGTGACTCGATGGCTTTGGCCGCGAGCCGGACGTCGGCCCAGGAGGGGCGACACGCCAGCTCCTCTGGTGCCATCCAGCCCACTCCTCCGCCATCCAATAGGTCCCTGACTCTGGTCACCTTGCCAGACACAGCCCTCTCATCCAGACCCCGATGAGCTCCTGGTAAAAGACAAACAGCCCCCGCATGGAGGTCTAGACGCCTCCCAGGTTTGCAACAGTTCTACAAAGCTGTGAGCATACTCACCATCGTAGGAGGTCCCTCGAACGAGGATAACTTGCTTCCACGAGTTCACAGGTGTTTTGATGAAGGATCCGATGTTCGAGTCCTGATCTCCAATTGAGGGGGTGGAAGATGCCTGTGCGTGAATCTTTTTAATGTGTGGTGACCGTTGCACACCAGCCACCACATGGGCTTGACAGAGCTAGGTCTTGGTCCAGTGACAAGGATTAACCAACTGGAGACCTGCTCTGGTGCACAGACCTAGCGCGCACACATATCACAGTGTGGCTGGCCCGTGCTGCCCCTGGCTCTTCTGGGGCAAGGTATTGCGCAGGCCACTGACAAGTTTTTCCATTGGAAATACCATGCATGTGCAGAACTGTGCAGGCCACTGACAAAGTCATTATAGGTCATTTGCAGGTCTGCTTGAATAGCCGAGGGTGACTGCATCTTCAAATCTTTCTTCCCTCCCAGTGGCACTGTGCCTGGCCTCTACGAGGCACTTCCATTAACAACGTAGCTAACATCAAGAGCTTTCCATGCGAGGGGTCATGAGCATGAGCTTGTATCCCAGGATACTAATCCACTGTGCTGAGCACACTCACAGTGTGTACACTACACCAGTCTTCTATTGTAACTTCAGAAGGAGACTGTCGGAACCCTCTTCTGAGCACATTTACACTGGTTTTGATCGTCTGAGGGAGGTCAGAGAGGAATATTCCTAGAGTTTTTTTTCACTTATTGACCCTGGGTTTCTCTTCTGTTTTGTTTGCCTCTCCCAAGATGTAGCTGGCTATGGGGTGGGTGGAGGGAAGTCAAGATGTGGGGTAGGCTTGATGGACCGCTGGTCTTTTACAGGCCTTCAATTTTGCGTAAAAGTATTTCTAGGCTTCGAAAATTGGGCTGCCTGAAACCTTCAGAAAGAGAAAGATAGTCCAGAGAGAGAGAAACGCAGGTGATCAGCAAGAAACTGCCACATAAAAGTGATCTTCAGGGACCTTCTATTAACTGTAGTGTATTTGCTTCATGGGTTCTTTGCTTACGAATTCATAGCTACAAATTTGCTGTAAAAAAATTGCTGGTTTATTAGCAAAGGTTTAACAATCCAACTGAACACTACCAGTTCTTCCACCGGGCTCACAGCTGCATGCCTCATCATGGAGAACATGAACTCAATTAACTGGGGTTTTATTGAGTTTTGTGAACATCACATGACTGGCTGAGCCACTCACAATGCAACAGCTCCACAACTCTTTTGGAGTAAACAATAAATAAACATTAAATCATGCCCCCCGATCTGGGGGACACTCCAACTATTTTTGTAGGTTTTTTTTGGTTTTTTTTGGGGCTCTAAAACCATAATTTACAAGTGCCCCCTATAAAAGGGGAGGGGGACAATAAATACCTGGCAATTAAAACAAATTAAACTTTAAAACATATAAAATCAAATTAAAATTTGGTTGCCGGGCGTGATGATGCACTCCAGTCCCTCCGGCACCCACCTCTCGCGGAAGGCCGCGAGCGTACCGGTGGACACCGCATGCTCCATCTCCAGGGACACCCTGGCCCGGATGTAGGCGCGGAAGAGAGGCAGGCAGTCGGGCTGAACGACCCCCTCGAACGCCCGCTGCCTGGACCGGCTGATGGCACCCTTGGCCGTGCCCAGGAGTAGTCCTACGAGGAGGCCCTCGGACCTACCCGCTCCCCTCCGCACAGGGTGCCCAAAGATCAGGAGTGTGGGAATGCAACAGCTCCACAAACCCGCGAGCATGCTCACAGGTGCACAGATTGCAGTAACTGCTGTAATTCCACAGTGTGTTGCTACTTAACAAATCTGTTTCACAATTTTTAGCCTACACCAAGGTTTGGGGGAAAGATTTGCCTCTTAGCCTGCTGAACGCTACATGAGGCCACGGTGAGCAGAAATACTGTGACACGGGTTTGTGTCCAATCCCTGGGCACACTACAAATTACTGAGATAATGGCCCGGTGAAGGAACTCTCTGGTTCATTACCAAAATAAGGGCTCTCCTACCAAACCCATCTGAGATGCTAAATGTGAGAACAATCTCTCAAGTAAAAAACTAAAACTTCTCAATATAAACTGAAAATCACAGCTCGTGTAAGCATCCTACTCTCTCTGTCTCTTTCTGGTTTTCCATCACTGAGCCAATCACTCTGAGCCTTTCTTCCTGAAGTAAAAAATAACGGTGTGACTCCTGCCAACGAACCGGAAGCTACCGGAAACATTCTGCGCATAACTGTCAGGTCACAAATTATTAAAAAAAACATTCGCCACAACAATAACGTTACTAGGTTGAGTTAATGTCACGAGGTTGGGTTAATGTTACTGGTAATTTTTCCAGTTTATCAACCACTGGGGGTGAAATTGCCCCTTTGGGAAAGGCTGGTTCAGGTCTCCGGGAGGAGCTAACAGGGCGCTAATTTCTTAATCGCCCGGGCGTGGCAGCCAGAGCGCCCCCCCCCCCCCCCGGAATTCTGCGAGAAAAAAGGGGTTTGCGCCACACCCTATACTATTCACCACAGCTGGGGGTGCACGTGCCGTGCGTGCCAACCCCTTTGCGCCCCGCGGGGGAAATTGTCCCGTGAGATGCGAGGTTGGGGCGATGCCAACGGCCGTCATGGCTGGGATGCCCCAGTCACCCTTGAAGGGGAGGGCTTTGTGCCGCGCCCCCATCTTACTTTTGTCGGCCGATCTTTGCAGTCAGCCCGACAATGGCAGCTCTGGTCCGGCCGGGCCGCAACAGTCCCCCTCTTGGGTGCCGGGTCACTGGTGTCATGTGTTGAACTGTCATTGTAACCCATGTATAAACTGACCTAAGTTGTACACTGTGAGAACACTGACCACTAGGTGGTGAACTTGTGGGAGACACTCCTAACCTGGACTTTCAGGTATAAAAGGGGAAGCTCCACCCATCGTCTCCGCTTCAGTGCTGGCTAATAAAGGTTACTGGTCACAGAGTGACCTTCTCTCGAGTATGGTCCTCGTGTGCATTTGTACTGTATAGTAAGAACATATCAACTGGTCCTGCCGAAACCTTCCCTGGTGGCCCCCGTGGGCGCCACAAAAGCGGTTGCAGAGTTCACAGCGGCCCTCTGCTAATGCCCCGGCTGTGCCATTCCTGCCTCAAATACCACCCACAACTTATTCTCTCCCTACGTGCCCAGTCCAGCAAGATTTAGCAGCCCATCTCACTGGGTGCTAAATCTTCACGAATTCAAATTGTGTGCCCCAAACAGGGTGCAGGGCAAATTAGCCCCCACTGTCTCAAAGGACACATAACTTTTAAAAATAAACTCACAGATTGAATTTTATTTAAAATTAACAGTTCGAATAGAATTCTCTAAAGCTGTTCCTTCATTCCTCATTTTGGGAAGTCCGACGACAACAAACAAAAATAAAACGAGGGCTGGAAATTTACCAAGCTTGCACCCGTTTTTTTCGGCGATATTTTGCCGTTTTTGGTGAAAAGCGGTGATCCACTAGTTTCGCTGAAGTCTTGCGCTGGCGGTTTTGAAATACCGCTGAAAAGCGGACCGCCGGCGTGCAAGACTGGAAATATTGCTATTGCCGTAGTTTGGACGTTCGGCGCACCCGTATTCTGGACGGAAAAAAACGCCCGAGAAAAACCTGCATTGCAACCCCAAAAACGGCTGTATGTATGAAAACCCACAATATAGATAAGTTAAAGTTTTTATTTTTAAATTATTTTTCAGCGATTCAATAGTTAAGTGTCTTGTGAATGTTTTGTGATTTTTTTATTTTTTGTTTGTTGCTATTTTTTTTTGTGTAGGTGGGAGGTGTAGAGAGAGAGAGAGAAAGAATAAATGCAAAGAGTTAAAAGACCCAAGGCCCCTCTCTCAGCGCTAATCAGCCTCGGACTAAAGTTGTTGAGGATTGCGGTTTCCGCCGCGAATCCTCGTGCAACGCGATTTTTACCGCTGGTCGCATTTTGTGACGAAACTTAGGCCTTTAAAAAATGGCGGTGCGATTAGCGATATTTTTGGCGAAAAATGCTGAAAAAATACCGCTCCGATCAAAAAACAAATTTCTAGCCCTGGAACTGCACATGCGCAACTACTTCTGGTTTGTTGGTAGCAGTCACGTTCAAAAAATAATCAATAGAAATAGTTTCCGTCTCAAATATTAATTCAAATCCAGTCCTCTCTCTGTTGGTTGTAATGATCCTATATAGAAAATGACTTTGGCCAGTTCCTGTTATACATGGGCCTCATCATCATCATCACAAGGCAGTCCCTCGAAGCGAGGATGACTTGCTTCCATGCCAAAAAGGGATGAGTTCACAGGTGTTTCAATGAAGGACCTAATATTCCAGATCTCGAACTACATCGTGAAGGGTGGAAGATGCCTGTGTGTGGATTTTTTTTAACGTACGGTGGCCGTTGCACACCAGCCACCACACGGGCTTGACAGAGCTAGGTCTTGGTCCAAGTGGCAAGGATTACCCTAGACTAACTGGAGACCAGCTCTGCTGCACAGACCGAGTGCGCACACATATCACAGTGTGGGCTGGCCCGTGCTGCCCCTGGGCCCTCGCCTCTTCATGGGCCCCAGATTCACATCTCTCCTGGGCCCCGGTCACTTCCCTCTACAAACTCTTGCTGCTCCTTCGCCCCTCCTGCTGTGCCTGCCCGCAGCACTGAACAGTCCTTCACTCAGCACTAATCGATGTTTTTTCTCAGAGCGGCTCGAGGGTGGCTGGAATAGGAAATGGACAAGTCACATAGGTGCATTTGGGGTGCTTTATTGTGGTTCAATTGGAGGAATATTGTCAGGACAGAGATGAGAAAGCTTGATTCAGCATCTGGCTATGCAACACCTGACCTGGGAGTATTTGATGTTGTCACTGGATACCCGAAATGGAAAGAGTTCCATTTCCCCAGAGGTGATGAGCACGAAAAGAAAAATCAGTTAACATAGAAACATAGAAAATAGGTGCAGGAGTAGGCTATTCGGCCCTTCGAGCCTGCACCGCCATTCAATGAGTTCATGGCTGAACATGCAACTTCAGTACCCCCTTCCTGCTTTCTCGCCATACCCCTTGATCCCCCTAGTAGTAAGGACTTCACCTAACTCCCTTTTGAATATATTTAGTGAATTGGCCTCAACAACTTTCTGTGGTAGAGAATTCCACAGGTTCACCACTCTCTGGGTGAAGAAGTTTCTCCTCATCTCGGTCCTAAATGGCTTACCCCTTATCCTTAGACTGTGACCCCTGGTTCTGGACTTCCCCAACATTGGGAACATTCTTCCTGCATCTAACCTGTCTAAACCCATCAGAATTTTAAACCTTTCTATGAGGTCCCCTCTCATTCTTCTGAACTCCAGTGAATACAAGCCCAGTTGATCCAGTCTTTCTTGATAGGTCAGTCCCACCATCCCGGGAATCAGTCTGGTGAACCTTCGCTGCACTCCCTCAATAGCAAGAATATCCTTCCTCAAGTTAGGAGACCAAAACTGTACACAATACTCCAGGTGTGGCCTCACCAAGGCCCTGTACAACTGTAGCAACACCTCCCTGCCCCTGTACTCAAATCCCCTCGCTATGAAGGCCAACATGCCATTTGCTTTCTTAACCGCCTGCTGTACCTGCATGCCAACCTTCAATGACTGATGTACCATGACACCCAGGTCTCGTTGCGCCTCCCCTTTTCTTAATCTGTCACCATTCAGATAATAGTCTGTCTCTCTGTTTTTACCACCCAAGTGGATAACCTCACATTTATCCACATTATACTTCATCTGCCATGCATTTGCCCACTCACCTAACCTATCCAAGTCAATCTGCAGCCTCATAGCATCCTCCTCGCAGCTCACACTGCCACTCAACTTAGTGTCATCCGCAAATTTGGAGATACTACATTTAATCCCCTCGTCTAAATCATTAATGTACAGTGTAAACAGCTGGGGCCCCAGCACAGAGCCTTGCGGTACCCCACTAGTCACTGCCTGCCATTCTGAAAAGTACCCATTTACTCCTACTCTTTGCTTCCTGTCTGACAACCAGTTCTCATTCCACGTCAGCACACTACCCCCAATCCCATGTGCTTTAACTTTACACATTAATCCCTTGTGTGGGACCTTGTCGAAAGTCTTCTGAAAGTCCAAATATACCACATCAACTGGTTCTCCTTTATCCACTCTACTGGAAACATCCTCAAAAAATTCCAGAAGATTTGTCAAGCATGATTTCCCCTTCACAAATCCATTTTAAAAATTAAAATAAAGTACTCTGACAACGAGAGGTACCAAGTAAAAAGTACTTGGAATAAAATAGTCAACAAATTATAAAAGTTGCTGTCCAACCTCTGACTTTTAAGAGGAAATGGCATTCCAAGTGAACTGTGGAATGTGTTGTATCCAGAAAGCATTCGACAAAGTTCTGCATAAAAGGCTTTTAGTTAAATTAAAGCAGTGGAAATTCAATGTAAAACCTTGAAGTGGTTATGAAGAAGATATTAGCTTCAGAACAGGAAGCAGCAAGTGGTTGCTAGGTGAGTGATGCTGAGTTGGGGCAGTCCTGAGTGGATTGTTCCAGGGTTCATGCTGGGCCTCCATTGGTTCTAATTTGCACCAACAATTTGAATTCAGAACCTCAAAAACAAATTGGTCAGAGCCGCAGACAATAGTGAATTAGAGGGAGCACTCGAGTCTGATGAGGCAGACCAAGGATTTACACAATGAACTCACTCAAATCTGTAAGTGGGTGAAACAATAGCAGATTAAATTCAATACAGCTAAGTGTAAAGCCCCTCACTGCCCGATTGGCTGAATGGTGTTCATCCAGCTAAAGGTAAAGATGAAAAGATTTAGGCACATTAGGGGCACAGGTTCAACCTAGTGAAAAGCAAATATGCAACTTAAGTTGGAAAGTTCTGCTTCAGGCAAAGAGCAATCAACGCTTGAAATTGATTTCTGGGTAAGCTAGTGGAAGCAAAATCCTTGCTGTAATTTAAGAGACAGTTGGATGCTGTTGGAGGTGAAGATGAATGAGCTAAGATGAACCAAAGGCCTCCTTCATCCATATTTATCTTGTGATTTATCATAACGCAAATAAATATGGAAATTGCGACTGTATTTTCAATTGATCCTTACATTGTCGTGCTGGCCCATCTGACTTGGAGAGCATAACCAGTGAGTGCAAAGTATGAATCATTTAAACAAGCTGTATCATTAAGGAATTTCCATAATTTATACACTGATCGCTGATGTGTAAAGTAATGTTATTGAGAGTGACTGTCTGAAGTGTTTCACATTCTCAGAACATCTCAGTTACAACTGCAGCATTCCACCCTGAACTTCCTTTATCTTTTTTTTTCCTTTTAGCCCCATCTCTTCCAAAGACATGCCTCTTGCTGGTTGGTGTACACACTCTTTCCTGGGGTAAATAGCCCGTGCTGATTTATATGCTCCTTGTTGTGATATACGCTCCAAGCTGTGGTAGATGCCTATGTTGGTGTACATGTTCCTTGCTAGAATACATGTCTCTGCTGGGGTAGATGCCTCTAGCTGGGGTACAATGCTGCTCACTGGGGTACAAGCTCCTTGCTGGGATTTATGCATTTTGCTGGGGTGCACCGCCTGGGGTGCAGTTTCACAAGCACCAGAAACCTTCAAGCACCTTATGGAAGTGTTTATTCACCACGTTTCGCCCTAGCGAGGCCCTGAAATTCCACAGGGATCTTCTGGCCTTCTGATAGGCTATGGTAGGCCTGCACCTTTGATTGGCGATTGGGCCAGCCATCCACCAGATTGACAGCAGGAAATTGGTGAACCACCGTGGCATTTCAGGTCCAACAGAGTACTTAACCATTTGGAGGTGGGGCAGGGGGGGTGGGGGGAGGGGGGGCGGCATCATGGCCAATCACGATCCTATCCTGTCCTAACATCCACATGCTCCAGCAGAAGTCAACAAGTTGTAATTAGGATAAGGAAACTCTGGCTGATTGCTTCCCTCCCTAGCCCGGGGACACTGAGGCGACTGCCATCATCGTCCCCCTCCCCCTGCCAATGCCATTCCAGCTAATCACAAATCGAACCTGGGACTTTCCGAGGCTTTATGGCTCATTATCTCGGGCACTGCGCCACTGGGGGAAGAGGGAGCAAAATTATCTTCCATACGCAGCAAGTTGTTAAATTTCTGAAGAAGTGAGAATGTCGATCTCCAGGAGCTTTGCATTAAATTGCAGAGGTGATGTACATGACCTTGCTGGGGGCATGATTTTCACTCGCTCAGCACCGGGGCGCCCACCTCTGAGATCCTGTAAGAAGTCAGATCAGGCGAAGAACTACAGTCATTGAGCAGGATTACATTACCGCTGCTGCATTGCTCCCATGACTTAGAAATTATAAACAAATTCCTACATTTTAATGAATAAGTTACAACTGCATTTGGAAAATGACTTACAGCAGCATCAGAATTGGTAATGAAAATATTTTTCCGGATGTGTGTGTTCTACTGGGCCACACAGCCAAAGTCTGCTGAGCTGGCAGGTCCGAGCAGAAGTGTGTGTGTGTCTGCGTGTTTGTTTGTGTGTGTGTCTGCGTGTCTGTCTGCATGTGTGTGTGTGTGTGTGTGTGTGTGTGTGTGTGTGTCTGCATATGTGTGTGTGTGTGTATGTGTCTGTCTGCATGTGTGAGATGTGTGTGTGTGTGTGTTTGTGTCTGCATATGTGTGTGTGTGTGCGTGCGTGTGTCTGTGTATATGTGTCTGTCTGCATGTGTGTGTGTGTATGTATGTGTATGTGTCTGTCTGCATGTGTGTGTTTGTGTGTGTGCGCGTGTCTGACTGCATGTCTGTGTGTCTGCGTGTGTCTGTTTGCGTATGTATGCGTGGGGCTTGGAGAAAGATTTAATAGCTGCTTCAGGTTCAGTGGGATGATAAGTCACCTGGGTTCTTGCTGCTCATCACTATCCAGTGATGCCTGCTGGAACATTCTCATGACAACTTCACTCTTAACTAATTCAACATCATTTGCAGAATATATATGTTGACCTTGTGCGTATCCATATGCCACTGTCCTAAGCACATCGATTTTATCTAATTTATTTTGTCGGTCCTTGAATCATAGAATCATAGAAATTTATGGCACAGAAGGAGGCCATTTCGGCCCATCGTGTCAGTGCCGGCCGACAAAGACCTACCCAGCCTAATCTCACTTTCCAGCTCTAGGTCCGCAGCCCTATAGGTTACGGCACTTTAAGTGCACATCCAAGTACTTTTTAAATGTGATGAGGGATCCTGAATCTACCACCCTTTCAGGCAGTGAGTTCCAGACCCCCACCATCCTCTGGGTGATAAACATTCTCCTCAAACCCCCTCTCATCATCATCATAGGCAGTCCCTCGGAATCGAGGAAGACTTGCTTCCACTCCCTAAGTGAGTTCTTTGATGGCTGAACAGTCCGATACGAGAGCCACAGACCCTGTCACAGGTGGGACAGACATTCGTCAAGGGAAGCTGTCAGTGGGGCTGGTTTGCCGCGCGTTCCTTCCGCTGCCTGCGTTTGGCCTCTTCACGCTTTTTGCATTGAGACTCGAAGAGCTCAATGCCCTCCCGGATGCACTTTCTCCACCTCGGGCGGTCTGCGGCCAGGGTCTCCCAGGTGTCAGTGGTGGTGTCGCACTTTACCAGAGAGGCTTTGAGGGTGTCCTTATAACGTTTTCGCTGACCTCCTTTGGCTCGTTTACCACGAAGGAGCTCCACATAAAGTATTTGCTTAGGGAGTTGACAGGAGGTGGGTGGGGTGGCTTGACCCATCCACCTCCACGGAGGTGTGTGGGGGACCTGATCCATCCACCTCCATGGCACGAACCTGGTATTGCAGTACTTCCAGGAACGGTGCAGTGGCTCTAGGCCTTTTGGCTAAGAGCATTGGCGCAGAGTGATCCTTGGCGTGTGCAAGGTGACCTCTGGCGTTTGTGATTTGACAAAGAATTGGAACGATTGGCTACGAATTTAAAAAAAAAAAAAAAAAATTTGCTTAGGGAGTCTCGTATCTGGAATGCTCACCATGTGGCCTGCCCAGTGAAGCTGATCGAGTGTGGTCAGTGCTTCAATACTGGGGATGTTAGCCAGGTTGAGGACACTGATGTTGGTGCGCCTGTCCTCCCAGGGGATTTGCAGGATCTTGCGGCGACATCGTTGGTGATATATTTCCAGCGACTTGAGGTGCCTTCTATACATCGTCCATGCCTCAGATCCATACAGGAGGGCAGGTATTACTACAGTCCTGTAGACCATGAGCTTGGTGGTAGATTTGAGGGCCTGGTCTTCAAACACTCTTTTCCTCAGACGGCCAACGGCTGCACTTGCGCACTGGAGGCAATGCTGAATCTCCGCATCAATGTCTGCCTTTGTTGATAAGAGGCTCCCGAGGGATGGAAAATGGTCCACGTTGTCGAGGACCGCACCGTGAATCTTGATGATTGCAGGGCAGTGCTGTGCAGTGAGGAGAGGCTGGTGGAGGACCTCTGCCTTACGGATGTTAAGCGTAAGGCCCATGCTTTCATATGCCTCAGTGAATACATTGATTATATCCTGGTGTTCAGCCTCTGAATATACACAACCGCAGGCGTCGTCCGCCTACTGCAGCTCAACGACAGAGGTTGGGATGATCTTGGACCTGGCCTGGAGGCGGCGTAGGTTGAACAGCTTCCCACTGGTTCTGTAGTTTAGTTCCACTCCAGCGGGGAGCTTGTTGATTGTGAGGTGGAGCATGGCGGCGAGGAAGATTAAGAGGGTTGGAGCAATGACGCAGCCCTGTTTGACCCCGGTCCGGATGTGGATTCGGTCTGTAATAGATCCGTTGGTAAGGATCATGGCCTGCATGTCATTGTGAAGCAAGTGAAGGATGTTGACAAACTTTTGGGGGCATCCGAAATGGAGGAGGACGCTCCAGAGATCCTCATGGTTGACAGTGTCAAAGGCTTTTGTAAGATCGAAAAAGGCCATGTATAAGGGCTGGCGCTGCTCTCTGCATTTTTCCTGCAGATGTCACGCTGCAAAGATCATGTCTGTTGTGCCCCGTAGGGAACGAAATCCGCACTGCGACTCCGGGAGGAACTCCTCGGCCACAGGGAGAAGTCGATTGAGGAGAACTCTCGCGACAACTTTCCCAGTGGCTAATAGCAGGGAGATTCCCCTGTAGTTGCCGCAGTCGGACTTGTCCCCCTTTTTAAAAAATGGTCACAATCACTGTGTCTCTGCGATCTCCCAGCATGCCCCTATCCCTCCAGATGAGAGAGATGAGGTCATGTATCCACGCCAGCAGCGCCTCTCCGCCATACTTTGGCGCCTCAGCAGCCGTGTCATTCTTCAGTTGTTTTATGGCTTTGCCTATCTTGTGCAACGTTGGAGTTTCACTGAGTTGGTGGCAGGTCACATGCTGCGGGATGGAGTCGAGAACACTCAAGTAAAAGACACAGAGTCTCAATTGAGGAGATCTTCAAAGTGCTCCTTCCAACGGTCTCTGACAGCCTCGGTGTCCTTGATGAATGTTTCCCCGTTCTTGGCCAGTAGTGGGGTGGGGTTTTGGGAGTTTGGACCGTAGGTGGCCTTGACTGCAGTGAAGAATCCTCGCATATCATGGCTGTCGGCCAGTTGTTGTATCTCCTGTGCTTTCTCCACCCTCCACCTGTTCTTTAGGTCCCAGGTTTTTTGTTGGACTTGAGCCTTGAGCCGTCTGTAATATTGTTTTGCAGCTCCCGAATTGGGTTGTTGCTTGAGGCTCAGAAATGCTTTGCGCTTGCGATCTATTAGTTCTTCGATCTCCTGATCATTTTCATCAAACCAGCCCAAACCTCCTCTAAACCCCATATCACTTACTTTAAATCTGGTTATTGACCCCTCTGCTGAGGGAAATATAATTTGTCCTATCCACTCTATCTAGGCCCCTCATAGTTTTATACACCTCAATTAGGTCTCCCATCAGCCTCCTTTGTTCCAAAGAAAACAACCCCAGCCTATCCAATCTTTCCTCATAGCTAAAATTCTCCAGTCCAGGCAGCATCCTCGTAAATCTCCTCTCGAGTGCAATCACATCTTTCCTGTAATGTGGTGACCAGAACTGCACACAGTACTCTAACTGTGGCCTAACTAGTGTTTTATACAGTTCAACCATAACCTCCCTGCTTTTATATTCTATTCCTCGGTTAATAAAGTATCCACAACCAGGGGTCACAGTCTAAGGATAAGGGGTAAGCCATTTAGGACCGAGATGAGGAGAAACTTCTTCACCCAGAGAGTGGTGAACCTGTGGAATTCTCTACCACAGAAAGTTGTTGAGGCCAATTCACTAAATATATTCAAAAAGGAGTTAGATGTAGTCCTTACTACTGGGGGGATCAAGGGGTATGGCGAGAAAGCAGGAATGGGGTACTGAAGTTGCATGTTCAGCCATGAACTCATTGAATGGTGGTGCAGGCTAGAAGGGCCGAATGGCCTGCTCCTGCACCTATTTTCTATGTTTCTATGCATCCCGTATGCCATCTTAACCACCTTATCTACCTGTCTTGCTACTTTCAGGGATCTGTGGACATACACTCCAAGGTCCCTTTGTTCCTCTACACTTCAGTGTCCTACCATTTATTGTGTATTTCCTTTCCTTGTTAGCCCTCCCCAAATGCATTACTTCACACTTGTTCAGATTGAATTCCATTTGCCACTGTTCTGCCCATCTGATCAGTTAATTGATATCTTCCTGCAGTCTACAGCTTTCTTATTCATTATCAACCACACAGCCAATTTTTGTATCATCTTAATCAGACCCCCTACATTCAAGTCTAAATCATTGATGTATACCACAAAAAGCAAGGGAGCTAGTACTGAGCTCTGAGGAACCCCACTGGAAACAGCCTTCCAGTCACAAAAACACCCATCGACCATTACCCTTTGCTTCCTGCCTCTGAGCCAATTTTGCGTCCAACTTGCCACTTTGCCTTGGGTCCCATGGCCTTTTATATTCGCAACCAGTCTACCATGTGGGACCTTATCAAAAGCATTGCTAAAATCCATATAGACTACATCAAATTCACTACCCTCATCGACCCTCCTTGTTACCTCCTCAAAAAATGTGGTTGCCTTGTCAGACTTAACTGCACCAACTCACTAAAATATCCATTGCAAATTTGACCGAATATCTCTCAATTTTTTAATCCAAGTCATTGATGCAAATTTATAAAAACGGCGGGGGTCTCAGCACCAATTACTGAGCATTTACCCCCCCACCGACGTGCCCAGCCAAAGGCAGCGGATGAAAGCCTGGATTATAAGGTTGCCATTCAGATGCTCAAGCTGGTTCCACCATTGAAGTAAATCATGGCTGATCTGTACCTCAACACCATTTAGCCACCTCGATTCCATATCCCTTGATACCCTTACCCAACAATTGTTCTTAATCTTGAACATTCCAACTGCTCCAGAATCCACAGCCTTTTGGTAGAATACTTCCACTGCTCTGTGTGTGAAAAAATACTTCCTGGTCTTCCCCTCTAAATGGCCCAGCTCTTATTTGAAGATTTTGCCCTGTTGTTCTGGATTCCCCTTTTGTATACAACCTATTGAATCCCTTTATCATTTTAAATACCTCAATTAGATCAGCCTGCAACCTTCTAAACACAAGAGAATACAAGGCAAGTTTATGCAACATGTCCTCATAATTAAACTCATGACGCTTTGGCAATAATCGAGTGAATTTACAATGTACTCCTTCCAAGGTCAATATATCTCAGTGCCCAAAACTGAATGCAGTTCTCCAGACGGGGCCCTGTGGAGCTCTGTACAAGTGAAGTACAACTTCCGGCCATTTGTATTCCAGACCCCTTGAAATAAAGGCCAACATTCCATTCGGCTTTTTGATTCATTTTTGTACCTGTGCACTAGCTTTTAGTAATCTGTGCCTGTGCACTTAAATCCTTTTGCTCCTCCACAGCTCCTACATTCTCCTACCATTAAGAAAATACTCCAATTTGTCGTTCTCAGATCCAAAGTGGATGACCTCACACTTCCCCCCCCATTAAACTTCATCTGCCATAGTTTTTTCCACTTACTTATTAGTCTGTCTGTGACCCTTTGTAACGTGCTGCTCCAATCCACACAACTTACTGTGACTACTAACTTTGAGTCATCGGCAAACTTGCATATACAGCTCTCTATTCCTTCACTCTGAGGAATAGCGTGAACACACCTCCTAACAGCCTGTGGCTGGTATATCAAAGCATGTTTACAGGAGCTCATCTTACTCTTTTTAAACTAACTCATTTAAGAAAGAAGTAAGAAAAACAAACTGCAAGCTCACACTCACTTAACTTGCCTTCAGCTGCCCAGGACCCAATTCCCTCCCTAAACCTCTCCGCCTCTCTCTCCTCCTTTAAGACGTTCCTTAAAACCTACCTCTTTGGCTAAACTTTTGGTTACCTGCCCTTATCTCCTTTATGTGACTCTAATAACACTCTTGTGAAGTACCTTGGGCTGTTTTACTACGGTAAAGGCGCTACATAAATGCAAGTTGTGGTTGTTGCAAATGAATTTGATACATTTGCACAAACACTATAAATAATTCAGTAGCAAAGCATGTTCACTTTACACAATATCAACTTTAGGTATCATTGTTTTTTGTACTTATTAATGTTGGCCAATAGGCAGTAAAAGCAATTAGCAAGGAAGGTTTCTGTTGAGAGCGCCAGCACATTATCGAAGGGAAAGGATATTCCACTGAATTGTCAAGTAACACTAAATATTATTTAAAAAATAATTCTTCTTGGTGCCCTAGTTTAGCTGCTGTCATGATGGTTCTGGCTGTAGCGTCCGTTCATCTGATCAGACTGGGACGGTGAAGCAGCTCATAGTGAGAAACCAATAGTCCTGTCTTTTGATAGAGCACAAAGATTTTGAGAGAATCATTTGAACTCTTTCACTGCTGTATTCCCAGGGTGGATGGCATTTCTCTTCATTGAATGCTTCATTATTTGATTTTATTTAAACTAACATTTATTTTGAAGGGAAATTCCAGTCAGTTGATTAAAACACCTGATGATCCCTCACTAACTTACATCACTTCTGGAAAACAAAAGAAAGAGAGTTGCAAGAGTGTTTCATTTCCCAGGAGGCTTACCAGATTAAGTATGTCACTGACCTGTCTGATATTCCTATTCTATGTTTGGAGGTCCCTCTTTGCTCCGTTGTTTGATTTAGATTGGTGGTGCTACTGCTGATGAAACCATCGGCTTAAAAAAAACACTTGCATTTATATGGCGCCTTTCACAACCACTGGATGTCTCAAAGCCAATGAAGTACTTTTGAAGTGTAGTCACTGTTGCAATGTGGGAACCACCAATAGATGGCTGTTTCCAACATGCAGCAGGGAATAACTTGTGTAGAAGGAAAGAAAACTCATTTTGCTTTTTAAATACAGCAGGGAATAACTTGTATAGAAGGAAAGAAAACTCATTTTGCTTTTTAAATACAGCTTATTGACTAACTTTCATTTAAATTTCTAGGCTCCAGCATACTTGCCTCTGAGTAGGAAGGTTGTGGGTTCAAGTCCCACTCCAGAGACTTGAGCACATAAATCTAGGCTGACACTTCAGTGCAGTACTGTCGGAGGTGCCGTCTTTCGGATGAGATGTTAAACCAAGGGAATTAAGGGTTACAGGGAGCGGGTGGGTAAGTGGAGCTGAGTCCACGGCCAGATCAACCATGATCTTGTTGAATGGCGGAGCAGGCTCAAGGGGCTAGATGGCCTACTCCTGTTCCTAATTCTTATGTTCTTATGTCTGCTCTCTCAGGTGGATGTAAAAGATCCCATGGCACTATTTCAAAGAGGAGTTATCCTCGGTGTCCTGGCCAATATTTATCCCTCAATCAATATAACAAAAACAGATTATCTAGTCATTATTATTGTGTTCTTAACACAGATGAGACTGCACACAGGGAGGTTAAAGTAACAGCAACCTCAGTCTTTAATAAGACACTCCAGAGTGAGGAACAGACCTAAGGGGCTGGCTTATATGCAGTGGTCCCAAGGGATGCTGGGATCCCTTGGGACTTCAGGGGATGTGCTCCCTGGTGGCGGAACATGGGAGTGCATGCTTTACAGATACACAACAATTATCACATTGCTGTTTGTGGGAGCTTGCTGTGCGCACATTGGCTGCTGTGTTTCCCACAATACAGCAGTGACTACATTCCAAAAGTACTTCATTGGCTGTAAAGTGCTTTGAAACATCCGGTGGTCATGAAAGGTGCTATATAAATGCAAGGCTTTCTTCTTTCTTTCTCCAATATTTACTGCAGCGGGATTTCCAAGTGGGTGGGAGGAGTTCTGGTTGAGATGGTCTTTTAACTCTAGGCTGCACGTGCTTTTTTTAAAAAAAGCAGGTTCCTCATCCGGAAGTCAGCCTGATTGACAGACTTGGCTCCCTGTTGGGCGGGAAATGCACAATCCAGGAGCTGGTAGGTTTTCTGATGCTCGCCATAGAAAGCCCGAAGGGTGGGGTGAGTAGAGCATGGTTTGGAGTGCAGGGGGTGATTGCGGGGTGGGGGCGCGCGGTCAGAGATGGTTGTGGTCGGAGGGGGTGATCGGAGGGGGAGATCGGGGAGTCAGAGGTATAGATGGGGGTATGGGGAGAGTCGCTGAGCGTGGGGTTGGTCTGTGATTGTGTGGGGTGGTGTCAATGATTGCAGGGTGGGCCAAGCGATGAGAGATCATGGAGGTTGGGGGGTGGGGGGGTTTTACTAGGTAGCTTGATGGGCCCGGAGAAACTCCTGCTTCTCTTGGGTCCACAAGTAGTCCTGGAGTTGGGGTCGAAGATCAGCCGTGATCCTATTGAATGGTGGAGCAGGTTCGAAGGGCTGTAAGACCTAATCCTGCTCCTATTTGTTATGTTCTTATGTCCTTACCTGATTGAATCAGCCTTTCTCATCTTGTTTTACCTGCTGGGTGTCCTGAGGCTCAGGAAACCCAGCCAACTGTGGTTAAAAATATAAACCTTGTTAAAATGGAGGCAAGCAGCCTCTTTAAAAGGTTTCAACAGCTCCTGGGAATGGGTTGGTCATCCACCCAAGTTGGGTTCTGGTTTGAGATTTTTAACTTTTTAAACTTCCAACCTGACCCAAACCCACCTGTTTTGGGGAGTTAATATTATCCCCATAGTTGCAACGGATTGCTGGTAAGCTTTGGTAATATGTTTTCTTTGGGTCATTCTCCTGGAATCTCCCTTTATATTTTCATTTGAAACATACACAGTAACTATGGAAATTCACAGAACAATATTTCCAGGCACGACTGATAACATGTTAAGAAGTTAGGTTCATATCTGTAGCACTTCGCAAAACAAATAATAAGAACTCTTTCTATCAGTGAAACTGATAAAGTACAGATATACAACAGGTTCAGTAGTGAAAGGCAGACAAAATATACCTGAACTTTCACCATTTAAATGGTAATCTAAGTATTTATATTATTAAAAGAAAGTTGTGTAGGATTCAGTAACAGGCTGCAATATATCACATCATGGTTTTGGAGAACCTATAAATCATTAAGAGGTCACATCTGCAGTTTATGACATGATCAAAGCTTCTCAATAGGCTTCCACCCTCCCATAACACAATCGCAATCATTGTTATTTAAGGTGTCAACTAACTAAAAGGATAGTACATTAAAATGGACACATAGCACACTGAGGCTTGTTTGGGTGATGCAGTGCAAATGGATTAATAATGTGTGTTTAATAGGCAGTAACCAACAGAGCAAAAGTTCTAAATAAAGTATTTTGCACAAGACACCTGACAGATCCCACAATGTGTACTGTGGTTGATGGGTGTGGTTATTCTCAATGGATGCACCTCAGTTTAAGAAAGAACAATGGCCGGAATTTTCTTGACCTCGGCGGGTGCAGTGCAGCTGGTGTCCGTGGCAGGTCGCGACCCCACTGCTGGCTCCATCCCGCTGTAGAAAATGAACTTACCTTAATGGGGCCTATTAAACCCACCCAGCGCGTTACCCGACCCAATGAGATGGAGCGGGTCTGGTGACATCATTCATGTCATGTTTTAAACTGGGATCCTTAAAAGGAATACGGCCACATTAAGTTTTAAGTTTAATCTAACATGGTGGGTGTTGAATCTTTACTGTGCCATATGATAATAAAAGTTCTATAGGAGTGACAAAGAATTATTACCTAATGATAAATTATTTAAATATGACACCATCTACAAGTACGATGAGGAACAGAATTTAAAAAGTACATTAATTGGGAAGTTATTGGTGCGTTAGTCACAAATCTGTATCAATAACTAGTAAAGGGATGCATTTACAATCTTATGCAAGTTCAGCAGAAGAGCTGCAGAATCCCTGACAAACAGTGTAAATGGTGCTCAGTGTGTTTCTGCAATTGCTGCAGCTCTTCCGTTGAAGTTAACAATGGACAAGTGAGAGAACCTCCGCCAAAATTCACCCCAAAGTCTCAGATTGAAAAATTAAATTAGTCATATCCAGGGACTGAAAGCAAATTGAACCAGTGGAGTGAGTGAATTAAATTGTTACAGTTGATGACTTGATTTAATGTGTAACTGGACAATCGCAGTATACTGTGAAAAAACCCTGATGAGAAACAACACAAAAGTTTGAATGGTATCTGTCATTTTTAAAGTGTAAATCAATTCACTGTAATTACTGCTGAGTTAGAAGGCAACAGCTGAGAATAGCCAGTGAAAAATGTATTTCCCTCACCATCAGGGTAGGATGGGAGCCTTCAGCACTCACATCCCTTCAGGACTTTGAGTTAACATTTACCAGTAGTTTTTCAACTAGAACAGAATCTCTATCAATCTATTAACTGATGTAGTCAACATGTTTTTAGTTTGGTTTGTTTCAATGCTGTCAAGTAATCAGCTGGAGCTGGAGAACTCCCACCTCAGGTTAGCAGACGTGGTTCCCAAGCTGCATGAATCCGATGGCCATGTAGGGAAATTTAAAAAGTAGGGAGAAAAAGATTCTTAAAAGCCTGTAAACTCCATCATAATGATTTCAATTGGGTCCCTCGCCACAGCAGGTCAGGTCGGCTTCACGATGACAGACGCGCCTGTGGGAAAGGCAAGTGGGAGCGAGTTCACAGCGGGTTACCGACCCAAAAATAACAGCTTTCCCACCCAACCCGTCACCGATCGCACCCGCTAACACCCTGGAAAATTCAGCCCAATATATTTCTCATCAAGGGAACGCATGTCCTTCAAATGGGAGATCAAATAGCCAGTTATAGGGCTCAATTTTTGCCACCAGTGGGCACCATTTTTTTGGCGCCCGCTGATTTATTTGGAGCAATCTCGATTTTGCAACTTTCCTCAAAGTCTGTACGCCAGCGGCAACTGGCAGTGCCGGATTTTTTGTACAGCAGATTTTTGGGCCCAGGTCTGGGTGAAAACTGATTTTCGTGCCGTTTTTGGCCATTTAAGCGATTTTCCCCAACACCGATTTATTTACCGACAGTGCAGAGTGGCCTTAAGTACCGAGCAGAAAAACCTGACATTAAGGAAATCGCCACTCAGGTCTGTATCGGAGCTGTTTATTTGCAGTTTAGTCTTGTTCATTAAAGTAGTTTATATTGATCATGTTTAGTACATTCCTTACATCTCTTCACATTAAAGATTACTTGTTCTGGTGTTTTTGTCCCCGCTCCCGGTCCCACTGCAATCCCGGGCTGGAAGGACCATTCTCCCAGTCCCGTTGCAACCCCGCACCGATTGGCCCTCCCCCGCTTCAATCCCAGGCCGAATGGACCTTCTCCCCCGGTCTCGCTTCAATCCTGGGCCGAATAGCCCCTCGCTGCAATCCCGGGCCAATTGCCTCCCTCCCTAATCCCCCCCCCCCCCCCCCAGTTCTGCTGCAATCCCAGACAATTACCCCTCCACCCCCCTCCACTCCGCGACTGCTGCATGTTCTGGCCGTCTGTGTGTCTCTCGTTACTCTGGCAACCTCCCTCAGTGTGCCTCTCGTTACCCAGGCAATCTCAGCTTTTGGCGCAGACATGAAGCTACACCCTCAGATGTAACTTCGGGTACCGCAGCGGCAAAATTAAATTTTACTTTGGCGAAAAAAAAATTTTTCCGGCACAATCGGGCACAAAAAAATCGGCCATACATCCTCTTGGGCGCCAAAAATCAGTAAAGAGGAAAATAGAGCATATAGTCTTTACATGCTCAAGAGACACTGTCCCTTGCTGAAAGACCTTTTCTACACTTTGGGACGAAGCACAACAAATGAACAATTTAACACTATTAACGACAGGTGGATGAGGCAGAAACCGAATGTTATAAACATCACCATCATAGGCAGTCCCTCGGAATCGAGGAGGACTTGCTTCCACTCCCAAAGTGAGTTCTTTGATGGCTGAACAGTCCGCTACGAGAGCTACAGACCCTGTTACAGGTGGGACAGACATTCGTGAAGGGAAGGGGTGGGTGGGACTGGTTTGCCGCGCGCTCCTTCCGCTGCCTGCACTTGGCCTCTTCACGCTCTTTGCACTGAGACTCGAAGAGCTCAACGCCCTCCCGGATGTACTTTCTCCACCTCGGGCGGTCTGCGGCCAGGGTCTCCCAGGTGTCAGTGGTGATGTCGCACTTTACCAGCGAGGCTTTGAGGGTGTCCTTATAACGCTTCCGCTGTCCTCCTTTGGCTCGTTTACCATGAAGGAGCTCCGCATAAAGCATTTGCTTAGGGAGTCTCGTATCTGGCATGCGTAATATGTGGCCTGCCCAGCGAAGCTGATGGAGTGTGGTCAGTGCTTCAATACTGCGGATGTTAGCCTGGTCGAGGACACTGATGTTGGTGCGCCTGTCCGCCCAGGGGATTTGCAGGATCTTGCGGAGACATCGTTGGTGATATATCTCCAGCGACTTGAGGTGCCTTCTATACATTGTCCATGCCTCAGATCCATTCGGAGGGCGGGTATTATTACAGCCCTGTAGACCATGAGCTTGGTGGTAGATTTGAGGGCCGGGTCTTCAAACACTCTTTTCCTCAAACGGACGAAGGCTGCGCTGGCGCACTGGAGGCGATGCTGAATCTCCGCATCAATGTCTGCCTTTGTTGATAAGAGGCTCCCGAGATATGGGAAATGGTCCACATTGTCCAGGGCCGCGCCGTGGATCTTGATGATTGGAGGGCAGTGCTGGTGAAGGACCTTTGTCTTACGGGTGTTAAGCGTAAGGCCCATGCTTTCATATGCCTCAGTGAATACATTGACGATAGCCTGAAGTTCAGCCTCTAAGTGTGCACAGACGCAGGTGTCGTCCGCGTACTGTAGCTGAACGACAGAGGTTGGGGTGATCTTGGACCTGGCCTGGAGGCGGCGTAGGTTAAACAGCCTCCCACTGGTTCTGTAGTTTAGTTCCACTCCAGCGGGGAGCTTGTTGACTGTGAGGTGGAGCATGGCAGCGAGGAAGATTGAGAAGAGGGTTGGAGCGATAATGCAGCCAAATTGTTGCTTGCTCCACCAATTAGAAAACTAGTTGAAATTTAACTATGATCTTATTTAGATAATCTGGATTGACAGTTGATTGACATATTTCAGTATCGAATTACTTTCAACATCTTTAGATAACCACAATACAAAAGCAAAATACTGCGGACGCTGGAAATCTGAAAAACAAACGGAAAATGCTGGAAATACTCAGCAGGTCAGGCAGCATCTGTGCCACCTTCGTCATAATGTTTTGATGAAAGGTCATCGACCTGAAACGTTAACTCTGTTTCTCTCTCCACAGATGCTGCCTGACCTGTTGAGTATTTCCAGCATTTTCTGTTTTTATGTCGTTAGATAACCATTACTGAGGAGGAGTTCAACATTTCATTGAGGAAGATTGGTGTAAAGTAAAGCCGGGTGTGTATCAGTACACGGGGAGGTGGCATGCTCCCTTGGTGTTTGCACATACAGCAGAAAGTTAACATCGCAAATCCTGATGTGGAAATATAATGCAAAATAAATAACATTTAATTTTGCATGTTTAGGATACTTTTAAGACATAGTTTAACTTATATCTATATTAAATATTAAAAATCTTACACTGCGTGCACTTTCCATTAGCATTGTCCAATATTAATCCCTATGTCCACATTTAAAATGGAAACTGTAATACTGAAATGACACCCTCCTCAAGTGGAGGTATTACAATGACATGAGTTCCAGAGAGGCGTAATTACAGCACGACAAGGTTACACCGCCAATTTCCATTATAAATGTAGACAGGAATTTATAATGGAAATTTAAAATAAAGGACAGAATACATGACTTTAAATGGGAAATTAAGGAAACAAGACAAGGAGAGTGTCTCAGAAATGCTGCATAAATTAGTCCTCAGGGTCAGTTGCGCACAGGCAATTCTTAAATCAATATCATCAATAACTTGTTCAGACCTTTTGAGGATAGATATCGATCAGCTGGATTCCTGCAGTCAATCAAGTATTGTGAATTTTAATATTCCTTTTCATTCTCAGCAACTAAAATCTGAAAGGGCTGAGAGAGAAGGTAAAAAGTGATTCGCAAATATAGTCACAGTAGGGTCAGGTGAAGCATGTGTGCTTGGGTTCATTAATAAATGATTTATTTATTCAAGGTTGATTGTCTCACCTTTTCCCCCTCTCCTCCTCTGAAGGCAGTGACTCATGCTAGTCGACAGTTTCATGGACCTCGACTCCTCTCCAGGAACTTGTCCAACATGTCATTCTTCACGTGTGATCTTATACGTTGAGTCTTGGCGAGCTATTCGACAGTGGTGACCATCGCAGCCAAGACTAATGTTATCCTCATTCAAGGTCCCCCGCCCCCTCCCGCCCGCATGCTCACACACCAGACACACAATTTACAGCTGGGGTCAGTGAAGAATGAGCAGAAATTGTATTGCCAGCAGTTACCTCAACGTAGAACAGGGATTGAATCTGGATCCTTCGACGTACCATGCCAGGTATACACTGACCATCCAAGTCATCAGGATAACCCCTACTCTGACATGAATGGTATTATAATTGTGTAAACACAGTTGGAAAACTATTCCAGTAATGTTCCAATGTATCCGCTTGCCTCAGTTGGTAGCATTTATGCCTCTTACTCAAAGTTGTGGGCTCAAGCCCCAGTCCTGCACCTGAGTCCCATAATCTAGGCCAGCAGTCCAGTGCAGTTCTAAGGGAATACTGCATATTTAGAAAGGCTGCCTTTTGGATGAGACGTTAAACCATAGCTCTGTCTTCCCGTTCAAGTGGATGTTAAAGATCCCATAGCGCTATTTGAAGAAAAGCAGAACAGTTCTCCTGACACAAGCAAACATTCTTCCCTCCACCAACACCACTGAAAACAATTACCAAAAATACATTTGTGCAAGAGACAAGGCTGAAGTGGTTTCAATCATCATTGCCAAAATGCCAAGTGAACTATTAAGCTTCCTCCAGAGCAGACCATGCCAGCAGGATTTGGATAACGTAAAGGCTTGGGCTGTCAAATGGCAGGTAGCATTTCTGAACCTAAAGCAACAACCCAACTCAGGAGCAGCAAAGCAGCTCTACAGACGGCTGAAGGCCGAGATCCAACAAAAAACCCACAACCTAAAGAATAGATGGTGGGTGGAGAAAGCACAGGAGATACAGCAGCTGGCCGACAGCCATGATGTGTGAGGATTCTTCATCGCAGTCAAGTCCACCGACGGTCCAAACACCCAAGGCCCCACCCCACTCCTGGCCAAGAACAGGGAGATGCCCATCAAAAATACCGAGGCAGTCAGGGTCCGCTGGAAGGAGCACTTCGAATATCTCCTTAATCGAGACTCTGCCTTCGACGTGAGTGTCCTCGACTCCATCCCGCAGCATGCTACCCGCCACCATCTCAGCAAAACCCCAGTCCAACACGAGGTAGAAAAGGCCATCCGTCAGCTCAAGAACAACAAGGCATCAGGAGCAGATGGAATCCCCGCTGAGGCACTAAAGTATGGCGGGGAGGCACTCTTGGCTTGAATGTGTGACCTCATCCCTCTCATCTGAAAGAAGGAGTGCATGCCTGGAGATCTCATAGATGCCGTAATCGTGACCATCTTTAAAAAAGGGGACAAGTCCGACTGCGGCAACTACAGAGGAATATCCCTGTTGTCTCTGTAAAGTCCTGTCCCCTCAGTACAGATTCACACGAGGCATGTGGTGAAGTCAAGGTCATTCTGGACCTGCACCTTTATTTCACAGCTCTGGAATGCCGCACTTGCCTGAGACCTGCCCTCATATAACTGTCTCTTGCAAGTGCACCCCTGGTGGTAAGGTATACTGGTGGTTACAGGTCATATCTTATTACAGTCATGTATGGCATGTTAGGATACAGTTATATATAATAATGTAAAATACATGACATCACCCTCCCCCAAGGTCTTATTGTCTTTATAGATTCACGCTCTTGCGTGGAGCGTCTGAGTTGTGCTTCAGTTGTTTGCCTTGGTGTCTGTTTTTCTTTGGGTGTGGTTGCTGGTATCTCGCCTGGGCTGTCTGTTTCAATTGGTGTGATTGTTGTTGACTCGCCTGGGCTGTCTGTTGGGATTGCCCTTTTCTCAGGTTGTTCCCTCTATCTGTCCACCAGGTGTGGTGCGAGTTCCACATTGTAGTCTGCCTCTGGTTCCGCAGTGTTGTTGGTAACTCTGCTTTTGACTTGGTCTACATGCCTCCGGCAGGTTTTGCCATTGTCCATTTGTACTACCAGTAGCCGGTTTCCTTCCTTGCCCGTTACTGTCCCTGCAAGCCATTTGGGACCCCTGCCATAGTTTAGTACAAACACTTTGTCCCCTATCTCATTCCATCTCCCCCTCGAATTTTTGTCATGGTAATCAGTCAGCTTACGGCGCTTTGTCTCAACGATTTTGTGCATGTCTGGGAGGATTAATGAGAGCCTTGTTTTTAAAGTCCTTTTCATCAACAGTTGCACGGGGGGATCCCAGTCAGTGAGTGCGGACGAGATCTGTATGCCAGCAGCAGTCGCGACAGGCGACCCTGCAGCGTGGGACCTTGGATTTTAAGCATGCCTTGTTTAATGATTTGCACTGCTCTCTCCGCCTGGCCGTTGGAGGCCGGCTTGAACGGTGCCGTCTTGACGTGATTTATGCCGTGGTCAATTATAAAGTCTTGGAATTCTGCGCTGGTGAAGCACGGACCATTGTCACTGACCAATATGTCAGGGATTCCGTGCGTTGCAAACATGGTTGCGAGGCTCTCCACAGTGGTGGAGGTTGTGCTCGAGTTTAAAATGGTGCATTCGATCCACTTTGAAAATGCATCTACAACTACGAGGAACATTTTGCCCATGAATGGGCCCGCATAGTCTACGTGCACCCGCGACCATGGTTTAGTAGGCCAGGGGCTCAGTGGAGCCTCCCTGGGGGCATTGCTGAGTTGGGCACAAATGGTGCACCTTTGGACGCAGAGCTCCAAGTCCGGGTCAATACCAGGCCACCTGACGTGGGATCTGGCTATGGCCTTCATGAGAACAATCCCCGGGTGCTCGCGGTGGAGCTCCCGGACAAATGCCTCTCTGCCTCGCAGATGCACGACTACTCGGCTGCCCCACATCAGTTAGTCTGCCTGTAGTGATAGCTCATGCATGCGCCTGTGAAAGGGTTTTAATTCCTTGGGGCAGGCATCGCGAGCCTCTGCCCAGACACTGGTTTGGACACATCTTTTTACTAAGGTTAATGTGGGGCCTCTGGCCGTCCAGGATCTGATTTGGCGAGCCGTCATGGGCGAACCTGTGGACTCAAAGGCATTGATTGCCATGACTATCTCACAGTCCTGTTCGTCAGACCCTTCCGTGGTCACCAGGGGTAGCCTGCTGAGCGCGTCGGCACAGTTGTCTGTGCCTAGTCTGTGCCTTATGGTATAGTCGTAGGACGCCAGCATGAGTGCCCACCGTTGAATTCGCGCTGAGGCGTTGGCGTTTATTGCCTTGCTCTCGGATAGGAGGGACATGAGTGGCTTGTGGTCGGTTTCTAACGCGAACTTGGCCCCGAAAAGGTATTGGTGCATCTTTTTGACACCACACACGCACGCGAGCGCCCCCTTCTCTACCATTCCGTACCCGCGCTCCGCCCGCGAAAGTGACCTGGAGGCATAAGCTATGGGTTGTAATTTGCCCGCACTATTGACATGTTGCAAAACGCACCCGACCCCATACGCTGACGCATCGCATGAGAGAACTAGCTTTTTACCTGGGTCAAAGAAAGTCAAAACACTGTTGGAACACAGAAGGTTGCGTGCCTTATTGAAGGCGCGTTCCTGGGCGTCCCCCCAAAACCAATCGCACCCCTTCCTGAGTAGCACGTGGAGAGGCTCCAGCAGCATGCTTAAGTTCTGCATAAAGTTCCCAAAGTAATTGAGTAGCCCGAGAAAGGCGCGCAGTTCTGAGACATTCCAGGCGAATTGCTTCTGTTTTGGACTCTGTTGGGCGGATTCCATCAGCGGTAATCCTTCTGCCCAAAAATTCAACCTCGTGTGCGAGAAACAGACACTTGGATTTCTTGACTCGTAGGTCTACCCGATCCAACCGCTTTAGTACTTCCTCCAAATTACAGAGATGGGAGTCGGTGTCCCTGACCGTGATAAGTATGTCGTCTTGAAATACAACCGTCCCCGGGATGGACTTGAGCAGACTCTCCATGTTGCGCTGGAATATGGCAGCTGCCGACCTGATGTCGAATGGGCATCGATTGTACATGAAAAGGCCTTGATGTGTGTTGATGGTGGTAAGTAGCTTGGATTTCTCGGTCAATTCTTGCGTCACATACGCAGATGTGAGGTCTAATTTTGAGAAAAGTTTACCTCCAGCCAATGTGGCAAATAAGTCCTCCGCTCTGGGCAGCAGGTACTGGTCCTGTAGGGAGACTCCGTTTATGGTAGATTTGTAGTCCCCACAGATTCGTACGGATCCATCAGGCTTCATGACTGGGACGATGGGACTTGCCCAGTCGCTAAATTCCACAGGTGATATAATGCCTTCCCGCAGAAGCCTGTCTAGTTCATGTTCAATCTTTACCCTCATCACATAGGGTAGAGCTCTGGCCTTGTGATGGACCGGTCTAGCATCCTGTGTGATGTAGATTTTGACTTTGGCCCCTTTGAAAGTGCCCACACCTGGCTGAAAGAGATGTTCAAATCGCTTTATAACTGTTGAGCAGGAGGTCCGTTCCTCTAATGACATGGCATGGACATCATCCCATTTCCAGTTTAGTTTTGCCAGCCAACTTCTCCCCAGCAGTGCTGGGGGGTCTCCGGGGACAATACACAGGGGAAGTCAGTTCACTGTCCCTTTGTGTGTGACAGAGAGCATGGCGATGCCGAGGACTGGTATGATTTCTTTGGTATAGGTCCTTAGTTTGGTGTCGACCCTTGTGAGTTTTGGTCTGTCTCTTTTATGCGGCCACAGTTGTTCAAATTGTTGAGCGCCCATGAGAGATTGACTCGCTCCTGTATCCAGCTCCATGTTGACAGATATCCCGTTGAGTAGGACCCTCATCATTATAGGAGGCGTGCTGTTGTAGGAGCAGCGGCCATTGATCGTGTTGACCCGCTATACATCGGTGTCCCAGGTACTGTCCCCACCATCTTCTGGTCCGCTTTCCGACCCATCCGATTCGTATACCAGCCGAGTTTTTTTGCACACGCGGAACAAATGCCCTGTATATTCACAATTTCTGCAAATAGCCTGCTGAAATCGACATCCCCTTGACGAGTGCCCACCCCCACACCACCAGCACAGACCTGTTCCATTGTTCAAAGAGTTCCCAAAGAATGAGCTGCGTCTGGCTGATCTCTCTTGAGCTTCTCTCAGTTTGTAGTTGATTGCTCGCATTGTGGGTTGGTGAGGTGTGAACGGCCGTTCCTGTGGCCCTTGATGGCTTCTGCCTGCTGTTGAGAACCTGTTCTCCCGGTTTTGTCTGTGTGTGGGGGTAGCAGCTTGTTTAGTGCTGTGAACTTCTTGTTCCAATATTTCGTTAGTTGTCGTACCTGCATTGTAAATCAATCTCGTTTCTTCTTCCCGTACCAAGAATGTCTGTGCAACAAGTGCTGCTGCCTCTAAGGTCAGGTTCTTGGTCTCTGTGAGCTTTTGGAATATGCCTGCGTGGCCTATTCCTTCAATGAAAAAGTCTCTCAGCATTTCTCTCCTCAGTTCATCGGAGAACTCACATAAACTAGCCAACCTCCGAAGTTCCGCCACGAAGTCGGGTATGCTCTGGCCCACACAGCGTCTGTAGTTGTAGAACCTGTGTCTGTCCATGTGTAGGCTGCTCGATAGCTTCAGATGGTCCCTTACCAGTGTGCTCAATTCTTCAAACGACTTGCTTGCTGGTTTCTCGGGTGCCAACAGATCCTTCATTAAAGCGTATGTTTTCGAGCCACAGCTGGTCAAGAGATGGGCTCTTCTCTTGTCTGCCTTATCGTCGCCTAACCAGTCTTTGGGTACAAAGCTTTGCTGGAGCCTTTCTATAAAGTCCTCCCAATTGTCTCCCACATTGTACTTTTCATCTGATCCGTTGTTCACCATTCTGTGGATTCTGTAATCCCGTAACCCGTCGCCACTATAAAGTCCTGTCCCCTCAGTACAGATTCACACGAGGCATGTAGTGAAGTCAAGGTCACTCTGGACCTGCACCTTTATTTCACAGCTCTGGAATGCCGCACTTGCCTGAGACCTGTCCTTATATACCTGTCTCTTGCAAGTGCACCCCTGGTGGTAAGGTATGCTGGTGGTTACAGGTCATATCTTATTACAGTCATGTATAGCAAGTTAGGATACAGTTATATATAATAATGTAAGATACATGACAGTCTCACCACTCGAATCTTCCTCAACCATCTTCTCCCTGTGGCTGAAGAGCTCCTCCCGGAGTCACAGTGCGGATTCTGACCACTATGAGGTACAATGGACACGATCTTCATGGCGCGACAATTGCAAGAGAAATGCAGGGAACAACAGCAACCCTTGTACATGGCCTTCTTTGACCTTACAAAGGCCTTTGACACTTAACCGCGAGGGACTATGGAGCGTCCTCCTCCGTTTCGGCTGCCCCCAAAAGTTTGGCGCCATCCTCTGCCTGCTCCACGACGACATGCAGGCCGTGATCCTGACCAACGGATCCACCACAGACCCAATCCACGTCCAGACCAGGGTCAAGCAGGGCTGTGTCAACGTGTCAACCCTCTTCTCGATCTTCCTCACTGCAATGCTCCACCTCACACTCAACAAGCTCCCCGCTGGAATGGAACTAAACTATAGAACCAGTGAGAACCTGTTCAACCTTCATCACCTCCAGGCTAGATCCAAGACCTTCCCATCCTCTGTCATCGAACTACAATACACGGACGACACTTGTGTCTGTGCACAGAGGCTGAACTCCAAGCCATCGTCAACATCTTCATCGAGGCATACGAAAGCATGGGCCTTACACTAAACATCCATAAGACAAAGGTCCTCCACCATGACCCTGCTGCACAGCACTGCTCCCTGTTCATCAAAATCCATGGCGCGGCCTTGGTCAACGTGGACCACTTTCCATACTTTGGGCACCTACTATCAGCAAGGGCAGACATCGACGACAAGGTCCAACGTCACCTCCAGTGTGCCAGTGCAGCCTTCGGTCGCTTAAGGAAGAGAGTGTTTGAAGATCAGGCCCTCAAATCTGGCACCAAGCTTATGGTCTACAGGGCTGCAGTGATACCCTCCCTCCTGTATGGCTCAGAGACGTGGACCACCTAAAATAGCTGGAGAAATACCACCAACGATGTCTCCGCAAGATCCTGCAAATCCCCTGGGAAAATAGACACATCAAAGTCAGTGTTCTCGATCAGGTCAACATCCCCAGCATCGAAGCACTGACCACACTCGACCAGCTCCATTGGGCGGGCCACATTGTCCGCATGCCCGACACAAGACTTCCAAAGCAAGTGCTCTACTCAGAACTCCTACACGGCAAGCGATCCCCAGGTGGGCAGAGGAAACATTTCAAGGACACCCTCAAAGCCTCCTTGATAAAATGCAACATCCCCACCGGCACCTGGGAGTCCCTGGCCCAAGACCGCCCTAAGTGGAGGAAGAGCATCCGGGAGGGCGTTGAGCACCTCGAGTCTCGTCGCCGAGAGCATGCAGAAAACAAGCGCAGGCAGCGGAAGGAGCGTGCGGCAAACCAGACTCCCCACCCACCCTTTCCTTCAACCACTGTTTGCCCCACCTGTGACAGACACTGTAATTCCTGCATTGGACTGTACAGTCACCTGAGAACTCACTTTTAGAGTGGAAGCAAGTCTTCCTTGATTTCGAGGGATTGCCTATGCTGAGTATTTGCGCCACATAAGTGTCAGGTAATGACCATCTCAAACAAGAGAAAGTCCAGCAACTCCCCCTGACTTTCAATGGCACCATCATCGCAAGTCACCCACCATCAATAATTTGGTGGTCATCTTTGACTTGAAAATTAACTGGACCAGTCAGATCAACACCTTGCTATGAAAGCAGGGGCAGAAGCTGGGCACTCTGCAACAAGTAGCTCACCTCTTGACCCCTCAAATATCTTTATTATCTATGAAGCTCAAGTCAGGAGTGTGATGGAATACTCTGCACTCACCTGGATGGGTACAGCTCCAACTCTCAAGAGACACCATCCAGGATAAAGCAGTTTCCTTTATCAGCCCCCCGTGTCACTGGAATCAATGTGCACCCTTCCACCACCAGCACAATGTGGTTGAAGTATATATGAGCGACAAGATAGACTGCAGCAACTAGCAAGTTTACTTTGACAGCACCACTTACCTTTCTGAACTCGATCACCATGAAGGACAAGGCCAACGGTCATGGGAACACCGTCACCTCCAAGTTCCTCTCCAAGTCGTACAGCATTCTGACTTGGATATATATTCACTGTTGCTGGGTGAATATCCTGGAATTCTCTTCCTGGCACCATTGTGGGTGCACCATCCACACAAGGATTGCAACAATTCAAAGAGAAGGCCCACCACCAACTTCTGAGGGCAAATACGGGGGTGGGTTAGTTAATAAATTCAGCCTTACCAGCATCACCTGCATTATGTTTCTCACATTATAACAGTGACTACACTCCAAAAGTACTTCATTGGTCGTGAAAGGCGCTATATAAATGCAAGTCTTTCTTTTTTTACATCTTGAGAACAAATTTAAAAACATGAACTGGTCATTCACCTCATTCACAGCTTGTGGTACCTTGCCGTCAGTTGCCTACGTAATAATAGCATTTTTGAAGCAATTTGGGACTCAGAATATGATAAGCCATGTAGTGTTTCCATTATTTTAATGATGGATGATTCCCATTAACAAACAGGAATCCAACCCACAAAAATATACAGTTTATCGTTACGGTGAAAATAAATGGACTAAAAGCACCTCTACTCTGTTTAAATACAGTAAGTTATGACAGTTCAATTAGATGCAAAATCCTTTGCCAGCAACTAGTTCTAGAATTTCCTGCCATCTGCTGCATTCATGAAGAGGAAAACCTGAGGTTTAATTACTTCACAAATGATGATTAATTTAACAGCCAGGTTCTATGAATTGTTCACACTGCCTAAAATCATGCTGAGTAGCATATAAAACACTTTTACGTTGCTGCTGTTACTCTGGAACCAGATATCGTGCTCCCCTGCCTTCCTGTTCCTGTGTGCCACCGGTCCTCGATTGAGAGCCAATAGAAACAACCTTGCATTTTCTGTACCTCCAAATTCCACTCCCAAACCCACAAAAAAGCTGGTTCCTGGGCAACTTATGGGGGCGCAGTGGTCACCTCATTTATATGTGTTGTCAATCTGTTGGAGGATTTCCATACTCTGACCACTAACAGCAATAAAATCATAGTATCATAGAATGGTTACAGCACAGAAGGAGGCCATTCGGCCCATCAAACCCATGCCGGTTCTCAGCCAGTCCCACTCCCCCGCCCTTTCCCTGTAGCCTCTGACATTTTTTTTCTTCAGATACTTATCCAATTCCCTTTTGAAAGCCACGATTGAGTCTGCCCCCACCATCCTTTCAGGCAGTGCATTCCCGATCCTAAACACTCGCCTAAAAAGGTTTTTCCTCATGTCACCTTTGGTTCTTCTGCCAATCACCTTAAATCTGTGTCCTCTGGTTCTCAACCCTTCTGCCAATGGGAACAGTTTCCTTCTCTATCCACTCTGTCTAGACCCCTCAAGATTTTGAACATCTCGATCAAATCTCCTCTCAATCTGTTCTGCTCCGAGGTGAACAACCCCAGACCCAACAAATAGATACAGCCACCATCAAATTGCTGGACACCAGAGGCCTCAAGCCAATTATTATTGGACACTAAATTTGAAAAAAACAATGCGTTTCAGTGATTCTTAAGCTTTTTCAGACTGGGCCCCACCCCCCAGAAACAGGCTCTCACACCTTTATAGCTGAGGGTACTGGTAATGGTAAGTCCACAAATGGATTTATCTCTCCTACTCCATTTCTGTTTCTCTCACCTCCACCTGTTGCTCGGTCTCCTTTACTTCAATTTCCTCTTCTTCCTTCACAATTGTTTCTATCACTCTGTCTCTCCTCGCTTTTGTTTTTTGCATTCCTCTCTTCTCTCTTCTTTCAGCTCCTCTGTCTCTTTCACATTAGATTTTCGCTCGGTATTCCACAACTAGTGCTCTCTCCTCCCCCCTTCTGCTTTTTTTTCCTCTTCTCCTTTAAATACTTAGAAAACCGTACTTTCATTCCTGGAAACTGGAATAATTCAATTTAGAACCGGTAACAGTTTTTTATCCTATTTAGACAGGATAAATACAGATCCCAGACTGTCTTGTAACAAATACAGTTTACCAACTCGACCCATCAGAGTCCCATCAACCCCATCTGTCAGTTTCCGGAGCAGAAGGACAGTTTTCTAAAACCATCGCTGAGTCCCTATTGCCGAAATTAAATTTGCTCTTTCTGTCAGAGATAGATTGAAATTCAAGTCCCAAAGGTGAAAGGAGAATATGTGTTAATCCAGTCCCATCAGAGAAAGTGAATCTTAATTACTTCTTCCCGGGCTGGATTCAAACCTTAGAGCCCAAGTCATCACCATCATCATAGGCAGTCCCTCGAACTGGGGATGACTTGCTTCCACGCCAAAAAGGGATGAGTTCACAGATGTTTCAATGAAGGACCTAATATTCCAGATCCCGAACTACATCATGAAGGATGGAAGATGCCTGTGCTTGGATTTTTTTAACGTGCACACCAGCCACCACACGGGCTTGACAGAGCTCGGTCTTGGTCCAGTGGCAAGGATTATCCAAGACTAACTGGAGACCAGCTCTGCTGCACAGACCGAGTGCGCACACATATCACAGTGTGGGCTGGCCCGTGCTGCCCCTGGGCCCTCACCTCTTCTGGGCCCCAGATTCACGCCTCTTCTGGGTCCCGGTCACTTCCCTGTATGGACTCTTGCTGCTCCTTCGTCCCTCCTGTTGTGCCTGCCCGCACTGCAATCAGTGACCTAGCTTCGTAGCCATCGTCCTCCTGCAGCAGCACACGCTGCTCCCTCCAGTGGCCCTGGCCAAGTACAAGGGCAGTGTCTGACTGAGTCCTACCCCCAGATATTACCCAGGTCCTCTCAAGTGTGCATGATTTTTAAAATGTATGTCATTTCTTAGTTTTCTTCAAGATGTACTTAATCTTGCATATTAACAGTAATTTTAAAATGTATAGAGTGGTGTTTAAAAAAAGTTTTAACCAGACCCTTATTCAATCGTTATTTGACAAATTGGGTAAGAAAGGTGTTGGCATGAAATGCAGGAGTTCAGAACTCTGCATCACAAAGCAATTCAAACTGTAAAGCACAGCACTTCTTGGGCTAATCATGTGGCAGTTGATTATGCCGTAGGGTAATGGTTTAAAAACAGGTTAACTTCTTTTTTTAGATATTTGGAGCCTTGATTAATTGTGTCCTCTGAGGACTGGGTGTAGTTATTCCCCCACCACCACCATGAAGACCTGTTTTATTTTGCGGACTGTGTCTAAGTGAATCTAAAGATACTTTTACATTGAAGTGATGTCGACACCAGATGCATGGTACTCCCAATGTTGATGCCACTCTGTTATAAAGGATTTAGCCTTTGGACATCATGCAGCATTGGAGATCCACAATCTGGTGTTGGGCCTCCACTTTAAATAAAAATCATGGAGCTTGATTCTTTCCCTTTTAGCTAAGGGAATCATTGGCCTCCATTTGGTGCTGTGACACCAGCTAAAGAAGAGCATGGCGCTTGGTGATGGCAGACCTATGCTTTCGGACAATTCCGAGGAATATAAAAATGCCTTATGCTCGAACTGTATAAAATACTAGTTAGGCCACAACTAGAGTACTGCGTGCAGTTCTGGTCACCACATTACAGATGTGATTGCACTAGAAAGGGTGCAGAGGAGATTTACGAGAATGTTGCCAGGACTGGAAAAATTTAGCTACGATGAAAGATTAGATAGGCTGGGGTTCTTTTTCTTGGAACAGAGGAGGCTGAGGGAAGATTTAATTGAGGTGTATAAAATTATGAGGGGCCTGGATAGAGTGGATAGGAAGGACCTATTTCCATTAGCAGAGGGGTCAATAACCAGGGGGCATAGATTTAAAGTAATTGGTGGAAAGATTAGAGGGGAGATGAAGAAACAATTCTTCACCCAGAGGGCAGTGGGGGTCTGGAACTCACTGCCTGAAAGGGGGTAGAGGCAGAAACCCTCATCACATTTAATTAGTACTTAGATGTGCTCTTAAAGAGCCGTAATCTACAGAGCTACGGACCAAATGCTGGAAGGTGGGATTAGGCTGGGTAGCTCTTTTTCTATCAGCACGGACATGATGGGCTGAATGACCTCTCTCTGTGTCGTAATTTTCTATGATCCTATGATACAACTTCAAACAACAATGACTTGCAGTTATACAAGATATTTAAAGTGGAAAAACATCCCAAAGTGTTTCAAAGACGGCGATACAAGGAGGGGTGACCAACAGCTTGGATAAAAAAGGAGTACTTTAAAGGAGAAGAGTCAGATCGAGGGGTGTAGGGATTGAGGGTGTGAATTTCAGAGCATGGGGCCTAGGTATCTCATGGCACAGCTGCCAATGGTGGGGTGAAGGGAGAGGAGGATGCACAAAAGGCAGAGAGAGTTTGAAGGGGGGAGGTTACAGAGATGAGGCTACGAATGGATTTAAATGTTGGCGAGTGAAGGGACAGAGTGATGATGATGATGATGATGATGATGATTCCAGAGGGAAATGCGGAGTGCAGCGGTGATCTTTGCTCTGCCGGCAACGATCTGGATTTATAATTGCCTAAGTCTAACGCACACTGTGAACAGGCGAGAGCTTTCTGTTGAAGTCAAAATAACCGAATAAGCAAAATTGCTGTTAAACATGGCCATCGTTACCAGTTTAATTTCACTGCTCAAATTGTAATTTGCTCAGCAAATGTATGTGCCTGGGGTAAAGGATGGGAGTTTTCTCATTAGGTGTCCAGGAAGGGTCATTAAATAGAAAAAGATGCAGTTGCTTGTAATGAGAATAATTTAAAAATAATTAAAGAGCTAAATTTGCAGTTTAAAAATATAGCATCTGAGTCCATGTATTCAAGTCTTCCAATTCTCACTTCGTTGCTCAAGGTGCTTTACTTCCTGTGATCAGATAATCTGTCACTTAAAATGTTTCAAAGTCAGTCAATTTGATATTTGAGCTTTAAATTGATTGCATTTAAGCAACATGATTAGAATGATTTAATCCAGAAACTCCCTGGGTGGGACAGTCCGACGTGCAGTAGGGTTTGTACACCATTAGTGCTCAAAGGTGAAATCGTTTCTTGGGTGATCAATCTACTTTGGACATTATTAGCACTAATTTGCATTCAGCACAGTAAATTAATTGGTGGGTTTAAGCATTATAGTCCAACCAGATTAATCAGCATCTAAACCAATAATTAAAGGATGGGGCAGCTTCCAAAGAAGCCAAGTCACTTTTTTACTTATTAAGCAAGGATGCTTGCTTCAAAGGCTCATTAGTACAATTGTTTAATGACCCTCTTATGTACAAATCTGCCACATGCACCATTCTGAGGAGAGTAACCTCCATGTGCCAAGTTGTGTACCAGCCCCTGTACATGTAATGGCTTCCAATGGAGATCCCAGTGCTTGCAAGCACAAGGTTGCAGGACTGGCTCCGTGTCGTTATTTTGCTGTAAAAAGAGGACTTTATCAAATGGCAGATTGACCAACACCTGCCACCGCCCCGCCACCAACCATCCACAATTTCCTCGATCTATATTAGAATTGGTTGTCAGAAGATTGGATTGTTACATGAATGACGACATGTCCACCCTAGCGTGCACTTTAAAAAAATATAGTTTCTACCTCAGAGCAAAGTGCAGTGAATTATAAAACAATTACAATTCATTATCACTGACTGCTGCTATATTGGCAAACCAGCTCCTGCAATTACAATTTATTATGTTATGCGGTATACTTAATGGAATTGTACTGAATGTTACATGGATAGAAATTGTACTCAATCCAACTATTTTTATGCATTACCTGGCACAAGAAGAACGAATCAGAATGATGTGACTTATGTGCCAGGACACTCCGGAAATCAATATCTCAGGACACAAGCACCAACTCAGCATAGACTCCATAATATAGCTCCAAAAAATACACACGGCGCCACATCTCAGCTTAAGTGCCAAGATGCATCATACAGGGACTCCCACCACTTGGAAGTCCTGCAATTCGCACTGCCATGGTGGGCAGGTACTGTATTTGGGGCACCCTTACACCTCCAACGCCCCCCGCCCCCCGCAAATTGGCAGCCATGTTTCCTACATTCTAACAGTGACTACACTTCAAAAAGTACTTCATTAGCTGAAAAGCGCTTTGGGACGACTGGTGGTCGTGAAAGGCGCTATATAAATGCAAGTTTTTCTTTTTTTCATGTCACAAAGTTACCTCCAATTCAGTGCACTTTCCCTTTTGCTAATAGTCTTGTGCAGAGTCATATCAACGTCTTGAGAGGAGTGACACAGTTCTCACAAACATAACAAATTTATTAAAATAATGGACAGGGAAAGACCAGCTAGTCCATCAAGCTTGCCCTACACTGTTGTGGTGCCTTAAGCATCATGATTCACAACACCTCCCACCCACCAATAGCCATGTAATATCCTGGGAGAGGCAAAAAATACAAAGCCAATTTAGGAGGGAAAAATCTGGAAAATTCCTCTCCATCCTACTTAGGCGATGAAGACTAATCCAGGGGGCCACATTGACCATGATTTATATTAATTAGTATTTCACTTACCTTTTCTATGCCATGATCTCTGCCCCAGCCAGGAACTTGTCCAACTCTCTTTTGAAGGTATGCAGTAAAACAGCACTCACAGCACCAGCTAGCAATTTGTTCCATAGATCTACTATCCTCTGGTAAAAGAACATGCTGACATCTAATCTAGTTCTGCCCTTGCATAATTTATATACATGACCCCTGGTCTTCCCAAACCTACCGAATTAAAATAAGCTGTTATATGAACACAGTCCTGGTCCCTTCATGATTTTAAACACCTCTATCAGATCGCTCCTGAGTTTATGCAGCTCTAAAGTAAATACTCTCAAATTTTTAAGCATATCTGGGTAACTAGTTTGTTTTAATGTGACTCTCCTCTGATCCTTTTCCAAAGCCTTTACATTACACACTATGGGAGGGGACCAACACTTGACACAGAGGCACTGGACATAGTGACACTTTAGGCTACCACAGCACAACTGCTGCACTTGCCATTAAGGTACTTAAGATGTCAAAGCAAGATTGACTGGCAACAATCCTGAGATGCTCTGAGAACTATGGCAAGTGGCAAATAAGTGTAGTCAGGGGATTAATGGGAGAAAGAAGGACAGAGAAATTGACAGCCTGCTCACTTCACTAATGTGGTGAAACACTGGATCTGTACTGATATCTGATATGCTCAGAATTCTCTTGGCACATCTTATGGGGTTACCAGAACTGTTATATTTTGTATGTAGGATATCAAAGTTTAAATTTTGAGTATTGTGAAAATGTATCCACATAAGGTATTCATAAAGTATTTTTAAAGAGAACATAGTAAGATGATTCTGTAACATCTTGCTTTTCTTAAACTACATGTCCAACAGATTAGTACAATTTTTTGATATAAAAGGAGATATTTATTACATTACAATTCACAAATAAGGGTTTTTTCTTAAATAAAATTTAAGGTTTATTTTATTAGCTTCTGGTATGATGTATGAAGCTATTGAGTGGATAAGCATGAATAATGACGTAAAACTTTTTTTTTGCAATCAGAAAATGAATCCTAAATGCATTCCTTCATTCTTGAGTTTTTGTATGTTTCTACAGCAACCTAAATAGAGCTGGAAGTATTTACATTCCTGTGAGTTCTGGCAGGAGCAGTAGGGTAATAAGTCAAGTCAAAGTGGAGGACTGAGTTTTGGGAGAAAGATTGACATCACTAATTCATTTTACCTTCACTCATAACGTGGCTGTCTTGTCAGATGGGAGCATTAGATGTTTAGAATTTCTGAAAGAATTCTGTTTCTGAAAAATGTGAAACCATTATAAATACACAAAAAAGATGCATTACTGAATTGTCACAAAATGCTACATGCTATATATATATATATATATATATATATAGATATGGTATGTCTACTGATGTCTTTCAACCTTCTGTTTACGATCTCCAACACCACAAATTTAAAATCGTCAACATTGTGTTTAAACCCTTCAACGGTCTCTCTGGGCTATAAATTGGTTAGCCACCAAAAGTGGGCGTGGGGATCACAATGGGTGATTAACCCACGCCGGTTGAGTGGAATGCAGGTAGCATGGCAACTTCATGCTGCCTGCTAATTATGATGCTGCTGTATGAAGCCAGCACACCCTGCACTGTTCATTGGCTGCACACATCAGCAGGGGACCCAATATTGTTAGTAACTTGCACTACTTAAAGCAAGCCTGCACTACTTAAAGTTAGCCTGCACCTCTAAAAGGGGAGGTGTATTGTGGTTGAGTTGTTCTGCAACTGAATCTGACCTTGGAAAGAGAGAAGAATGGCTGACCATAGGAAAGAGCACCCCCCGCTCCCTCCCCCCAAGGTTTATCAATGCTGTACTGGAGGTCTTGGTGGAGGAGATGGAAAAGAGGAGAAATGTCCTGTCTCCTCAGAGGGCAGGAAGCCCTCCAGACACAATAAGAAGGCAGTGAGAATAGGCAGCTGCGGAGGTTAATGTCAGGAATGTTGCCCCAAGGACTAGGATGCAGTGCCAGAAAAAGTTTAGCAACCTCACATAAGAACATAAGAATTAGGAACAAGATCATGGCTGATCTGACCGTGGACTCAGCTCCACTTACCCGCCCGCTCCCCATAACCCTTAATTCCCTTATACGTTAAAAATCTATCTATCTGTGACTTGAATACATTCAATGAGCTAGCCTCAACTGCTTCCTTGGGCAGAGAATTCCACAGATTCACAACCCTCTGGGAGAAGAAATTCCTTCTCAACTCGGTTTTAAATTGGCTCCCCCGTATTTTGAGGCTGTGCCCCCTAGTTCTAGTCACCCCGACCAGTGGAAACAACCTCTCTGTCTCTCTCTTGTCTATCCCTTTCATTATTTTAAATGTTTCTATAAGATCACCCCTCATCCTTCTGAACTCCAACGAGTAAAGATCCAGTCTACTCAATCTATCATCATAAGGTAACCCCCTCATCTCCGGAATCAACCTAGTGAATCGTCTCTGTACCCCCTCCAAAGCTAGTATATCCTTCCTGAAGTAAGGTGACCAAAACTGCACGCAGTACTCCAGGTGCAGCCTCACCAATACCCTATACAGTTGCAAAAGGACCTCCCTGCTTTTGTACTCCATCCCTCTCGCAATGAAGGCCAACATTCCATTCGCCTTCCTGATTACTTGTTGCACCTGCAAACTAACTTTTTGGGATTCATGCACAAAGACCCCCAGGTCCCTCTGCACCGCAGCATGTTGTAATTTCTCCCCATTCAAATAATATTCCCTTTTACTGTTTTTTTCCCCAAGGTGGATGACCTCACACTTTCCGACATTGTATTCCATCTGCCAAACCTTAGCCCATTTGCTTAACCTATCTAAATCTCTTTGCAGCCTCTATGTGTCCTCTACACAACCCGCTTTCCCACTAATCTTCGTGTCATCTGCAAATTTTGTTACACTACACACTCTGTCCCCTCTTCCAGGTCATCTATGTATATTGTAAACAGTTGTGGTCCCAGCACCGATCCCTGTGGCACACCACTAACCACCGATTTCCAACCCGAAAAGGACCCATTTATCCCGACTCTCTGCTTTCTGTTAGCCAGCCAATTCTCTATCCATGCTAATACATTTCCACTGACCCCACGTACCTTTAACTTCTGCAGTAACCTTTTGTGTGGCACCTTATCGAATGCCTTTCGAAAATCTAAATACACCACATCCATCGGTACACCTCTATCCACCATGCTCGTTATGTCCTCAAAGAATTCCAGTAAATTAGTTAAACATGATTTCCCTTCATGAATTCATGCTGCGTCTGCTTGATTGCACTATTCCTATCTAGATGTCCCGCTATTTCTTCCTTAATGATAGTTTCAAGCATTTTCCCCACTACAGATGTTAAACTAACCGGCCTATAGTTACCTACCTTTTGTCTGCCCCCTTTTTTTAAACAGAGGCGTTACATTAGCTGCTTTCCAATCCGCTGGTACCTCCCCAGAGTCCAGAGAATTTTGGTAGATTATAACGAATGCATCTGCTATAACTTCCGCCATCTCTTTTAATACCCTGGGATGCATTTCATCAGGACCAGGGGACTTGTCTACCTTGAGTCCCATTAGCCTGTCCAGCACTACCCCCCTAGTGATAGTGATTGTCTCAAGGCCCTCCCTTCCCACATTCCTGTGACCAGCAATTTCTGGCATGGTTTCTGTGTCTTCCACTGTGAAGACCGAAGCAAAATAATTGTTTAAGGTCTCAGCCATTTCCACATTTCGCATTATTAAATCCCCATTCTCATCTTCTAAGGGACCAACATTTACTTTAGTCACTCTTTTCCGTTTTATATATCTGTAAAAGATTTTACTATCCGTTTTTATGTTTTGCGCAAGTTTACCTTCGTAATCTATCTTTCCTTTCTTTATTGCTTTCTTAGTCATTCTTTGCTGAGTGGTCAAGGTCAGTGAATGCATTTTAAAATGCCATATCCTATCAACTGCACCACTAGCCTCAATCACTGCTGAATTTACCACACCCCGAATCACTCACCTACCAGCAATCTCCATCAATCATGACTCATACCGAACATTGATGTGCTTCACCTCACCCTCATACACTTAGCACTGCTGCAAGCCTCCCACCCACATCTCCCACCTTGCACACACTGCCAGCTATTCAACCATGACAGCCACATCACCCAAAGAGAATGCATGACACTCATTGACACATTTCCCTCTCTCTTGCAGTCGAAGGTGGCATACAACCAGAGGAAGCAGGAACTAACCGGAAGGGGGAGAGTCTCAGAATTATCTTCACCACTCTTATGGACCTTATAGAAACATAGAAAATAGGTGCAGGAGCAGGCCATTCAGCCCTTCTAGCCTGCACCGCCATTCAATGAGTTCATGGCTGAACATGAAACTTCAGTACCCCCTTCCTGCTTTCTCGCCATAACCCTTGATTCCCCCAGTAGTAAGGACTTCATCTAACTCCCTTTTGAATATATTTAGTGAATTGGCCTCAACTACTTTCTGTGGTAGAGAATTCCACAGGTTCACCACTCTCTGGGTGAAGAAGTTTCTCCTCATCTCGGTCCTAAATGGCTTACCCCTTATCCTCAGACTGTGACCCCTGGTTCTGGACTTCCCCAACATTGGGAACATTCTTCCTGCATCTAACCTGTCTTAACCCGTCAGAATTTTAAACGTTTCCATGAGGTCCCCTCTCATTCTTCTGAACTCCAGTGAATACAAGCCCAGTTGATCCAGTCTTTCTTGATAGGTCAGTCCCACCATCCCGGGAATCAGTTTGGTGAATCTTCGCTGCACTCCCTCAATAGCAAGAATGTCCTTCCTCAAGTTAGGAGACCAAAACTGTACACAATACTCCAGGTGTGGCCTCACCAAGGCCCTGTACAGCTGTAGCAACACCTCCCTGCCCCTGTACTCAAATCCCCTCGCTTTGAAGGCCAACATGCCATTTGCTTTCTTAACCACCTGCTGTACCTGCATGCCAACCTTCAATGACTGATGTACCATGACACCCAGGTCTCGTTGCACCTTCCCTTTTCCTAATCTGTCACCATTCAGATAATAGTCTGTCTCTCTGTTTTTACCACCAAAGTGGATAACCTCACATTTATCCACATTATACTTCATCTGCCATGCATTTGCCCACTCACCGAACCTATCCAAGTCACTCTACAGCCTAATAGCATCCTCCTCGCAGCTCACACTGCCACCCAACTTAGTGTCATCCGCAAATTTGGAGATACTGCATTTAATCCCCTCGTCTAAATCATTTGGAAAGTAATAAAGTCCAGGTGTACACAATTGCAGCAATACTATGGTCAGGGGCTTCCAGGGAGTGCAGGTCAGGATATTGTGGACCAAGAGCTCAGGATTTTTCATCTTTTAAAATGAAGAGACAGGAACCCTGGACTCATGCATGTGATTTTCTGACTTGTGCTCCATGCAAGACAAATTACCCTCAATATTGCAAATATGTGCACCTCATTTGGACATAATTAAATATTCTTGAGATACATCCCAGTGCTTCCTTGTTGACAACACATTGACAGAACACTTTCAGTAACAGTCAATAATTTCAACCAGACCTTTTCTTTCCACTTGTCAATACACATTCATACACTGTACACACATTTCATCTTTCCTCTATCAATTCACATTACCTCACTTTTTTTCCTCAATCATTTTCACCATCTATCTTAGAATATCTCTTGAATTTTTCCAGCTCCCTCTGAATGCTATTAATCTTCCCTACACTGGGCTCGAGGCCATTTTGGCTTGGTATCATAAGCAGGTTTTATAATATTTCCGGAGGCGTTCTTTTCCATACTATTCACAAGTCAGGTAAACAGCAGAGACCCAGAATTAATCCCCATAGGATGGAACTGCAATTTGTTCACTTCATTCATTTAACACATCGGCTATTTTCTGGTTCCCCCATGATTCTTCCACCCAATAATCCTATATGGTCTTCAAGACTCAAATTAATTTCCAGCGAAGTAACATTCTTACGATCCTGTCAAGACAGTCATTTTAGATAGCAGGCTGAGCAAAGTGAACCCACGGTACACGCAAACATTCCAACAGACGATGAACTCAATACAAAATCAAAATACTGCTGGAAATCTGAAATAAAAACAGAAAATGATGGAAATACTCAGCGGGTCAGGCAGCATCTGTGGAGAGAGAAATAGAGTTAGCGTTTCAGGTCGGTGACCTTTTGTCAGAGTGTGTTCAATTTGTCTGTCACTTCAGCTGATCAGCAAGGAGGATCAGCTATGTTAGAAGTGCATTGCAGCAACTGTTTGAGTAGTGATTTCTGTTGATCAATATGGTGATTCCATATGATGCAAATTAGCATCATTTTGTATTTTAATTTTTCAAAATTTGTTCTTGGCATGTGGGAGTCACTGGCAAGGCTCCATTTATTGCATATCCCTGTTTACTCTGAGAAGGTGCTTTTAGGCCATGGCTTGCTAGATCATATTGGAGGACATTAAGAGTCAACTGCGTAATGTAGGACTGGAGTCACATGTAAACTGGAATTGGGTGCAGGCCAGACTCAGCAAAGGTGGCAAATTCCTTTCCCTGAAATAAACCAGTTAGATTGTTACGACAATCCAGCAGCTTATTTCTGATCTCAGCCCACAACTTTCCATAAGATTTGAACTCTCAACCTCTAGGTTGCTAATCCAGTATCATACGACTACACTGACATAAAATGCCAGTTAATACAAGAAAATTATGAGAGATATTAAAATTGAACTAGAAAGGAGGCATTGCTGGATCTGGAGCTGGGGAAGTATCTGTGGGAGAACACTTAGGTAACAGTGATCAGCGATAAGGTTTAGATTAGTAATGGAGAAGAGCAAGAAACAATCTAAAGTGGAACTTCTAAATTGGAAGAGGGTTAACACTTCAATGGTATGAGCGGAAATCTAGCCAGGGTAAACTGGAACCAAAGATTGACAGGAAAAATTGTAACGGAACAATGGGTGATCTTTAAGGAGATGTTTCAGGTACGGGCTAGGTACATTACAACAAGAGGGAAAGGCAAGGGAACCAAAGCCAGGGCTCCTTGGCTGACAAGAAAGATAGAGAATATGATGAAACAAAAAAAAAGTGGGTGCATGATGCATTTCAGGTGAATTCTTCAAGTGAGAACGAGGCCAAATACAGTAAGTTGAGAGGGGAAGTGAAGAGGAAAATAACACTTGAAAAGAGAGAATATGAGAATAGAATGGTAGTTAACATAAACAGAACCCAAAAATCTTCTACCGGCATGTAAATAGTAAGCTGGTAATAAGAGATAGGTGGGGCCTATTAGGGACAAAAAGGTGATATATGCTTAGAGGTGCAGGGCAAGGCTAGAATACTTAATGAAATCTTTGTATCAGTGTTTATGTCATAGAAACATAGAAAATAAGTGCAGGAGTAGGCCATTCGGCCCTTCGAGCCTGCACCACAATTCAATAAGATCATGCCTGATCATTCCCTCAGTACCCCTTTCCTGCTTTCTCTCCATACCCCTTGATCCCCTTAGCCGTAAGGGCCATATCTAACGCCCTCTTGAATATATCCAACAAACTGGCATCAACAACTCTCTGCGGTAGAAAATTCCACAGGTTACCAACTCTGAGTGAAGAAGTTTCTCCTCATCTCAGTCCTAAATGGCCTACCCCTTATCCGAAGACTGTGTCCCCTGATTCTGGACTTCCCCAACATCGGGAACATTCTCCCTGCATCTAACCTGTCCCATCCCGTCAGAATCTTATACGTTTCTATAAGATCCCCTCTCATCCTTCTAAACTCCAATGTATAAAGGCCCAGCTGATCCAGTCTCTCCTCATATGTCAGTCCTGCCATTCCGGAATCAGTCTGGTGAACCTTCGCTGCACTCCCTCAATAGCAAGAACACTCTTCCTCAGATTAGGAGACAAAACTGAACACAATATTCCAGGTGAGGCATCACCAAGGCCCTGTACAACTGCAGTAAGACCTCCCTGCTCCTCTACTCAAATCCCCTAGCAATGAAGGCCAACATTCTATTTGCCGCCTTTACCGCCTGCTGTACCTGTATGCTAACTTTCAATGACTGATGAACCATGACACCCAGCTCTCGTTGCACCTCCCCTTTTCCTAATCTGCCGCCATTCAGATAATATTCTGTCTTTGCGTTTTTGCCCCCAAAATGGATAACCTCACATTTATCCACATTATACTGCATCTGCCATGCATTTGCCCACTTACCTAACCTGTCGAAGTCACCCTGCAGCCTCCTAGCATCCCCCTCGCAGCTCACACCGCAACCCAGTTTAGTGTCATCTGCAAACTTGGAGATATTACACTCAATTCCTTCATCCAATTCATTGATGTATATTGTAAAGAGCTGGGGTCCCAGCACTGAGCCCTGCGGCACTCCACTAGTCACTGCCTGCCATTTTGAAAAGGACCCGTTTATCCCGACTCTCTGCTTCCTGTCTGCCTATCAGTTCTCTATCCACATCAGTACATTAACCCCAATACCATGTGCTTTGATTTTGCACATCAATCTCTTCTGTGGGCCTTTTGAAAGTCCAAATGCACCACATCCACTGGTTCTCCCTTGTCCACTCTACTAGTTACATCCTCAAAAAATTCCAGAAGATTTGTCAAGTATGATTTCCCCTTCATAAATCCATGCTGACTTGGACTGATCCTGTCACTGCTTTCCAAATGCGCTGCTATTTCATCATTAATAACTGATTCCAACATTTACCCCACTACTGATGTTAGGCTAACCGGTCTATAATTACCCGTTTTCTCTCTCCCTCCCTTTTTAAAAAGTGGTGTTACATTTGCTACCCTTCAGTCCATAGGAACTGATCCAGAGTCGATAGACTGTTGGAAAATGATCACCAATGCATCCGTTATTTCTAGGGAATCTTCCTTAAGTACTCTGGGATGCAGACTATCAGGCCCCGGTGATTTATCGGCCTTCAATCCCATCAATTTCCCGAACACAAGTTCCCGCCTAATAAGGATATCCTTCAGTTCCTCCTTCTCACTAGACCCTCGGTCTCCTCATACTTCCAGAAGGTTATTTGTGTCTACCTTCGTGAAGACAGAACCAAAGTATTTGTTCAATTGGTCTGCCATTTCTTTGTTACCCATTATAAATTCCGACTGCAAGGGACCTACGTTTGTCTTCGCTAATCTTTTTCTCTTCACATATCTATAGAAGCTTTTGCAGTCAGTTTTTATGTTCCCGGCAAGCTTCTTCTCGTACTCTATTTTCCCCCTCTTAATTAAACCCTTTGGCCTCCTCTGCTGAATTCTAAATTTCTCCCAGTCCTCAGGTTTGTTGCTTTTTCTGGCCAATTTATATGCCTCTTCCTTGGATTTAACACTATCCTTAATTTTCCTTGTTAGCCACAGTTGAGCCACCTTCCCTGTTTTATTTTTACTCCAGACCGGGATGTACAATTGTTGAAGTTCATCCATGTGATCTTTAAATGTTTGCCATTGCCTATCCACCGTCAACCCTTTAAGTATCATTTGCCAGTCTATTTTAGCCAATTCACGCCTCAAACCATCGAAGTTACCTTTCCTTAAGTTCAGGACCCTCGTCTCTGAATTAACTGTGTCACTCTCCATCTTAATAAAGAATTCTACCATATTATGGTCAATCTTCCCAAGGGGCCTCGCACAACAAGATTGCTAAATTAGTCCCTTCTCATTACACATCACTCAGTCTAGGATGGCCAGCCCTCTAGTTGGTTCCTCGACATATTGGTCTAGAAAACCATCCCGAATACACTCCAGAAAATCCTCCTCCACCGCTTTGCTACCAGTTTGGTTAGCCCAATCAATATGTAGATTAAAGTCACCTATGATAACTGCTGTACCTTTATGCATGCATCCCTAATTTCTTGTTTGATGCTGTCCCCAACCTTACTACTATCGTTTGGTGGTCTGTACACAATTCCCACTAGCGTTTTCTGCCCCTATGCTTGGGGTTACTAGCCACCAGGTGGCACTACTGTCGGAAGTCATTGGGCTGTGCACATGTGTGTGCGGCCCAGATATAAAAGGCCAGCCATCTTATAATGTAATCATTTTGGGCCCTAATAAAGTAGAGCTAGGTTTGTATCTGTTTGGAGTTTACAGTATTCAGTCTATTGAGTTATTGCATACACAATGTTTGGCGACGAGGTAACAAGGACCTTTGAATGCAAAAATGAGCACAATTGGAATTCTGTAGCGATTCGTGGAGAAGATTAGGCAGACTTTGTAGCCCACTGGAACCAGTACTTCGTGGCCAACAAAATGGAGAAAGAGGCAGACGCAATTCGGCACCGAGCGGTCCTCCTCATGGTTTGCGGTCTGAAAATCTATGGACTCAAAGAATCTCCTCTCACCCTCAAGTCCAATGGACAAGGACTATGAAACAGTGCGTGCTCTGGTATGTGACTATGTCAAACCAGATGAAGGCATCTTCATCTCAAGATATCGATTCTATACGCACGTTCATTCTGAGGGCCAGGATGTATCGGAATTCGTTGCCGACCGAAGACGTCTAGCTAGACCATGTAAGTTCGCAACTACGTTGGCAGACATGCTGCGGGACTTCTTTGTAATCGGCACCAACCACGACGTGATCCTGCGTAAGCTACTGGCGGCGGAGATGCTGGATTTGAGCAAGGCCATCACGATTGCCCAATCATGCATGATGACGGACAAAAGCTTAAAGCAGATATCATTGAAAAATCAGAACTCGGCAAGTACTGTAAACAAGATAGTATCGTCGTTTGGCAGAGCTGCATATGGAAGGGTCTACCCGACTGCGTACACAATACCTGTGGCTGCTCAAAGTCCACCAACGGGAATGAATCCGATATCACCGTGTTTGCGTTGTGGGGGAAATCATTGGCATCATCAGTGTCGGTTTAAAAAGTATATTTGTAAAAGCTGTGCGAGAGTGGGGCATCTCCAGCGCATGTGTCCGCAACTGAGCAAGCGTGCTGCGACTCACCATGTGGAGGACGATGACCAGTCTAGCGTGGATCCGAATATGCAATATGAGATACCAGAGGAGGAAGTGTATGGACTGTATTCGTTCCTAACAAAGAGCCAACCGATAATGATTAATGTAAAACTTAACGGTGTGCCGCAATCGATGGAATTGGACATGGGTGCGAGTCAATCAATAATGAGCCGGAGGACATGCGACAGGCTGTGGGATACTAAGGCTGTGAGGCCTGAACTGAGTCCAGTCAATGCCAAGTTGCATACGTACATTAAAGAACTCATAACAGTGATTGGCAGTGCAGTAATCAAGGTGTCGTATGATGGTGCGGTTCATGATTTACCGTTATGGATTGTTCCAGGCAATGGTCCAATGCTGTTCGGCAGGAACTGGTTAGAAAAAATCAAATGGAACTGGAACGAGATCAAAGCGTTGTCGTCGGAAGAGGATACTCCATGTGCTCAAGTGCTGAGCAAGTTTCCCTCGCTGTTTGAACCAAGCATCAGCAATTTCACGGGAGTTAAGGTGCAGATCCACGAGGACTCGGATGCAAGACCCCAGCCATCATAAAGCACGGGTAGTCCTGTACATGATGAGGGAGAAGGTCGAAATTGTACTGGACAGACTCCAGCGTGAAGGGATCATATCACCGGTCAAATTTAGCGAATGGGCCAGCCCCATTATTCCTGTGTTGAAAAGTGATGGCACTGTCAGGGTTTGTGGAAACTACAAGATTACAATCAACCGAGTTTCGAAACAGGATCAATACCCGTTACCGAAGGCTGATGACCTGTTTGCAACGCTAGTCAGGGGGAAGTCATTCACTAAACTGGATCTGACGTCGGCCTACATGACACAGGAGCTGGTCGAGACGTCGAAGAAACTTACATGCATCAACACTCATAAAGGACTGCTTATCTATAATAGGTGCCTTTTGGAATTCGCTCGGCTGCAGCCATATTTCAGAGGAACATGGAAAATCTACTGAAGTCCGTCCCCAGAACTGTCATGTTCCAAGATGACATACTGGTCACAGGTCGTGACTCCGCCGAACATCTGAACAACCTGGAAGAGGTTCTACATCGTCTGGACAAACAAAGTGGGACTCAGACTGAAATGCTCAAAGTGCATTTTCATGGCACCGGAAGTCGAATTCCTGGGGAGGAAAATTGCTGCTGACGGTATCAGGCCTATGGATTTTAAAACCAAGGCCATCAAAAATGCACCCAGGCCTCAGAATGTGACAGAGCTGCATTCATTCCTTGGTCTACTCAACGACTTCGGTAATTTCTTACCTAGATTGAGCACCTTACTAGAGCCACTGCATATGTTGCTAAGAAAAGGCGACAACTGGGTTTGGGTTGCGTCTTAAGATAGAGCTTTTGAGAAAGCTACAAATCTGCTTTGCTCCAACAAGCTGCTGGTACATTATGATCCGTGCAAGCGTCGAGTATTGGCCTGTGATGCTTCATCATATGGAGTTGATTGCATGCTCCAACAAGCTAATGAGTCGGGTAAACCACAACCTGTTGCATATGCTTCAAAAAGTTTGCCAAAGGCGGAAAGAGCCTACAGCGTGGTAGAGAGAGAAGCATTAACCTGTGTATATGGGGTTAAAAAGGTGCATTAGTACCTGATGGTCTTTGGTTTGAACTGGAAACAGATCACAAGCCACACATTTCATTTTTTTCAGAAAGTAAAGGTATCAATACCAATGCATCGTCCCGCATCCAGAGGTGGGTGCTGACATTATCTGCCGACGATTATGTCATTCACCATAGACCTGGCACTGAGCATTGTGCCGATGCATTGAGCCATCTGCCATTGCCCACACCGGAGGTGGAAACACCACAACCGGTAGACCTACTGTTAGTCATGGATGCTTTTGAAAGTGAAGGAACCCGTGTCACAGCCCAACAAGTTAAGACCTGGATCAGCCAGGACCTGATATTATCGGTTGTGAAACGTTGTATCCTTAGTAGTGATTGGTCTGCCACACCCAAGCAAATGTGTGAGGAGACCATCCGTCGCAAAGATAAACTATCCATTCAATCAGATTGTATATTGTGGGGTAATCTTGTTATGTCCAAGGAAGGCAGTGAGAAATTTATGCATGATTTACATAGTATACATCCCGGTATTGTCATGATGAAAGCCATTGCAAAGGCTCATGTATGGTGGCCTGGAACTGACTCTGATCTGGAATCATGTGTGCATCAGTGCAACACTTGCATGCAACTTAGTAAAGCACCAGTGAAAACGCCACTGATTCTATGGTCGTGGCCATCTAAACCATGGTCCAGGATCCACAGAGACTTTGCAGGTGCCTTCCTGGGAAAGATGTTCTTAGTTGTGGTGGATGCTTATTCCAAGTGGATAGAGTGTATAATCATGTCATCCAGCACATCCACAGCTACCATTGAGAGCCTTCGTGTTATGTTTGCTACGCATGGTCCGCTTGACATTGTTGTAAGCGACAACGGATCTTGCTTCACCAGTATGGAGTTTCAAGAATTTATGAAACGCAATGATATCAAACATGTGAGGTCAGCACCATTCAAACCTGCATCCAATGGACAAGCAGAGTGTGCGGTCCAAATCATCAAGCAGAGTATGAAACGTTTAACTCAAGGTTCACTGCAAACTCGCTTGTCACGCATATTGCTTAGTTACAGGACAAGACCCCATACCCTTACCGAGGTCTCCCCTGCTGACCTATTGATGAAGCGAGGTCTCAAGACCAGGCTCTCTCTTGTCCATCCTGACTTGAATAATCGTGTCGAATACAGACGTCAAAGTCAGCAAGGGTATCATGATCGCGCTACTGTGTCACGTGACATTTCTATCAATAATCCTGTGTATGTACTGAATTATGGTTAAGGTCCCAAATGGATCGCCGATATTGTTATAGCCAAGGAGGGTAACAGAGTGTTTATCGTTAAGCTCAAGAATGGGCAAACATGCAGGAAAACATGTCGATCAGATAAAGCTGCGGCACACGGATAAACCGGAACTGTCTCAGGAAGACACAATCAGTGACCAACCAACCCACCCTCAGTCATCAGAGGACTCCATTGTCATCAATGAATCTGGACTTTCAATCCTTGACGTAGTCATTGCCACTTCCATCAGATCAGCTACCCAGCCCCCAATCATAACAGACTCACAATGCTCGCCCAAGGCTGGAGTTGAACTGAGACGTTCAACTCGGGAGCGGAAAGCCCCGGACCATCTCAATTTGTAAAAAGACCGTTACTAATATCTTAAAGGGGGATATTGTCATGCATGTATGCTTTGATTTACTAGCCACCAGATGGCGCTACTGTCGGAGGTCATTGGGCTGTGCGCACGTGTGCGGCCCAGTTATAAAAGACCAGCCATCTTGTAATGTAATCACTTTGGGCTCTAATAAAGTAGAGCCAGGTTTGTACCTAATCGGAGCTTACAATATTCAGTCTATTGAGTTATTGCATACACAACAGCTTACTAACAGGATGCTGGCAAAATATTGGTCGAAGTGGAGATGGTAGAGGTAATGGATGGGATGAAAATTGATAGGCAGGGTGTACTGGAAAGGCTGGATATGCTTAGAATGGATAAATTGCCTGGGTCTGGATGGCTTGCATCCCAGGTTGCTAAGCAAGTGGAGATAGCAGAAGGGCTTGCTATAATCTTCCAATCTTCCCTAGATGCGGGGGAGGTACCAGAAGATTGGAAAGTGACAAATGTGACATCCTTGTTCAGAAAGGGTGCAAGGACAATCCTAGTAACTACAAGCCGGTCAGTTTAAAATCAGTGGGTAAGATTTTAGAATCAATAAATCAGGGGAAATATTAACAGGCACTTGGAGATGTTTAAAGTTAATTAAGGGGAGCCAGAATGGATTTGTAAAAGGTAGATCGTGTTTGACTAATCTAATTGAATTTTTTGATGAAGTAACATAGACAGTTGATGAAGGGAATGCAGTGGATATTGTCTATATGGATCTTAAGAAAGCATTTGACAAAGTACCACATAAAAGGCTGATTAACAAAATTGAGGCTCATGGAATAGGAGGGTCAGCTTGGATAAGAAATTGACTTAAGGACAGAAAACAGAAAGTCATGGCAAATAGTTTCTCCTCAATCGAGACTCTGCCTTTGACTCGAGTGTTGTCAACTCCATCCCGCAGCATGCAACCACCTCAGTGAAACTCCAACGCTGCATGAGGTAGGCAAAGCCACAAAACAACTCAAGAATAACAAGGCTACAGGTGCAGATGGACTTCCTGCTGAGGCGCTAAAATATGGCAGAGAGGAGCTGTTGGCGCAGATACATGACCTCATCTCTCTCATTTGGAGGGAGGAGAGCACGCCGGGTGATCTTAAGAGATGCAGTGATCGTGTCCATTTTTAAAAAGGGGAACAAATCCGACTGCGGCAACTGCAGGGGAATCTCCCGACTATCAACCACTGGGAAGGTTGTCGCTAGAGTTCTCCTCGACCGTCTTCTCCCTATGGCCAAGGAGCTCCTCCTGGAGTCACAGTGTAGATTTTGTCCCCTACGGGGAACAATGGACATGATCTTTGCAGCACAACAACTGCAGGAAAAATGCAGGGAGCAGCATGGCCTTTTTCGATCTTACAAAGGCCTTCGACACTGTCAACCGTGAGGGCTTATGGAGCATCCTCCTCCGTTTTGGGTGCCCCCCCAAACGTTTGTCAACATCCTTCGCCTGCGCCACGACCTCAGGCAGGCTGTGATCCTTACCAGTGGATCCATTGCAGACCCAATCCACATCCAAACCAGGGTCAAACATTGTTGAGTCATCACTCCAACCCTCTTCTCAATCATCCTCGCCGCCATGCTCTACCTCACTGTCAACAAGCTCCCCGCTGGAGTGGAACTAAACTACAGAACCAGTGGAAAGCTGTTTAATCTACGCCGCCTCCAGACCAGGTCCAAGACCACCCAAACCTCTTGTTGAACTGCAGTATGCGGACGACGCCTGCGTCTGCGCACATTCTGAGGCTGAACTCCAGAATATAGTCAATGTATTCACCGAGGTGTATGAAAGCACGGGCGTTAGGCTCAACATCTGTAAGACAAAGGTCCTCCACCAGCCTGTCCTCGCCACACAGCACTGCCCCCCCAGTCATCAAGATTCACGGCGTGGCCCTCGCCAACGTGGATCACTTCCCATACCTTGGGAGCCTCTTGTCAACAAAGGCAGGCATTGATGCGGAGATTCAACATTGCCTCCAGTGCACTAGTGCAGCCTTCGGCCGCCTGAGGAAAAGAGTGTTCGAAGACCAGGCCCTTAAACCTACCACCAAGCTCATGGTCTACAGGGCTGTAGTAATACCCGCCCTCCTGTATGGATCAGAGGGATGGACGACTTACAGAAGACACATCAAGTCGCTGGAGATATATCACCAACGATGTCCCTGCAAAATACTGCAAGTCCCCTGGGAGGACAGGCGCACCAACATCAGTGTCCTTCCCCAGGCTAACATCCCCAGCATTGAAGCACTAACCACACTCGATCAGCTTCGCTGGACAGGCTACTTAGTTCGCATGCCAGACACAAGACTCCCTAAGCAACTGCTCTATGCGGAGCTCCTTCATGGCAAATGAGCCAAAGGTGGGCAGCGGAAACATTACAAGGACACCCTCAAAGCCTCCCTGGTGAAGTGCGACATCACCACTGACGCCTGGGAGACCTTGGCTGAAGAATGCCCGAGGTGGAGAAAGTACATCCAGGAGGGCGTTGAGCTGTTCAAATCTCAACGCTGTGAGCGTGAAGAGGGCAGTCGCAGGCAGCGGAAGGAGCGTGTGGTAAATCAGTGCCACCACCCCCTTCCCCCGACGACTATCTGTCCCACAGGGTCTGTGGCTTTCGTGTTGGACTGTTCAGCCACCAAAGAACTCACTTTAGGAGTGGAAGCAAGTCTTCCTCGATTCTGAGGGACTACCTATGATGGATATAAATTGACTTAAGGACAGAAAACAGCAAGTCGTGGCAAATAGTTTTTCAGACTGGAGGATGCTAGACAATGGTGTCCCCCAATATCAGTGCTGAGACCATGCCTCAAATCCATACAGGAGGGCGGGTATTACTACAACTCTGTAGACCAGGAGCTTGGTGGTAGATTTGAGGGCCTGGTCTTCAAACATTCTTTTCCTCAGATGGCCAAAGGCTGCGCTGGTGCACTGGAGGCGATGTTGAATCTCCGCATCAATGTCTGCCTTTGTTGATAAGAGGCTCCCGAGATATGGGAAATGGTCCACGTTGTCCAGGGCCGCGCCATGGATATTGATGATTGGAGGGCAGTGCTGTGCGGCGGTGACAGGCTGGTGAAGGACCTTTGTCTTACGGATGTTAAGCGTAAGGCCCATATGCTTTCATATGCCTCAGTGAATACATTGACTATATCCTGGAGTTCAGCCTCTGAATGTGCGCAGACGCAGGCGTTGTCCGCAGACTGCAGCTCAACGACAGAGGTTGGTGTGATCTTGGAGCTGGCCTGGAGGCGGCGTAGGTTAAACAGCTTCCCACTGGTTCTGTAGTTTAGTTCCACTCCAGCGGGGAGCTTGTTGATTGTGAGGTGGAGCATGGCGGCGAGAAAGATTGAGAAGAGGGTTGGAGTGATGACGCAGCCCTGTTTGACCCCGGTCTGGACGTGGATTTGGTCTGTAATGGATCTGTTGGTTAGGATCATGGCCTGCATGTCATCGTGAAGCAGGCGAAGGATGTTGACAAACTTTTGGGGGCATCTGAAATGGAGGAGGATGCTCCATAGACCCTCACGGTTGACAGTGTCAAAGATCTTTGCAAGATCGAAAAAGGCCATGTATAAGGGCTGGCGCTGCTCCCTGCATTTTTCCTGCAGCTTGGTGCGGCAAAGATCATGTCTGTTGTGCCCCGTAGGGGACGAAATCCGCACTGCGACTCCGGGAGGAACTCCTCGGCCACAGGGAGAAGACGATTGAGGAGAACTCTAGCGACAACTTTCCCAGTGGCTGATAGCAGGGAAGGTGGCTCAACCATGGCTAACAAAGGAAATTAAGGATAGTGTTAAAACCAAGGAAGAAGCATATAAATTGGCTAGAAAAAGCAACAAACCTGAGGACTGGGAGAAATTTAGAATTCAACAGAGGAGGACTAAGGGTTTAATTAAGAAGGGGAAAATAGAGTACAAGCGGAAGCTTGCAGGGAATATAAAAACTGACTGCTAAAGCTTCTATAAATATGTGAAGAAAAAAAGATTAGTAAAGACAAACGTAGGTCCTTTGCAGTCGGATTCAGGTGAAATTATAATGGGGAACAAAGAAATGGCAGACCAATTGAACCAATGCTTCGGTTCTGTCTTCATGAAGGAAGATACAAATAACCTTCCGAAGGTACTAAGGGACAGTGGGTCTAGTGAGAAGGAGGAATTGAACGATATCCTTATTAGGCGGGAAATTGTGTTCGGGAAATTGATGGGATTGCAGGCCGATAAATCCCTGGGGCCTGATAGTCTGCATCCCAGAGTACTCAAGGAAGTGGCCCTAGAAATAGTGGATGCATTGGTGATCATTTTCCAACAGTCTATCGACTCTGGATCAGTTCCTATGGATTGGAGGGTAGCTAATGTAACACCACTTTTTAAAAAAGGAGAGAGAAAACAGGTAATTATAGGTCGGTTAGCTTGACATCAGTAGTGGGGAAAATGTTGGAATCGATCATGAAGGACGAAATAGCAGCGCATTTGGAAAGCAGTGTATTTGGACTTTCATCAGGCTTTTGACAAGGTATTGTTGTGCAAAGTCAAAGCACATGGTATTGGGGGTAATATACTGACGTGGATAGGGAACTGGTTGGCAGACAGGAAGCAGAGAGTCGGGATAAACGGGTCCTTTTCAGAATGGCAGGCAATGACTAGTGGAGTGCCGCAGGGATCAGTGCTGGGACCCCAGCTCATTACAATATACATTAACGATTTGGATGAAGGAATAGAGTGTAATATCTCTTAAGTTTGCAGAAGACACTAAACCGGGTGGCGGTGTGAGCTGTGAGGAGGATGCGAAGAGGCTGCAGGATGACTTGGACAGGTTAGGTGAGTGGGCAAATGCATGGCAGATGCAGTATAATGTGGATAAATGTGAGGTTATCCATTTTGGGGGCAAAAACACGAAGGCAGATTATCTGAATGGTGGCAGACTAGGAAAAGGGGAGGTGCAACGAGACCTGGGTGCCATGGTTCATCAGTCACTGAAATTGGGCACGCAGGTACAGAAGGCGGTGAAGAAGGCAAATGGTATGTTGGTCTTCATAGCTAGGAGATTTGAGTATAGGAGCAGGGAGGTCTTACTGCAGTTGTACAGGGCCTTAGTGAGGCCTCACCTGGAATATTGTGTTCAGTTTTGGTCTCCTAGTCTGAGGAAGGACGTTCTTGCTATTGAGGGAGTGCAGCGAAGCTTCACCAGACTGATTCCAGGGATGGCTGGGCTGTCATATGAGGAGAGACTGGATCAACTGGGCCTTTATTCAATGGAGTTTAGAAGGATGAGAGGGGATCTCATAGAAACATACAAGATTCTGATGGGACTGGACAGTTTAGATACGGGAAGAATGTTCCCGATGTTGGGGAAGTCCAGAACCAGGGGACACAGTCTTAGGATAAGGGGCAGGCCATTTAGGACTGAGATGAGGAGAAACTTCTTCACTCAGAGTTGTTGACCTATGGAATTCCCTGCCGCAGAGAGTTGTTGATGCCAGTTCACTGGATATATTCAAGAGGGAGTTAGATATGGCTCTTACGGTTAAGGGGATCAAGGGGTATGGAGAGAAAGCAGGAAAGGGGTACTGAAGGAATGATCAGCCATGATCTTATTGAAGGGCCGAATGGCCTACTCCTGTATCTATTTTTCTATGTTTCTATTCCCCTGTAGTTGCCGCAGTCGGACTTGTCAATTAAAAAAAAAAATGATCACATTCACTGTATAGAAGGCACTACAAGTCGCTGGAGATATATCACCAACGATGTCTCTGCAAGATCCTGCAAATCCCCTGGGAGGACAGGCGCACCAACATCAGTGTCCTCGACCAGGCTAACATCCCCAGTATTGAAGCACTGACCACACTCGATCAGCTTTGCTGGAAAGGCCACATCGTTCTGATGCCAGATACGAGGCTCCCTAAGCAAATGATTTATGCAGAGCTTCTTCATGGCAACCGAGCCAAAGGTGAGCAACGGAAACACTACAAGGACACCCTCAAAGCCTCCCTGGTAAAGTGTGACATCACCAATGTCACCTGGGAGACCTTGGCCGAAGACTGCCCGAGGTAGAGAAAGTCCCAACGCAAAGAGCATGAAAAGGCCAAGCGCAGGCAACAGAAGGAGCGTGCGGCAAACCAGCCCCACCGCCTTTTCCCTCGACGAATGTCTGTCCCACCTCTAACAGGGTCTGTGGCTCTCGTATCGGACTTTTCAGCCATCAAAGAACTCACTTTGGGAGTGAAGCAAGTCTTCCTCGATTCCGAGGGACTGCCTATGATGATGATGATGTTAGGACCACTGCTTTTTTTGATCTATATATAAATAAATGACTTGGATAATGGAATACTTAGTAAAATTTCCAAATTTGCCGGTGATACAAAACTTGGAGGTGTGGCAAACAGTGAGGATTATACCAATCGACTGCAGCAGGACAGAGATAGGCTGGCAGAATGGGCAGATGGAATTTAATACAGAGAAGTGTGAGGTGATGCATTTTGTCAGAAGGGATAGGGAGAGGCAATATAGACTGAAGAATGTGCAGGGACAGAGGGACCTGAAGTTTCATGTGCATGAATCATGTTTGACAAATTTGCTGGAGTTCTTTGAGGATGTAACAAGCATGGTGGATAAGGGGGAACCAGTGAATGTGGTGTATTTGGATTTCCAGAAGGCATTCGATAAGGTGCCACATAAAAGGTTACTGCACAAGATAAAAGTTCACAGGGTTAGGGGTAATATATTAGCATGGATAGAGGATTGGCTAAACAGAGAGTCGGGATAAATGGGTTATTTTCCGGTTGGCAAACAGTGACTAGTGGGGTGCCGAAGGGATCGGTGCTGGGTCCTCAACTATTTATAATCTATATTGATGACTTTGCTGAAGGGACCGAGTGTAATGTAGCCAAGTTTGTTGATGATACAATTTGCTTTCCCACTCATCTTTGTAAGGAGGACACAAAAAATCTGCAGAGAGATATAGACAGGCTAAGTGAGTGGGCAAATATTTGGCAGATGGAGTATAATGTGGGAAAAAGTGAGGTTATCCACTTCGGCAGAAAAAATAGAAAAGCAAATTATTATTTAAATGGAGAAACACAAAAAGTTAGTATGCAGGTAAAGCAAGTAATCAGGAAGGCAAATGGAATGTTGGCCTTTATTACAAGAGGGATAGAGTATAAAAGCAGAGAAGTCCTGCTCCAACTGTACAGAGTATTGGTGAGGCCACACCTAGAGTACTGCGTTCAGTTTTGGTTTCCGTATTTAAGGATTACTTGCATTAGAGACAGTTCAGAGAAGGTTCACTAGGTTGATTCGGAGATGAGAGGGTTGACTTTTGAAGATACGTTGAGTAGGATACGCCTGTACTCACTGGAGTTCAGAAGGATGAGAGGTGATCTTATCGAAACTTATAAGATTATGAGGGGGCTCGACAAGGTGGATGCAGAGAGGATATTTCCACTCATAGGGGAAACTAGAATTAGGGGCATTAAAAAAATAATTAAGAAAGGGAAGATAGACTATGAAATTAAACTAGCACAAATTATAAAAACAGATAGCAAGAGTTTCTACAGGTATATAAAAAAGGAAAAGGAAAAGAGTGGCCAAAGTAAATGTTGGTCCCTTAGAGTATGAGACTGGGGAATTAGTAATGGGGAACATGGAAATGCCAGAAACTCTGAACAAATATTTTGTATCAGTCTTTATGGTAGAGGGCACTAAAAATATTTCAACAGTGGATAGTCAAGGGGCTATTGGGGGGTGGGGGGTGGTGGAACTTAACACATTCCTAATCACTAAGGAGGTGGTACTCAGTAAGATAATGGGACTAAAGGCAGATAAATCCCCTGGACCTGATGGCTTGCATCCTAGGGTCTTAAGAGAAGTAGCGACAGGGATAGTGGATGCATTGGTTGTAATTTACCAAAATTCCCTGGATTCTGGAGAGGTCCCAGCAGATTGGAAAACTACAAATGTAACACCCCTATTTAAAAAAGGAGGCAGACAAAAACCAGGAAATTATAGACCAGTTAGCCTAACATTTGTGGTTGGGAAAATGTTGGAGTCCATTATTAGAGAAGCAGTAGCAGGATATTTGGAAAAGCATAATTCAGTCAGGCAGAGTCAGCATGTTTATGAAGGAGAAGTCATGTTTGATAAATTTGCTGGAGTTCTTATCACAAAAAAGGTGGATAAGGGGGAACCAGTGGATGTGGTGTATTTGGACTTCCAGAACGGATTTGACAAGGTGCCACATAAAAGGTTACTGCATAAGATAAAAGTTCATGGGGGTGGGGGTAATATATTAACATGGATAAAGGATTGGCTAACGAACAGACAACAATCAGGATAAATGGTTCATTCTCGGGTTGGCAATCAGTAACTAGTGGAGTGTCGCAGGGATCAGTGCTGGAATCCCAACTATTTACAATCTATATTAACGATTTGAATGAAGGAACAGCGTGTAACGTAGCCAAGTTTTCTGCTGATACAAAGATGAGAGGAAAAGCAATGTGTGAGGAGGACACAAAAAACCTGTAAAAGGACATAGACAGGCTAAGTGAGTGGGCAAAAATTTGGCAGATGGAGTATAATGTTGGAAAATGTGAGGTTATGCACTTTGGCAGAAAAAAAAAATCGAAGAGTAAGTTATTTAAATGGAGAATTTGCAAAGTGCTGCAGTACAGCGGGACCTGGGGGTCCTGGTACATGAAACACAAAGTTAGTATGCAGCTGCAGCAGGAAGGTGAATGGAATCTTGGCCTTTATTGCAAAGGAGCTGGAGTATAAAAGCAGGGAAGTCTTGCTACAGATGCAGGGTATTGGTGAGGCCACACCTGGAATACTGAGTGCAGTTTTGGTTTCCATATTTACGAAAGGATATACTTGCTTTGGAGGCAGTTCAGAGAAGGTTCTCTAGGTTAATTCCAGAGATGAGGGGTTGACCTATGAGGAAAGGTTGAGTAGCTTGGGCCTCTACTCATTGGAATTCAGAAGAGAGGTGATCTTATCAAAACATGTAAGATTATGAGGGGGTTTGACAAGGTGGATGCAGAGAGGATGTTTCCACTGATGGGGGAGACTAGATCTCGAGGGCATGATCTTAGAATAAGGGGCCGCTTATTTAAAACTAAGACGAGGAGAAATTTCTTCTCTGAGGGTTGTAAATCTGTGGAATTCGCTGCCTCAGAGAGCTGTGGAAGCTGGGGGAGGGGGGGGGGGGGCTACGTTATGCGCTGTCCCTTCATTCAAATCGTTAATATAGATTGTAAATAGTTGGGATTCCAGCACTGATCCCTGTGGCACTCCACTAGTTACGGATTGCCAACCCGAGAATGAACCATTTGTCCTGATTGTTGTCTGTTCGTTAGCCAATCCTTTATCCATGTTAATATATTACCCCCAACCCCATGAACTTTTATCTTGTGCAGTAACCTTTTATGTGGCACCTTGTCAAATCCGTTCTGATATACCACATCCACTGGTTCCCCCTTATCCACCCTGTTCGTTACATCCTCAAAGAACTCCAGCAAATTTATCAAACATGACTTCTCCTTCATAAACATGCTGACTCTGCCTGACTGAATTATGCTTTTTCAAATATTTATTAATATTGAATAAATTTAAGACAGAAATAGACAGTTTCTTAAACGATAAGGGGATAAGGAGTTATGTGGAGCGGGCAGGGAAGTGGAGCTGAGTCCATGATCAGATCAGCCATGATCTTATTGAATGGCGGAGCAGGCTCGAGGGGCCGTATGGCCTACTCCTGCTCCTATTTCTTATGTTCTTAGACATATTGAGAGAGATGTTATAGCAAACATTATGGGATCTAGGGCTTCATAAATAAAGGTATTGAGTACAAAAGCAGGGAAGTTGTACTGAATCTTTATAAAGCTCTGGTTATGTCACAACTAGAGTATTGCGTTCAGTTCTGGTCACCACACTTCAGGAAGTATGTGAAGGTCCTTGAGAGGGTGCAGAGATTTATCAGAATGGTTCCAGTGATGAGTAATTTTAGGTACAAGGTTAGGTTGGAGAAGCTGGGATTGTTCTCCTTGGAGCAAAGGAGGTTGAAGGGAGATTTGATAGAGGTGTACAAGATTATGATGGGGTTGGATAAGATAGACAGGGAAAGGCTGTTCCCATTAGCTGATGGTAAAAGGACTAGGGGACACAGATTTAAGGATTTGGGTAAGAGATACAGGGGGATGTGAGGAAGATTTTTGCGCAGCGAGTGGTAATGGCCTGGAACTCGCTGCCAACGAGTGTGGTGGAAGCAGAGACGATCAATGATTTTAAAAGTAAATTGGATATGCACTTGAGGGCAATAAACTTGCAGGACTACGGGGCTAGAGCGGGGAATGGGACTGACCAGATTGCTCTGCAGAGAGCCGGCATGGACTCAATGGGCCGATTGGCCTCCTTCTGTGCTGTAATAGCTCTAGGAAGGATAATCTACTAAATTGTTCATTATTTAAATGCTATAAAAGGAGATGCAAAGACTTGTGTCAATGTCTGTCAGTTCCCTTTCATTGTCCCACATGAAAACAGACTTTTTCGATTGCTAATATCACAAAGCACAATTCCAATGACAGAGTTAATGTATTCAGATAGAATTCCTTGTCCGCTATTCTAATAAAGGAACTAACCAGACATGTAAACAGTTATTACTAATATTGCACAGCACAATTTCAATCTTATGTGGAACTTCCCCGACTGTGAAGTCAATGGAGTAATTTCCCAATTATATGCCAGCAGAAGGCGACAGTTTTTTGATACGGCCCGGCAGCAGATGAGTGTTTCACCTGCCCGCACGTACTTGCCAAATTACCTCAATGAAGTTGGCATCATTATCGGCAAATTCTACCCACAATCTACTGTCGGTTCATTATTCAAAATGCAACTGGGGTGAGACTTAAAATCAGACTTGGAATGAGAAATAGAATCATAGAAAGTTAAGAGTACAGGAAGCCATTTGGCTCATCATGTCTCTGCTGGCTCTTTGCTGAAGCAATCCAAAATGAATCCCACTGCCTGGCTCTTTCCAAAGCCTTTGTAAATCCACTGTTTTAAATGATGATCCATGTTTCCTTTAAATAGTATTGCTCAAAATATTGCTAGAAACTGTTAACAGACCTAACTTGGATTGTGGTGCAGCATATGCCGTCCTATATATTCAAGTTCTGAAACAAGAAATGTGTCTGTCCGTTCCAATCTGATGTATGTTCCACTGGATTTCACTGTGCAGCTGGAACAAATGGAACAGATTCAGTGAAAGTTTTTCACCCCAAGTGTAGAGTTCTTAAATAAAATCCATTCTAGATGCTGCAAAAATAAGGGAGTTCCAGTTTTAAAAATGTACCAAGTCAGTGGCTTCTATCAAGCAATAGATGCAAGCTCAGGGACTGCAGGACTCGGTTAAACTCTGATAAATACGTAACTACTTTGCTCAGGAATGTTATGCTTGGATCAGGCATATGCCTGAATAAGGGCTTCTGTATAATGTGAATAAATGGAAATGATACTTTGGAATTCTTCCCTGGATCAGGCACACACTGACCCATAAGCTCACAATTTCTTCACTATTAGTCGACTGATCTCTCCATAGACAATTATACTGCATGACATTCCTATGTAGTTTTTCAGCACGCTAATATGGAAACTACTTTTTGGACCAACAATATTTTGGCTGCAATGAAATGCACATCCACTAGCATAAAAATTACAGCCTCAATTAATCAGTGTTGAACTCTGAACCTGATAACAGTTTAAGGGATACTTTTGGTCATAAAAGTCGTAAATCATTCTCGATAAGAGGCTTATATAATTTTCAAACAAGCATGTTTGCACAAATCTGTGGAGTAGATCTGCTTAACTTTTTTTAATACACAATTTTTAAATGGTTGTGCGTATTGAAGGGGGAACCAAACTAATTATACTTGAGTAGAAACCAATAAAGGCTTCTTAAGGGACATGTTTTTTAAAAGGATATCGATTTAGTGTTTTCAACAAGTATTAAAATGTTTTTTTAATCAATACTTTTATTATAGAGAGCAAAATCTGGAATTTAGATAATCTTATTATGACCAACCAAAATGTATTTTCTCATATTTACAACACTAGAGAGCCCAAGAGTTGAATAAGAACATAAGAAATAGGAACAGGAGTAGGCCATACGGCCCCTCAAGCCTGCTCCGCTATTCAATAAGATCATGGCTGATCTGATGATGGACTCAGTTCCACTGTTCTCACAGGAAGGCTCTAATCAGGTTATAAGAAAATGCTCGTCATCTGTTCGAGGCAAGAACATAAGAATTAGGAACAGGAGTAGGCCATCTAGCCACTCGGGCCTGCTCCGCCATTCAACAAGATCATGGCTGATCTGGCCGTGGACTCAGCTCCACTTACCCGCCCGCTCCCTATAACCCTTAATGGTTAAAAATCTATCTATCTGTGATTTGAATACATTCAATGAGCTAGCCTCAACTGCTTCCTTGGGCAGAGAATTCCACAGATTCACAACCCTCTGGGAGAAGAAATTCCTTCTCAACTCGGTTTTAAATTGGCTCCCCCGTATTTTGAGGCTGTGCCCCCTAGTTCTAGTCTCCCCGACCAGTGGAAACAACCTCTCTGCCTCTATCTTGTCTATCCCTTTCATTATTTTAAATGTTTCTGCAAGATCACCCCTCATTCTTCTGAACTCCAACGAGTAAAGACCCAGTCTACTCAATCTATCATCATAAGGTAACCCCCTCATCTCCAGAAGCAGCCGAGTGAATCGTTTCTGTACCCCCTCCAAAGCTAGTATATCCTTCCTTAAGGTGACCAAAACTGCACGCAGTACTCCAGGTGCGGCCTCACCAATACCCTATACAGTTGCAGCAGGACCTCCCTGCTTTTATACTCCATCCCTCTCGCAATGAAGGCCAACATTCCATTCGCCTTCCTGATTACCTGCTGCACCTGCAAACTAACTTTTTGGGATTCATGCACAAGGGCCCCCAGGTCCCTCTGCACCGCAGCATGTTGTAATTTCTCCCCATTCAAATAATATTCCCTTTTACTGTTTTCCCCCCCCCCCCCCCAAGGTGGATGACCTCACATTTTCCGACGTTGTATTCCATCTGCCAAACCTTAGCCCATTCGCTTAACCTATCTAAATCTCTTTGCAGCCTCTCTGTGTCCTCGACACAACCCGCTTTCCCACTAATCTTTGTGTCATCTGCAAATTTTGTTACACTACACTCTGTCCCCTCTTCCAGGTCATCTATGTATATTGTAAACAGTTGTGGTTCCAGCACCGATCCCTATGGCACACCACTAACCACCGATTTCCAACCCGAAAAGGACCCATTTATCCCGACTCTCTGCTTTCTGTTTGCCAGCCAATTCTCGATCCATGCTAATACATTTCATCTGACTCCACGTACCTTATCTTCTGCAGTAACCTTTTGTGTGGCACCTTATCGAATTGCTTTTGGAAATCTAAATACACCATATCCATTGGTACACCTCTATCCACCATACTCGTCATATCCTCAAAGAATTCCAGTAAATTAGTTAAACATGATTTCCCCTTCATGAATCCATGTTGCGTCTGCTTGATTGCACTATTCCGATCTAGATGTCCTGCTATTTCTTCCTTAATGATAGTTTCAAGCATTTTTCCCACTGCAGATGTTAAACTAACCGGCCTATAGTTACCTGCCTTTTGTTACCCAACTTCTATTTCTCTGTCACAACCTTTCTTCTCTTTTCCTCTATTAGTTAAGTGTTTTTGAAGTTTTTCCTCATTCCTGCAAAGCTTCAAATATAATGCCCTATACACCATTCCTCCTCCTCGTGCAGAAATCAATCATCTCCTATTCTAACATTACTTCTTCCCAGGACCGTAAAATTGTGGAAATCCTTACCTAGCTCAATCTTCCCTGCCTCTATAATCTACAGGCTTTAAAAACTGAAATTTGTTATCGCTACTCACTACTTCTAGATTTGTTGTCTCCTCTCATTCTTTTCAATATTGGTGATTTCTTCTCTTCTCTTTTCCCTTATCCTCTGTGCCACTTCATGATTTTGATCTTCACCTCAAATTCTCTGGTCTTCTTTCCTCAGAGTTCACCTCCCTCCTGTCTACTCTCAATCATACAAATCTCCCTAACCATTACCTTGGCTACTCCCTTGAACTCAAAACCTCGACAAAGCTATGTCTTGATCACTCCCTTGTCTCCTTTGATACTGACATACTCCTACCCTCCTCCAACCCCACTGCTTTCACCATCTGTCTATATAAAAAAACACTTCCCCAGCTCCCTCAAGAGCTGGTCCTCATGCTAGTTTGCATCATCACTGATTCTCTCTCTTCTTCCCTCAAAAAACTTTGACCCTTCCTTCTTCGCCAACAGCCATTCCATGTACAACTCCCATACCTCTCTAATGTCCTTTGAGTGTGGTTTCACCAACCCTCCCAAAAATCTCTCTCAAATCCAGCTTCCACCCTTTTTACAGCACTGTAACGTCCCTCAGCAAAATCACAAAGGACACCCTTGGTTTAGAAAGTTGAAGGATGATAGAATTCTTCCTCTAGTGGGGGAATCCAGAACAAGGGGACATAATCTTACAATTAGGAACATGCTCTCATTGGAGAAATGAGGTGATGTGATTGCTATTTTTAAGATTCGAAAGAGACTAGATAATATAGACCATGGCGAGCTATTCCACCTTGTCCAGAACAGCAGAAAGAGAGAGCATGGCCTGTGCTTGAAGCGGAGTAAATTCAAAATTAATTAGCGGAAATAATATTTCAGTGAGTGAATGGTCGATCTATTGAACAGACTCCCTCGGAAAACAGTGGAAGCAGTTAGTATTTCCTATAGTTTCCATCTTTGTTCGATGTGTTATAAAACTGTCATTTCTACAGCAGTCCATTCACTTCAACTTAAACAACAGTTCCTTTACAGTGAACTTGTGCATACTTACAAATTCCAATTTAATTACCATATATCTGAATCAAATGTTCCATTGCATAAAAATGACTATCCTCTTGGCAAAAATATAATATTTCAAGAAAGAATCTACACTAGTTTTTTGTGTGTGCATGATGATCGTAGGAGGGGAGGAATTTAACATTTTTCTTCCTTCTTCATGCCATACGGTATGACCCAGTCAAGGATGCAGAGAGAAGATCTGTTTGCAAAGTTTCCCCAATAAATTGTCCACTGGGATGTACAGCAACCTAATCTTCCAATGTTCCCCCCCACCCTCCACCACCTCCATCCCAGTGGAGAAGTGGCTGGCTTCACTCAATAACAAAAAATTTAAGGGCCCATAGCCATGTCCTTTTTATCTATGGTATATCTTCTTACACATAGGAAATATAATAAATTAAAGCTCAGTGCAGCTGAAAGATGAAATAAGATATTCATCCTGAGCAGTTTATTTTAAATGGATAGGCAAAGAAAGATCTTACATTAATATAGCATCTTTCATGTCCTCAGGAAGTCCCAACGCACTTTATAGCCAATTAAATAATTTTAAGGTAGTTACTGTTATTACGTAGACAAACATCGGCCAATTTGCACATAGCAAGGTCTGACAAACAGAATGGAGATAAATGACCAGTTAATCAGTTTTGGTGGAATTGGTTGAGGGATAAATGGTGGCCAGATGCCAGAATGGTGCCATGAGAACTTTTACATTCAACTGAACAGGCAGACAAGGCCTAATTGTTCCAACATCTCATGCAAAAGATCTCTGACAATGGAACATTCCTCTCAATATTGATGTGTCAGCCTAGATTATGTGCTTGAATCATGGAGTGGGGCTTTAACTCTCAACCTTTTGACTTGGAGGCAAGAGCACTAACACTAACTCTTGCTGAGAAAGAGACTATTAAAAGAAATCAAGATACCGAGGAGAAAAGGAAAGGTAGAAACATGAAGGAATCTTTAACCAGCAAGTCACTTTTCACAGCATTTGATGAAAATGATAAGGGGGAAATTTGGAAGAAACTGCTACAAAAAGGATGAGGTGAACAGAACAAGAAAATAATGTTCCCATGTGCCTGTTATAGTGTTGGTGATGATAGACTTGGATCTTATTCAAAAAAACATCATGAACAATGCAGACAAATCCAAATCAAAAATCAGTTGGTGCACCCTTTCCTCAAAAAGAATTTTCTTTCTATTTGAGCGCACACTAAAATAATTTTGATTTGAGATAAAGGTAAAAGTCTTCAGTGAGTTGGATGTGAAGTATTAGGTACTGATATCTCCAAATCCTTGGATTCCACCTAACATGAGAAGCAGAAGTAAAAATTACACATTTTCATTGTTTCAATATATTTGTAACACACAAGCTATAAACTTTATATATGTACCACTACATATTCTTGAGACTTGATTGCCTGGGTTGTTCTGATTTGCATTTGCAAATGCATATGTAGTAAAATTTAAGAGTTTGTGCAAATTACAATATGACATCTCCAAATTAGAGTTACAAAGGAACAATCTTTGAAACCAGGGCTCAGAGAAATCAGTGGGTGCAAAATGAAAAGTAAAGGTTCAAAACTGCAGGCAATTAAAGTACTCGGGTAATAGCGCGTGTCTTCATCAGACTCTTATTCCAGCAGCGAACCAATATATTTCTTCCCTATAGTGCTAACAAAATTCCTTACAGTCTATACATGCAGGTTTACAGCACAGAAGGAAGCCATTCAGCCCATTGTGTCTATGCCAACTCTGACAGAGCAATCCAAATTTAATCCCACTATCCCAGTCCGTCCCCATAGCCCTGTACATTCCTCAAAGGCCAGTATAAATGTTTTGTTCAGCTTTCAGCACAGGATCAGCAGGTTCTACAGCATCTTGTGTGTAAACATTTGTCAAAAAACAGACACCTGCTTGCTTGGTAGAAATTATGATCATGATTAAACACTCTAATTGTCTCGTGGTGGCTCACTCACAACTTGCCCATAAGCAGAGTGTTACAGCAAACTCTCTCTGCTTTACGCTGGTGAAAGAGATAAAGACCTGATCCTTTAAAACAGCTCTACATTGCCAAGTGGTCACTTCAGTTTATAATTATACTGAGCTAGTACTTTTACTTATTAATTTCCAATGCTCAATAAATCTCACTAATTTTAACAGATTATATTTGGCATCAATGCTGCATTGGCTAGTTTCTCCACGGAGGATACAGTTGGATATTTAAATGTCCAAGCAAGCACACCACAGATACAAAACTAACACTATCCTAAAAATAGATAATAAAACTTTAAGAACGATAGATGCAATCAATATCATCCAATTGTCTCCGCTTATAAATCAGCTGAGAAGTAAAAAAAAAAATTGCAAAAAATGAACTTGCGTTTATTTATAACTTTCTTTTTATAGCGCCTTTAACATAGTAAAACATCTCAAGGCACTTCACAGCAGTGTTACAAGACAAAACAGATAGATTTGACACTGAGCCACAAAAGAAGAAATTAAGGCAGATGACCAAAAGCTTGGTTAAAGAGGTAAGTTTTAAGGAGTATCTTAAAGGAGGAAAGAGGTGGAGAGTTTAAGGGAGGGAGTTCCAGAGTTTCGGGCCCAAACAGCTGAAGGCACGGCCACCGATGGTTGAGCAGTTATAATGAGGGATGTTCAAGAGGGCAGAATTTGAGGAGTGCAGACATCGTGTGGGGTTGTGAGGCTGAAAAGGATTACTGAGATTACTTAGTACTTTATCACATCCAAAAGTGCTTCACATACAAAAATGATGGACAAGACCAACTGGTCAATCAAGCCTGCCCCACATCCTCGTGATGCCTTAAACATCCTGATGCATAATACTGCGCCCCACCACTCCACCAGCCATGTCATCTCCTGAGAGGAAAAAAAAACAAGGCCAGTTTAGGGGGAAAAAATTCCTCTTCGAGCCCCTCAAAACTAGACCAGGAGACAACATTGACCATAATTTATATTACTTAGTATTTCACCTACCTTTTGCATGCCATGATCTCTGTCCCAGCCAGGAACTGGTCCAAATCTCTTTTGAAGGCAGCAAATCGATCCAGCAACTTGTTCCATAGGTCTACTATCCTCTCGGAAAAGAGGAATCTCCTTGTATCTAACCTAGTTTTTCCCCTTGTGTAACTTATATACCTGACCCTTTGTCCTCCCAAATCTATCTAATCTAACACCCTGACCATATGAACAGACTTGTTACTTCCTTATTTTAAACACCTGTATCAGTTCATAGCATCACAAACATAAATAAACCCAGCCTTTTATATGTAACCAAGGTGTTTAAAGCGGCATACAATTCTGTGTCCTTCCTTTGAACCTTTTCCAAAACCTATATAACCCACCATGTGAGGACCAAAACTGAAGATAGTATTCCAAGTGAGGCCTAACCAAAATCTCATACAACGACAAAATGGTGCGTTTTGTCTTAGATCAAATTGTCCTGCAAATGCAACCGAATACCCTATTTGCTCTGGATATAGCTTCACTGCATTGGTTGTGAATCTTAAGAGAATTCTGTACTATAACACCAAGGTATTTTTCTTTGTCAATAGTCTTCAATTCTGTACCTTGTAGGGTACAACGATACTTGATCCTGCTGTGGAAAGATAGAAAAAGATGAACCATAGATTGCAAGGCTTGCTGGGACATTATATTTGGTCAACCTAAGAATTAGAGCTTACTTCAGCAACTATACCAAACAAGCTGTCAGCAGTTGAAACCACGGGTTGCATTACCTCACGGCAGCTAAGGTCATCTGTCTTCTCTGTCTAATTATAATCACAATAAGGATGTGTAAACCAAAAAAAACAGAGTGTGTACAGGGGGCAAGGAGAGGTTAGCCCAAAATAAGGAAAGGGTAGCTAAGACAAGTAGCCATTGGATAACACTGATGAGGAAATAAAATTAACTGCTAGACTCTGCACTATTAAAAAAAAGAGGAACCATCACATATGCTAAGAGTTATTTACTTGGGTGTATAAATATGGTCCAATTCCTGTGTATTACCGGAGTTGGTACCCTAAGCCTTTGACGAGGGCACTCTCCCCTTGTATACAAGTAAAAATAAACTAACAATCTGACGGTCTGCTTGTGTTAAGAGTCTTACCTTGAATCGGTGTCTTCGGCACTGCTCACATGCAAAACACTAGATTATCGATGATAGTATGCAGATACAGCAAGTGATCAGGAAGGCCAATGGAATCTTGGCCTTTATTGCAGGGAATATAAAAATATAAAAGCAGGGAAGTCTTACTACAGCTATACAGGGTATTGGTGAGGCCACACCTGGAATACTGCGTGCAATTTTGGTTTCCATATTTACAAAAGGATATACTTGCTTTGGAGGCAGTTCAGAGGTTTACTAGGTTGATTCCAGAGATGAGGGGGTTGACTCATGAGGAAAGGTTGAGTAGGTTGGGCCTCTAATTGGAATTCAGAAGAATGAGAGGTGATCTTATCGAAACATATAAGATTATGAGGGGGCTTGACAAGGTGGATGCAGAGAGGATGTTTCCACTGATGGGGAAGACTAGAACTAGAGGGCATGATCTTAGAATAAGGGGCCGTCCATTTAAAACTGAGATGAGGAGAAATTTCTTCTCTGAGAGTTGTAAATCTGTGGAATTCGCTGCCTCGGAGAGCTGTGGAAGCTGGGACATTGAATAAATTTAAGACAGAAATAGACAGTTTCTTAAACGATAAGGGGATAAGGTGTTATGGGGAGTGGGCAGGGAGGTGGAGCTGAATCCATGGCCAGATCAGCCATGATCTTATTGAATGGCGGAGCAGGCACGAGGGGGCGTATGGCCTACTCCTGTTACTATTTATGTTCTTATGAGTTTCTCTTTGTCAAAAGTGGCCCCATTCCCACATTGCAATAGATTTTCTCATTCTCAGTGCTAATACATGCACAAATCTTAGTACCATCTGCAAACTTGTGGACCATAGCCTGAAAACCGACATCCAGGTCATTAGGTAAGACAGTAGATAACAATAGCCCCAACTCCAATTCTTGTGGGTAACACTGGTAACTAGACTAGTCAGAGCAAGATTATTATTGCGCCTGAGACAGAAGTGAGCAACCAAAATGGTAGCCGGAAACTATATTATGAAAAAATGAGGCAACAGGCATGATTCAACTGGTCTCGGTGATTCTGAAATGGGGATTAAAAAAACATCAGCCAGGATTCTCACATCTGATTACCATCCAACAACCCACTAGTGAAAGTGTGTGCATCTATTCATGTGGAAATCTGATGAGGACAGGACTCAACTATACTCCACACCCACCCCCATAGTTGTATATGCTGGACTTATACACGAAGAATGGGTGTTGGATAAGGTTATAGGAACTCAGCTGCTGTCACTGAAACTGTATTCATCATTAGTCAGTGCCTTCAGGAAAGGGGATAAAAATTGAAAAGGTGTGGTGTGGTTAGGTAACGTCAAAATAATTTAGGACTTACGCAAAAGAAACATATTATATTTTTTTATATATGATTTGAATACAAAATTCTCGATAGGGAAGATAATTAAAGGCAGGCACTCATTCGGTATTGTTTGTAGTTTCTTTTGCCTGACCCAAAGAAATCAATCATACCAGGTATCGTCTAAATTGCAACATTAAAAACGCTTTTTGGAGGCAGTGTAAATCACCCAAAGATTATATCTTTGGTAAAAATGTTCCACTAGAGTTCAGTGTCTTTGTATTTAAAAATATGATAAATTATGTAGCACACTTCCGAGTCAAAAAAAATACCAACTTTCAAAATTGCACACTGAATTCCCTCAAACACAAGATATCTTAAATTCAGCACTTACACACACGGTAGAAAAATGAACAACTATAGTTTGGTCATTCACCAAAGGAGCTTTTTTTTTTAAAAAAAAGGCTGGTCATCAGCTTTTGAAGTGTTATTGTTTCAGACCAACAATACAACTCGATACGATCCCTAGAATTTGGGCCAATTATTGACCATACAGGAAACATAACCCTGTTTCAAGGCCAGGTTGCTCAAGACCTTCAAATCAGTAATACATTTAACTGAAAAATAAAAAATTAAAATACATTAAAGTGCTTCGCTATAATGCATGTCTATGGATCAACTTTTCCAACTTATAAGAAAGCGCTGACTGCTCATTGTTCTTGGGTTTTGTTCATACAAGGCAAGCGGAGAACTTTCCGGCGTCTATTGCTGTCCGCTCGCAGTGCAAGCCACTCTTGCTGATTTACGGCCAAATAGGACTCTGGGTGGCCGGTTGCCCTAATCTTGCTCAGTAGCTCAGAACCTGTGGAGGCTTCAGGCTGACAGATTGCTCTCGTCCTTTCAGCCCGCAAATCCAAGCTGTCAAGACTGTTCAAGCTCCTCTGACTGAAGTCGACTGTCCTGGTGGAAGAGGAGCCTACAGCAAAGAAAATATTTATTAGTAGGGTTGTAAGGTCACAGAATCAAAAAGCCAAGCCAAGCCAGTTCTAGCAAACCTATGATGGATTAAAAACAGATTCAAGGTTGACCCACAAAAGTATTGCACAGTTGATATTAATAACAAATCTCCAGCTGATGAAAGCATTTCAAAATCCTTCCTGTTTCAATGCCTTTCCCATTCAGCTGGAAAATCTGCAGCCAAGTTAATTTTTTGAAACAAATACAATGAATTAAGTTACCAAAGTTATCTCAAGAGGGTAGAGTGTAAATAGTTTTCAACTGTATAAAACCAATGCAAATTAAAAAATAAAAGGCTCTCAAACCTTAAAATCAAAGTAGAATTAAAACACCTCCCTTCATTCAAAGAAAGCACTAGTTATTTTACTTTAGACCAAGTCACCCAAATGTAGCATCAAACAGCAGTAATAGTAGAAAGAGAAATCCCTACAAGAGAAACTTCCCTCTCCCGGCCTCCATTATATTCATCAGGTTAAGGAATGAGGGTTTTTAAAATGGCTACTTTCCTGAAAGAGAAATCTGTAAGTGGCAAGTAAGAACAGCATCTGTGGAGAGAGGAAAGTAGGCTTAACATTTCAGGTCTATAATCAATGTTCCCTCCAATTATCTTTTGGCCCATGCGGCCCCTTTAATGGGCTGCATGGGTCCTGCAGAGCGCCGCACGACCGCGGAGCTTAAAGGGAATATTGTAGTTGACCCACAGATCTGAAGTGTTAAACCTACCTTACTCTCTCCACAGATACTGCTTGACTTGCTGAGTGTTTTCAGAACTTCTGTAATTATTTGATATTCAAATATGGGATATTAATGTTCTAAGAGAATGTTTTAAAAGAAAAAAAATGAAAATTCCTTTTTTTTAAAAAAGTTATCCAAGTAATTCAAATTGAAACAGGAAAAGTTTTAGAAACAAGTACAACAGAAAAGGAGTGATTGAAGTCGAGCCCAAAGTACAGTGATTACTCATCGAGATTAATGACGAGCCCATGTTTAGACTAAATATGAAAAAAACATTTAGATTTGTTTCACGTTACAGTGTTAGTAAATTGTCGCTGAGGTAATATTTCAAGATGAAGTTGTTTAGATCCCCCTGATTAAGATGTATTTTTCTTTCCTTTCTCCTCCTACAGAAGAACATAAAAACGTAAGAACATAAGAATTAGGAACAGGAGTAGGCCATCTAGCCCCTCGTGCCTGCGCCGCCATTCAACAAGATCACGGCTGATCTGGCCGTGGACCCAGCTCCACTTACCCGCCCGTTCCCCATAACCCTTAATTTCCTTATTGGTTAAACATCTATCTATCTGTGACTTGAATACATTCAATGAGCTAGCCTCAACTGCTTCCTTGGGCAGAGAATTCCACAGATTCACAACCCTCTGGGAGAAGAAATTCCTTCTCAACTCGGTTTTAAATTGGCTCCCCCGTATTTTGAGGCTGTGCCCCCTAGTTCTAGTCTCCCTGACCAGTGGAAACAACCTCTCTGCCTCTATCTTGTCTATCCCTTTCATGATTTTAAATGTTTCTATAAGATCACCCCTCATCCTTCTGAACTCCAACGAGTAAAGACTCGCTCCACAATCAGCAGGGATCCAATCTACTAATAGATGTCTGCTAATGCTGGTTTAAGGTGACCACTGGATCTGCCAACGGGTGGTCTGGGTGGAGTGGAGAGGAAACGCGCTCGCTAATTTGCCAACCCCTCACTATAGGAAATTGCCTGGCATGGGCTGTACACCGTTCCTTGAAGGGAAGGTTGAAGTTGAAGTAAAGAATGGAAAGGTAAGTTTGAAAAATGAACTCAACACTCCATGAAGGATCACACTGAGTGAAGTGAACGTGTCAAGCTTTTCAGGGCTGATGTCACAATGGCCGCCTTGTGGATTTCTAATCAAACCCGAAGTTAAAGAGCAAACTAAAGTCAACTTTGTCAAGAAAGCAGACTGTATAGCAGCAGTGTGCTGACAGGAGGCTGAGAATTTACTTCATACTGTAACCTGAAGAGTTCCAATAATATTTTGGGGGGCGGGAACGGAGGTGATTGCTGTCACAGTGAAGACTGAAATATTTCTTTCCTGGTCTACAAAAACACAGATGGATGGCAAAAAAATAAGCTACTTCAAATCATTTTTTTAAATTCTAAATTCCGACAGTAAACTTCCATTTTGTGCAATGCTGAATTCCCTCCCGAAAACTTTCCACCACTCCACACCTCCCTCCTCCTTTAAGACACTCCTTAAAACATACCACTTTGACCAAATTTTTGGTCACCTGTCCTAATGTGGCTAGGTGTCAAATTATGTTTGATAACGTTTCTGTGAAGCGCCTTTAACGGTGATATATATACAGGTGTGAAGTCCAAAATCCGGAAACCTCGGGAATCCTATTTCTGGATTTCGTAACATCTTTGTCTGGACCGAGGGAGGTAGGTAGGGTAGGGGGTGTGGGTTGGTTGAACCCTGGAGGTTGGGGGACAATCGGGCTGCCGGAGGTCGGGGGGGGAAGGAGGAGGTGGTCAGGAACACTGGGGGGGGGTGCGTCGGTCAGGCCGCCGGAGGTCAGGCCGGGGAAGGTAGTGTGACCGAGACGGGGTACTCCGGATTTCGGAACATTTTCCGGATGACCCCGGCACGGTTTGGCCTGGTGTCCGGATTCCGGAACATTTCGGATTCCAGAACTCCGGATATTGGACGTCGCACTTATATATATATACACAAGTTGTTGTTTAAAGCAATGGTGGCGTGAAGAAAATCGGGGAAGCACAAGAGACCAGAATTGGAAGAGGCCAGAGATCTCGGAAGGTTGTAGGACTGGAGAACGTTACGGAGATAGAGAGGGGCGAGGCTATGCAGGGATTTGAAAACAGGATGAAAATTAACGGACTGCAAACAAATGTAGGTCAGTGAGCACAGGGGTGATGGATGAACGGGACATTAGCAGCAGAGTTTCGGATGAACATAAGAAAAAGGAGCAGGAGTAGGCCATTTGGCCCCTCGAGCCTGCTCCGCCACTCAATAAGATCATGGCTGATCTGATCATGGACTCGGCTCCACTTCCCTGCCCGCTTCCCATAACCCTTTACTCCCTTATCGCTCAAAAGTCTGTCTATTTCCGCCTTAAATATATTCAATGACCCAGCCTCCACGGCTCTCTGGGGCAAAGAATTCAATAGATTTACAACCCTCTGAGAGAAGAATTTCCTCCTCATCTCAGTTTTAAACGGGCGGCCCCTTATTCTGAGACCATGACCCCTAGTTTTGGCTTCCCCAATGAGTGGAAATATCCTCTCTGCATCTACCTTGTCGAGCCCACTCATTATCTTATATGTTTCGATAAGATCACCTCTCATTCTTCTGAACTTAAATGTGTATACCTACTTAACCTATCTTCATAAGTCAACCCCTTCATCTCCGGAATCAACCCAGTGAACCTACTCTGAACAGCCTCCAATGCAAGTACATCCTTCCTTCAATACGGAGGCCAAAACTGTACGCAGTATTCCAGGTGTGACCTCACCAATACCCTGTACAGTTGTAGCAGGACTTCTTTGCTTTTATACTCTATTCCCCTTGCAATAAAGGTCTACATTCCATTTGCCTTCCTGATTACTTGCTGTACCTGCATACTAACTTTTTGTGTTTCATGTGCAAGGACCCCCAGGTCCCTCTGTACTGCAGCACTTAGCAATTTTTCTTCATTTAAATAATAACTTGCTTTTCTATTATTTCTGCCAAAGTGGATAACCTCACATTTTCCCACATTATACTCCATCTGCCAAAGTTTGCCCACTCACTTAGCCTGTCTATATCCTTTTGCAGATTTTTTGTGTCCTCCTCACAATTTGCTTTCCCACCCATCTTTGCATCATCAGCAAACTTGGCTACATTACACTCTGTCCTTTCATCCAAGTCATTAATATAGATTGTAAATAGTTGAGGACCCAGCACCGATCCCTGCGGCACCCGACTAGTTACTGTTTGCCAATCGGAAAATGACCCATTTATCCCGGCTCTCTATTTTCTGTTAGTTAGCTAATCTCTGCTAATATATTACTCCCAACCCTGTGAACTTTCATCTTGTGCAGTAACCTTTTATGTGGCACCTTATCGAATGCCTTCTGGAAATCCAAATACACCACATCCACTGGTTCCCCCTTATCCACCATGCTGGTTACATCCTCAAAGAACTCCAGCAAATTTGTCAAACATGATTTCCCTTGTTTACGGAGAGTGGAAGATGGGAGGTTACCGAGGGGTGAAATTCCTTACCGCTGAAAAACAGACCCGGGCAGCACGTCAACTTCATGCTGCCTGCTAGTTATAATGATTGCAACGCAAAGCCTAATGCTGAAAGCGCTGTGAACAGGCTGTGCGCTCAGCAGGGAGCCAAAGTTTGAGCGAGGCTAGCTTTAAGCGCCTGTTAAAGGTGAGCTGACTTCTGCTGATGAAAAATGGTAAACGTGCTTCAGCACTAACTCAAACAGCTCAACCGGTTAGGAAAAGGGTCTCGGATGCAGCACTCGAGCTTTGTGCAGGGGGTGAACAGTGGAAGTGAGGTCCTCTATCCTAGGGGGCCAGGAGGCTCTCCAGAAAGAAGGATGTAGGGCCAGCTGTGTCATCCCCAATAATAAGAATAAAACCGGACGTACAACCCGGCATCAACCTCAGCACCAGCTACGGACACTACAACGTCCCAGTCGACCCTGCAAAGTCCTCCTCACCAACATCTGGGGGCTTGTGCCAAAATTGGGAGAGCTGTCCCACAGACTAGTCAAGCAACAGCCTGACACAGTCATACTCACAGAATCATACCTTTCAACCAATGTCCCAGACTACTCCATCACCATTCCCTGGGTACGTCCTGTCCCAGCGGCAGAACAGACCCACTAGGAGTGGCGGCACAATGGCATACAGTTGGGAGGGAGTGGCCCTGGGAAGTTCTCAACATTGACTCTGGACCCCATGAAGTCAATTACCGCCCCATCAGTTTACTCTCAATCATCAGCAAAGTGATGGAAAGTATCGTCAACAATAACCTGATGCTCAGTTTGGGTTCTGCAAGGACCACTCGGCTCCAGACCTCATTTTAGCCATGATCCAAATATGGACAAAAGAGCTGAATTCCAGGTGTGAAGTGAGAGTGACTGCCCTTGACATCAAGGCAGCATTTGACCAAGTGTGGCATCAAGGAGCCCTAGTAAAACTGAAGTCAATGGGAATCAGGGGGGGAAACTCTCTACTGGCTGGAGTCATGGCACCATGGGTGGCTCAGCTGCACGGGGGGGGGTGGGGGAGGGGTAGGAAGAAGAATGGAAGAGCTATAGTGGTAGGGGACTCAATAGTCAGGGGAGCAGACAGGCGTTTCTGCACCCGCAATAGTGACTCCAGGATGGTATGTTGCCTCCCTGGTGCCAGGGTTAAGGATGTCACTGAGCGGCTGCAGGGCATTCTGGGGGGAGGGTGAACAGCCAGAGATCGTGATCCACATCGGTACCAATGACATAGGTAGGAAGAGGGATGAGGTCCTGCAGGCAGAGTTTAGGGAGCTAGGAGAGAGATTGATAAACAGGACCTCAAAAGGTAGTAATCTCCGGATTACTCCCAGTGCCACGAGCTAGGGAGTACAGAAATAGGAGGATAGAGCAGATGAATACGTGGCTGGAGAGATGGTGCAGGCGGGAGGGCTTTAGTTTCCTGAGGCATTAGGACTGCTTCTGGGGGAGGTGGAACCTGTACAAGCCGGACGGGTTGTACCTCAACAGAGCTGGGACTAATATCCTCGCGGGGAGGTTTGCTAGTGCTGTTGGGGAGGTTTAAACTAGCTTGGCAGGGGGATGGGAACCTGAAAATAGATTCAGTTGGAAGGGGAGTAAAGCTGGAATTAGAATGCAAAAATAAAGAAAGTGAGTTTGAAGGAGAGGAAACAAGCAGGAAAAAAGGGCAAAAAAACCCAATTTTAAAGGCACTTTGTCTAAATGCACGTAGCATTTGTAAGAAAATAGATGAGTTGACAGCACAAATTGAGACAAATGGGTATGATCTGATAGCCATTAGAGAGATGTGGTTGCAAGGTGACCAGGACTGGGAATTAAATATTCACGGGTATTTGACAATCCGGAAGGACAGACAGAAAGGAAAAGGAGGTGGGGTAAGCTCTACTGATAAAGGATGGAATCACTGCAATAATGAGAAACAATATTGGCTCAAATGATCAGGATGTTGAAACAATTTGGGTGGAGATAAGGAATAATAAGTGGAAAAAGTCACTGGTGGGCGTAGTCTATAGGCCGCCTAACAGTAGCAACTCTGTTGGTCGGAGCATAAACCAGGAAATAGTGGGGGCTTGTAAAAAGGGAACAGCAATAATCATGGGTGATTTTAACCTCCATATTGATTGGACAAATCAAATTGGTCTGGGTAGCCTTGAGGAGGAGTTCATAGAGTGCAGAAGGGATGGGTTCATTGAGCAGTGTGTAATGGAACCAACCAAGGGACAGGCTTTCTTAGATCTGGTCCTGTGTAATGAGACAGGATTAATAAACAATCTCCTAGTAAAGGATCCCCTTGGAGTGAGTGATCATAGCATGATTGAATTTCAAATTCAGATGGAGGGTGAGAAAGTTGGATCTCTAACCAGTGTACTAAGCTTAAATAAAGGAGACTATGAAGGTATGAGGGCAGAGTTGGCTAAAGTGGACTGGGAAAATAGATTAAAGTGTAGGATGGTTGATGAACAGTAGTGTACATATAAGGAGATATTTGATAACTCTCAAGAAAAATATATTCCAGTGAGGAGGAAAGGGTGTAAGAGAAAAGAGAGCCATCTATGGCTAACTAAATAAATAAAGGATGGTATCCAATTAAAAACAAGGGCATACAAAGTGGCCAAAACTAATGGGAGGACAAAAGACTGCAAAGCTTTCAAAAGCCAGCAAAGAATGACGAAAAAAATGATTAAGAAAGGGAAGATAGACTTTGAAAGCAAACTAGCACAAAATATAAAAACAGATAGCAAGAGTTTCTTTCGGTATATAAAAAAGAAAAGAGTGGCTAAAGTAAATGTTGGTCCCTTAAGAGGACGAGACCGGGAATTAGTAATGGGGAACATGGAGATGGCAGAAACTCTGAACAAATATTTTGTGTCAGTCTTTACAGTAGAGGACACTAACAATATCCCAACAGTGGATAGTCAAGGGGCTATGGGGGAGGGACGGGGTGCGGGGGAAGGAACTTAACACAATCACAATCACTAAGAAGGTGATACTCAGTAAGATAATGGGACTAAAGGCAGATAAATCCCCTGGACCTGATGGCTTGCATCCTAGGGTCTTAAGAGATGTAGCAGCAGGGATTGTGGATGCATTGGTTGTAATTTACCAAAATTCCCTGGATTCTGGGGAGGTCCAAGCAGATTGGAAAACTGCAAATGTAACGCCCCTATTTAAAAAAGGAGGCAGACAAAAAGCAGGAAATGACAGACCAGTTAGCTTAACATCTATGGTTGGGAAAATGTTGGGAGTCCATTATTAAAGCAGTAGCAGGACATTTGGAAAAGCAAAATTCGGTCAGACAAAGTCAGCATGAATTTATGAAGGGGAAGTCATGTTTGACAAATTTGCTGGAATTCTTTGAGGATGTAACAAACAGGGTGGATAAAGGGGAACCAGTGGATGTGGTGTATTTGGACTTCCAGAAGGCATTTGACAAGGTGCCACATAAAACGTTACTGCACAAGATAAAAGTTCATGGGGTTTTACTGGAATTCTTTGAGGATATAACAATCATGGTGGATAGAGGTGTACCGATGGATGTGGTGCATTTAGATTTCCAAAAGGCATTCGATAATGTAAAGTCCTGTCCCCTCAGTACAGATTCACACGAGGCATGTAGTGAAGTCAAGGTCACTCTGGACCTGCACCTTTATTTCACAGCTCTGGAATGCTGCACTTGCCCGAGACCTGTCCTTATATACCTGTCTCTTGCAAGTGCACCCCTGGTGGTAAGGTATGCTGGTGGTTACAGGTCATATCTTATTACAGTCATGTATAGCATGTTAGGATACAGTTATATATAATGGTGCAAGATACATGACAGATAAGGTGCCACACAAAAGGTTACTGCAAAAGATAGAGGTACGCGGAGTCAGAGGAAATGTATTCATATGGATCGAGAATTGGCTGGCTAACAGAAAGCAGAGAGTCGGGATAAATGGGTCCTTTTCGGGTTGGAAATCGGTGGTTAGTGGTGTGCCACAGGGATCGGTGCTGGGACCACAACTGTTTACAATATACATAGATGACCTGGAAGAGGGGACAAAGTGTAACAAAATTTGCAGATGACACAAAGATTAGTGGGAAAGCGGGTTGTGTAGAGGACACAGAGAGGCTGCAAAGAGATTTAGATAGGTTAAGCGAATGGGCTAAGGTTTGGCAGATGGAATACAATGTCGGAAAATGTGAGGTCATCCACCTTGGAAAAAAAAAACAGTAAAAGGGATTATTATTTGAATGGGGAGAAATTACAACATGCTACGGTGCAGAGGGACCTGGGGAATCCCAAAAAGTTAGTTTGCAGGTGCAGCAGGTAATCAGGAAGGCGAATGGAATGTTGGCCTTCATTGCGAGAGAGATGGAGTACAAAAGCAGGGAGGTCCTGCTGCAACTGTACAGGGTATTGGTGAGGCCGCACCTGGAATACTGTGTGCAGTTTTGGTCAGCTTACTTAAGGAAGGATATACTAGTTTTGGAGGGGGTACAGAGACGATTCACTAGGCTGATTCCGGAGATGAGGAGGTTACCTTATGATAGATTGAGTAGACTGGGTCTTTACTCGCTGGAGTTCAGAAGGATGAGGGGGGATCTTATAGAAACATTTAAAATAATGAAAGGGATCGACAAAATAGAGGCAGTGAGGTTGTTTCCACTGGTCATGGAGACTAGAACTAGGGGCCACGGCCTCAAAATACGGGGGAGCCAATTTAAAACCGAGTTGAGAAGGAATTTCTTCTCCCAGAGGGTCGTGAATCTGTGGAATTCTCTGCCCAAGGAAGCAGTTGAGGCTAGCTCATTGAATGTATTCAAATCACAGATAGATAGATTTTTAACCAATAAGGGAATTAAGGGTTATAGGGAGCAGGCGGGTAAGTGGAGCTGAGTCCACGGCCAGATCAGCCATGATCTTGTTGAATGGCGGAGCAGGCTCGAGGGGCTAGATGGCCTACTCCTGTTCGTAATTCTTATGTTCTTATGTTGGGGGTAATATATTAGCATGGATAGAGGATTGGCGAACTAAACAGAAAACAGAGTTGGGATAAATGGTTCATTCTCTAGTTGGCAACCAGTAACTAGTGGGGTGCCGTAGGGATCAATGCTGGGACCCCAACTATTTACAATCTATATTAACAACTGGGATGAAGGGACTGAGTGTAACGTAGCCAAGTTTGCGGATGATACAAAGATGGGAGGAAAGGCAATGTGTGAGGAGGACACAAAAAATCTGCAAAAGGACATAGGCAGGCTAAGTGAGTGGGCAAAAATTTGGCAGATGGAGTATAATGTTGGAAAGTGTGAGGTCATGACCTTTGGCAGAAAAAAAATCAAAGAGCAAGTTATTATTTAAATGGAGAAAGATTTCAAAGTGCTGCAGTACAGCGGGACCTGGGTGTACTTGTGCATGAAACACAAAACGATAGTATGCAGATACAGCAAGTGATCAGGAAGGCCAATGGAATCTTGGCCTTTATTGCAAAGGGGATGGCGTATACAAGCAGGGAAGTCTTGCTACAGCTATACAGGGTATTGGTGAGGCCACACCTGGAATACTGCATGCAGTTTTGGTTTCCATATTTACGAAAGGATATACTTGTTTTGGAGGCAGTTCAGAGAAGGTTCACTAGGTTGATTCTGGGGATGAGGAGGTTGACTTATGAGGAACGGTTGAGAAGGTTGGGCCTCTACTCATTGGAATTCAGAAGAATGAGAGGTGATCTTATCGAAACGTTTAAGATTATGAGGGGGCTTGACAAGGTGGATGCAGAGTGGATGTTTCCACATGGCGGAGACTAGAGCTAGAGGGCATAATCTTAGAATAAGGGGTCGCCCATTTAAAGCAGAGATGAGGAGAAATTTCTTCTCTGAGGGTTGTAAATCTATGGAATTCGCTGCCTCAGAGAGCTGTGGAAGCTGGGACATTGAATAAATTTAAGACTGAAATAGACAGTTTCTTAAACGATAAGGGGTTAAGGAGTTACGGGGAGCAGGCAGGGAAGTGGAGCCGAGTCCATGATCAGATCAGCCATGATCTTATTGAATGGCTCGAGGGGCCGTATGGCCTACTCCTGTTCCTATTTCTTATGTTCTGATACCTAGCACAAAGGAAGATGATTGTGGTTGTTGGAGGTCAATCATCACAACCCCAGGACATTGCTGCAGGAGTTCCTCAGGGCAGTGTCCTCAGCCCAACCATCTTCAGCTGCTCCATCAATGACATTCCCTCCATCATAAGGTCAGCACAATGTTCAGAAACATTCACAACTCCTCAGATAATGAAGCAGTCCATGCCCGAATGCAGCAAGACCTGGACAACATTCAGGATTGGGCTGAAAAGTGGCAAGTAACATTTGTGCCACACAAGTGCCAGGCAATGTCTATCTCCAACAAGCAAGAGTCTAACCATCGACCCTTGACAATCAACGACATTACCATCGCCGAATCCCCCACCATCAACATCCTGGGGGTCACCATTGACCAGAAACTTAACTGGACCAGCCACATAAGTGCTGTGGCTACAAGAGCAGGTCAGAGTATTCTGTTTAGAGTGTCTCACCTTCTGACTCTTCAAAGCCTTTCCGCCATCTACAAGGTACAAGTCAGGAGTGTGATGGTATACTCTCCACTTGCCTCGATGAATGCAGCTGCAACAACAATCAAGAAACTCGATACCATCCAGGACAAAGCTTGATTGGCACCCCACCCACCACCTTAAACATTCCCTACCTCTACCACCAGCTACAGTATGTACCATCTCTTCTTAGGCAGTCCCTCGGAGTTGAGGATGACTTAAATGTACTTTAGCAACTCGCCAAGGCTTCTTCAGCAGCACCTCCCAAACCCACAACCTCTACCACCTAGAGGGGCAAGGGCAGCAGGCGCATGGGAACATCATCACCTGCAAGTTCCCCTCCAAGTTACACACCATCCTGACTTGGAAACATTTTGCCATTCCTTCATCGTTGCTGGGTCAAAACCTGAGAATTCCCTCCCAAACAGCTGAAGATGGTTGGGCCATGGACACTGTCCTGAAACATTGGGGTCGAAATTCAGGTGCACCAGAATGATTTTTGGAGTGGACTTACTTGATACGGTAAGTAGAGCCATTTTCTGGACTTTGACATTTTTTCCAAGTCCTACAGGAAATGGATCAAAATGGGGGCAAGCCTTAGACTCAAAGCCAGGCTGACTGGCTGAAAATGGGTTGGTCGGGGCCTCCGCCACTGTCAATCAGTAGTGGAGTCGTGGTGACAACACAGCGCGTGTGCGTCACCATGCTCTCTCCCCTCCGTTAAAGTGGAGAGATTCTATCATTTTTTAATCTTTGGCCACTGGGCCACCAGGGAGGGTTTTGGCCAGACCAGATGCCTGGCATCCAAGAGGGGTTGGCCAGGCTGCCCGTTGGCGGCCTGGCCGAACCCGGGGGCAGTATTTTGCCGGCCAATCAGCAAGCAACATTTATTCCACTGCAACCGCAGCAGTGGGCCCCTCCCCTTTAAGGGCTGCCGCACTGCCGAGCCACACTCAGTGCAGAGATAGTGCACTGGCGGAAAAACCTGTCGGGGTTCGACGAGTTCGGCTGAATATCGATAGATAAGTATTTTTATTGAATAAAACTGGCGGTGCAACAACTCGGGCTGGATGGGGTCCAGGCGAAAAATGCCCGACCTGAATTTAGGTCAGGTTGGCCAGTTGACCCTAAAGCGGCGGCCATTCGATTTTTAGGATTGGCCGCCGCAAACGGGCATTAACGGGTCTCTGAGACCCTGAATTTCGGCCCCATTAACTCTGTTTCTCTCTCCACAGATGCTGCCTGACCTGCTGAGTATTTCCAGCATTTTCTGTTTTTATTTCAAATTTCCAGAATCCACAGTATTTTGCTTTTGCATTTGTGTTTAATTCACTGCCATTTCTCTTTGAGAAATGCCCACCTTGAAGAAGTTCTGCTCATGTCTCCAACGAGATTTCCATTTGTCTCTTTTATCTCGTTCTTCTTCAGTGCTTTTTGTTTCACTCATCTTTTGTTTCTTTACTTGTCCCATTAGCCATGAAAATAATAGATGCATTGGTTATCATCTTCCATAGATTATGGAACAGTTCCTGCAGATTGGAGGGTGGCAAATGTAACCCCACTATTTAAAAAGAGGAGGGAGAGAGAAAACGGGGAACTACAAGACCGGTTAGCCTGACATCAGTAGTAGGGAAAATGCTGGAGTCTATTAGAAAGGATGTGATAAAGGCATACTTAGATAATATCAATAGGATTAAACAAAGTCAACATGGATTTATGAAAGGAAAATCATGTTTGACAAACCTACTGGAGATTTTTGAGGATGTAACTGATAGAATAGATAAGGGAGAACCAGTGGATGTAGTGTATTTTTAGAAGGCCTTTGATAAAGTCCCACATAAGAGGTTAGTGTGCAAAATGAAAGCATATAGGATTGGGAGTAATGTTGTGGCATGGATTGAAAATTGGTTAACTGACAGGAAATAGAAAGTAGGAATAAACGGGTCTTTTTCGGGGTGGCAGGCAGTGACTAGTGAGGTACCACAGGGATCAGTGCTTGGGCCCCAGCTATTCACAATATATATAAATGATTTGGATGAGAGAACCAAATGTAATATTTCGAAGTTTGCTGACGACACAAAACTAGGTGGGATTGTGAGTTGTGAAGAGGATGCAAAGACGCTGCAAAGTGATTTAGATAGGTTGAGTGAGTGGGCAAACACATGGCAGATGCAGTACAACGTGGATAAATGTGAAGGTATCCAGTTTGGCAGGAAAAATATAAGGACAAAGCATTATTTAAATGGTGATCACACTTCCCAAGCCGATATACAGAGGGACCTGGGTGGCCTTATACATCAGTCATTGACAGCAAACATGCAGGTACAACAACCAGTTAGGAAGGCAAATGGTATGTTGGCATTCATTGCAAGAGGATTTAAGTACAGGAGCAAATATGTCTTCCTAGTTTTACAGAGCCTTGGTGAGACCGCACCTGGAGTATTGTGCAGTTTTGGTCTCCTTACCCAAGAAACAATATACTTGCCATAGAGGGAGTGCAGCGAAGGTGCACCAGATTGATCCCTGGGATGGCAGGACTGTCGTGTGAGGAGAGATTGGGTCGACTAGACCTGTATTCACTAGACTTTCTCGAAAAATGAGAGGGGATCTCATTGAAACGTATAAAATTCTGATTGAGTTGGATGGACTGGATGTGGGGAGGAGGTTTCCCCTGGCTGGGAAGTCGAGAACAAGGGGTCACAGTCTCAGGATACGGGGTAGGAAATTTAGGACTGAGATAAGGAGAAATGTTTTCACTCAAAGGATGATGAACCTGTGGAATTCTCTACCACAGAAGGCTGTGGAGGCAAAGTCACTGAATATATTTAAAAGGGAGATAGATTTCTAGAAACAAGGGGCATCAAGGGGTATGGGGGAAAAGCGGGAATATGGTGTTGAGATGGAGGATCAGCCATGATCGTGTTGCTTGGCGGTGCAGACTTGAAGGGCCGAATGGCCTACTACTGCTCCCATTTTCTATGGTTCTATGACCATCTCCTTTTGCCTTGCACCATCATCCCTTTTGTCATTTAATCACTCCTGCTTTCCACCCTATCAGACCTTCCATTCTGTTCTGCCCTCTCCTCTCCCCGCACTTGCTTAAAATCTGTTACATCTCTAACTTTTTCCAGTTCTGACAAAAGGTCATCGACCTGAAACATTAACTCTGTTTCTCTCGCCACAGATGCTGCCTGACCTGCTGAGTATTTCCACCATTTTCTGTTTTTATTTCACATTTCCAGCAGCCGCACTATTTTGCTTTTGTATATAAACCTTGTATTTGATTTAAGATTTCAAGCAACTTTATTAAACAATGATCAAGCAAATAATCTAACTGTGATATATATAATGCCTTCTTTTATCCAACTCCTCAAGTAGACAAAATAATAAGAGTTGTAAGCTATTATTTTATCAATTACTTTTATAAATGCAGTCCTTTTCTTTCTTACAATCTTTTCTGTCTGCAGGCAATAGCTGGTCTACCTTATCTTTCACTGTGAAGTTACCAATAGTTTTCACTACCTTCTGATAACTCAAGTCAATGAATAAATCCAGCCACCAACTGGATAAAATTAAATATTTTTGTGACAGTAACCTAATGTTAAGTTTGTCTGAACCTAAATATAAATATATACAGGTTGTACCTCTCCAGTCCAGCAGCGTTGGAACCTGACCGGTGCCAGACCAGAGAATTTTCTGGACCACGGGTGGTCACGCCAACCCTAGACTTACCGGGTCCTGATGTCAGCGCTCGGGCTCCTGAACGCCTCCGCCACGCTCCGGCTGCAAATCTCGGGCCTCGCTCCCTCTCCGTGCCGATCCGACCTAGGAGAGAACACCAGAGGCAGTGGGGATAAGAGGAGCAGCCAGCCCCAGGACACAGCCCACCGACTCGACCTCGGAGGGAACACTAGAGGCAATGGGGATAAGAGAAGCAGCCTTACATCAGGCTGAAATCTCAGGCCTTCCTCGCTCATGATGCTGTTTTGCCGCTCTTTTTCTGGAGGCAACTGCTGACAACGCTGCCGACAATGATCCGGATGCGTTCTGTGCATGCGCTGCGCAGAAGCCTACTGTGCTGCATATCGTTGCTCAGAATCTCCGTTTTTTTCAATCCTCGGCGCATCAGTCAGCCACCTGCCCTTCCCTTCCCTTGCCCCGCCCGCTTACCTCCATGTACAGCGCAAGAACCTCCATGAACAGCGTGGGACGTCGCCATCCCCGCCGGAAATGATGCCGGACCAGGGATGTTTCTGGACTAAAGAGTCCCGGACTGGAGAAGTACCACCTGTACATGCAAAAAACTTAAATGGCCAATACTTTTAAAATGAGCAGATCTCTAGTAGCACTGCTCACGGTAAATCGTAGGCTGCGTTGCTGGGATGGTCTTGCGAGGGAGGTAGAAAGGCAAAGAGGTTTAGGGAGTGAATTCCAGAGCGTGGGGCGTCGGTGGGGAGAGGCCAGAGTCAGTGCCCTGGAATTATTGTAGAAAGCCTACTTTGTCAGTTAGATTACTTTTACTCCTATCTTTGGATAATTAAAGTTACCCATTATGGCTCTGTTATTAATTCATTTTCCTCTAATCTGTTCACAATCTCTTCCTCTCCCCTCTTCACTGTTCAGTGATCTATAATATACTCCCAATAGAGTAAGAGTTCTCTTTTTATTCCTTAACTCCATCTAAATTCCTAGTGCTATAATGGAATATTTGAATACTGTCGCCCCTCCTCCACTTTTTTCTATTCCATCCCTCCTATTATAGTGTAACCAGGAAAGTTCAGCTCAGAATCCTGTCCTAGCCTAAATCACGTATCTGTTCATGCTATTATATTATAACCCCAATGCAATTTGTGGCTTTAGCTCACCAATTTTATTCACAGTATACGTTGAGCATTCATATAAAATGTAAACCTGCCTCTGTATGGCAATTTTAATTCGTTTTAATTCCGATGTCTTCTCTTTAAAAATTATTTTTTGTCTCAGGTTATGGGGGTCGATGGCAAGGCCAGCATTTATCGCCCATACCGAGTTTCCCTTGAGAAGATTAGTGGAGGGTACTTATATGGCTAGTCCAGTTGAGTTCATGGTTAATGGTGACCCCCAGGATGTTGAGGGTGGTGGATTTGGTGATGGGAATGCCACTGAAGATCAAGACGAGATGGTTAGACTCTCTCGTTGGAGATAGTCATTGCCTGGTATTTCTGTGGCAGGAATTTTACTTGCCATGTATTAGCCCAATCCTGAATGTTGTTCAGGTATTGCTGCATGCGGGCATAGACTGCTTCATTATACAGTACAGTAGCATAGTGTTACATTACTGGACTATTAATCCAGAGGCTTGGACTAATAATCTGGAGACGCGAGTTCAAATCCCACCACGGCAGTAGGGGGATTTAAATTCAGTTCATCTGCAATTTAAAAAAAAAGCTAGCATCAGTAATGGTAACCATGAAACTACCAGATTGTCATAAAAACCCAATTGGTTCACTAATGTCCTTTAGGGAAGGAAACCATCCACCCTTACCTGGTCTGACCTATGTGACTGCAGATCTACAGCAATGTGGTTGACTCTTAACTGCCCTCTGAATTGGCCAAGCAAGCCACTCAGTCGTACCAAACCGCTATAACAAAGTCAGCACTGTGGTAGTACCTTCACCGCAAGGACTGCAGCGGTTTAATAAGGTGGCTCACCACCACCTTCTAGAAGGCAATTAGAGATGGGCACTAAATGCCAGTCTTGCCAGTAACGCCCACATCCCGTGAACAAATAAATAAATAAATAAAAAATAGAGATGAACATTGTACTCCACCCAATGGCCTGACATATCTCTCACTCTTCCATCACCATCAAGCCAGATGACCAACCCTAGTTTAACAAGCAGTACCAGGCGCACCTTAAAAATGAAGTACCAACCTAGTGAAGCTACAATACAGGACTACATGCATGTTAAAAAGCGTAAGCATAATACTATGGATAGAGCCAAGGTGATCCTACAACCGGCCAGGCCAAAGCTCTGCAGTCCTGCTACATCCATTTGAGAGAAGTCCTCGACAATTAAGCACCCAAAGGGATGAAAAAGAGGCTCCATGTACATCCCCATCCTCAAGGATGGTGGAGCCAGCATATGAGTGCAACAGACAAGGCTGAAGCGTTCAAAACCATCTTTAGCCAGAAGTGGTGGTAGAATGATCCTTCTTAGCCTCCTCCTGAGGTGCCCCCCATCACAGAGGCCATCTTCAGCCCATTTGATTCATTTCACATGGTATCAAGAAATAGTTGAGTGCACTGGAAACAGCAATGGCATCAGGCCCTGACAATATCCCAGATGTACTGCTGAAGACCTGTGCCCCAAAACTAGCCACTCCCTTAGCTAACCTGCTCCATTACAGCTACAATACTGGCATTTACTCGTTAATGTAAAAAATTGCCCAGGTATGTCATCTTTACAAAAAAGAGGACAAATTGAACAGGGCCAATTACTGCCACATCATAGAAACATAGAAACATAGAAAATAGGCCCTTCGAGCCTGCACCGCCATTCAATGAGTTCATGGCTGAACATGCAACTTCAGTACCCCATTCCTGCTTTCTCACCATACCCCTTGATTCCCCGAGTAGTAAGGACTTCATCTAACTCCTTTTTGAATATATTTAGTGAATTGGCCTCAACAACTTTCTGTGGTAGAGGATTCCACAGGTTCACCACTCTCTGGGTGAAGAAATTCCTCCTCATCTCAGTCCTAAATGGCTTCCCCCTTAGAAACATAGAAACATAGAAAATAGGTGCAGGAGCAGGCCATTCAGCCCTTCTAGCCTGCACTGCCATTCAATGAGTTCATGGCTGAACATGAAACTTCAGTACCCCCTTCCTGCTTTCTCGCCATAACCCTTGATCCCCCGAGTAGTAAGGACTTCATCTAATTCCCTTTTGAATAAATTTAGTGAATTGGCCTCAACTACTTTCTGTGGTAGAGAATTCCACAGGTTCACCACTCTCTGGGTGAAGAAGTTTCTCCTCATCTCGGTCCTAAATGGCTTACCCCTTATCCTCAGACTGTGACCCCTGGTTCTGGACTTCCCCAACATTGGGAACATTCTTCCTGCATCTAACCTGTCTAAACCCGTCAGAATTTTAAACGTTTCTATGAGGTCCCCTCTCATTCTTCTGAACTCCAGTGAATATAAGCCCAGTTGATCCAGTCTTTCTTGATAGGTCAGTCCCGCCATCCCGGGAATCAGTCTGGTGAATCTTTGCTGCACTCCCTCAATAGCAAGAATGTCCTTCCTCAAGTTAGGAGACCAAAACTGTACACAATACTCCAGGTGTGGCCTCACCAAGGCCCTGTACAACTGTAGCAACACCTCCCTGCCCCTGTATTCAAATCCCCTCGCTATGAAGGCCAACATGCCATTTGCTTTCTTAACCGCCTGCTGTACCTGCATGCTAACCTTCAATGACTGATGTACCATGACACCCAGGTCTCGTTGCACCTTCCCGTTTCCTAATCTGTCACCATTCAGATAATAGTCTGTCTCTCTGTTTTTACCACCAAAGTGGATAACCTCACATTTATCCACATTATACTTCATCTGCCATGCATTTGCCCACTCACCTAACCTATCCAAGTCACTCTGCAGCCTCATAGCATCCTCCTCGCAGCTCACACTGCCACCCAACTTAGTGTCATCCGCAAATTTGGAGATACTGCATTTAATCCCCTCGTCTAAATCATTAATGTACAATATAAACAGCTGGGCCCCAGCACAGAGCCTTGTGGCACCCCACTAGTCACTGCCTGCCATTCTGAAAAGTACCCGTTTACTCCTACTCTTTGCTTCCTGTCTGACAACCAGTTCTCAATCCACGTCAGCAACTACCCTCAATCCCATGTGCTTTAACTTTGCACATTAATCTCTTGTGTGGGACCTTGTCGAAAGCCTTCTGAAAGTCCAAATATACCACATCAACTGGTTCTCCTTTGTCCACTTTACTGGAAACATCCTCAAAAAATTCCAGAAGATTTGTCAAGCATGATTTCCCTTTCACAAATCCATGCTGACTTGGACCTATCATGTCACCATTTTCCAGATGCACTGCTATGACATCCTTAATAATTGATTCCATCATTTTACCCACTACTGAGGTCAGGCTGACCGGTCTATAATCTCCTCTCAATCGTCAGCAAAGTGAAGGGAGGAGTCTTTAAATGCTATCAAGTGGCTCTTACTCGCCAATAACCTACTCACTGATAGCTCAGTCTAGACCCCATTACAATGTTCGTCCAAACATATACACAAGAGGTGAATTCCAGAGGTGAGGTGAGAGTGACTGCCCTTAGGGGAACCTCAAACTGGTCGGTGCCAGCCATAGTTGTTTTTCTGAGCTTAGGAACTGCCCGCTTGTTCCAAAAGCCTGGTCCTACAAAATAAAACATTTCTTTGTCCTTATGGAGCATCATCCGAAGGTCCCTTTAAGCACTGCTGGTTAGATCACTCAATGGCTGGTCTAAATAGACGGAGCTCGCAGTGTATGCTCCACCCATTGGTCGGATCATCGTAGGACCCCGATGTGCCTATTTCAGCAGCCTTGCACCCATTTGAGGTGAGTGGCTGTTCATCCATTTACAGCCCTAACTGAAAATGACTCTGGATGGGTCTTGGGCATCAATCAAATGGCCCCCACTCGCCGACTGATTTTCAGGTGAGAAACGGGTCGCCGTCAGTTGATTATTGCACCCCTTTGTCACCATCTCATGTCAAGTGCAAAGCAGGTCTGTTAGCGAGTTCTATAAAAGAACTCCGACCATTCAGGCGAGGCAGATCAGATTCAGATCAGCCATGATCTTATTAAATGGCGGAGCAGGCTCAAGGGGTCAAATGGCCTACTCCTGCTCCTATTTCTTGTGTTTGTTATTGTGCAGCACTAATCAACGCTAACTTGCTCTGTTTTGTATATTGCCTGTTTCTCTGGTTTCCTCCAAAACCACTGAGCAAATATAGACATCATGTATTGGAGGAAACCATATAACCTATTTCACAAATACACAGGATTAAGTCAGAACTTACAAATAATAGAAAATTACTAACACGTACAGCATCTCCTGAATGGCTCCCAGGTGTTCGATGGAATATAGACCTTCCTGGTAGGTTGCTGAAGGAGGCAAATAATGGCATTGTCCACTTGATGGAAGACATGGAGAGAAAGGAGAGCCTGCCTGATTTCCATTGAGAGTTGACATTCATCTGAACGGATGAACTCTCTGATCATGTCAAAATCCTGCTTCAGCTGCAAGGCACCCTGGAGACTAAAGAACACAAACAAATTCACAATGTAATACAACAGTTACATTTGTTATGATGTTATAATAAATACACAAGCATATATATATCCTACTAGAATAAAATTATCATTACCCATCTTAAACTGAAATAGTTTATAGCAAGAAAATAGATGCAAGTAAATAACCTGAACTTTCAGAGTCATAGTGTCTGTTTATCATTATTTAATAAAAGACACAGGTGGATACACGGGTTTAACAACAATAGACAACAACTTGCATTTAAAGGTGTGTTTATGTTACTTAATGTGAGTTCAAATTCCACCATGGCAGTTTGGGAATTTTAATTCAGTTTAATAAAATCTGGAAATAAAAAGCTGGTATGAGTAAAAGTGACCATGAAGCTGGCGGATTGTCGTAAAAACACAACTGGTTCACTAATGTCATTTAGGGAAGGAAAGCTGCTGTTACTCAGTCTGACCTACATGTGACTCCAGTCCCACATCAATATGGTTGACTCGTAACTGCCCTCTAAAGTAGCCTAGCAAGCCACTCAATTTTACAAGTGAACTTCAGGATGGACAATAAATGTCAGCCTCACAAGCGACGCCTACACATCTCAAGAATCAATAAATTAAAAAAGAATTTATATAGCACATCACAAGGCATGAGGAAAAATGGAGACCAAGCCAAAGATGAAGAGGGGTGAGCAATAACTTAGTAAAAGAGGCAAGTTTTAAGGAGTGTCTTACAGGGAGAGGGAGGTGAAGGGACATAGGGGTTTAAAAAGGGAATTCCAGAGAGTGGGATCGAGGCAGCTGAAGGCATAGCTACCTATGGCGATAAAAAGGGAGAGGGGATGAATAAGAGGCCAGAGTGACAGGAACAGAAAGCTTGGGTGGGGGGGAGGGGGGGGGTGGGTGGTGAGGGGAGTTGTAAGACTGGATAAGGTTTCAGAGATAGGAAGATGTGAGGCCATGAAGGAATTTAAATGCAAAAATGAGATTTTTTGGGTGATAAGCGAATGTGATTTGGTCTGCGATAATAGGCGGATAATAAAAGTTTTGAATGAACTGAAGTTTATGGAGAGTGGGAGGAGAGCATTAGAGTTATCGAGTCTGGAGCTGACCAAAGGCATGAAGGCGAGTTTCAGCAGCAGATGGGCTGAGATAGCGGGAGAGGTGTACGACTATAGAAACATCTGTATTTATTTTTTTCATTTTTGCAATCCAGGGCCTTTAGAAAGTAATATAACATACAACAGTGTGAAACAGTATGTCAGTAAATTATTTTCTGGTTAGCTGATGCCCTTAGAACTCTGGATTCCAATCATAAGAGGGGGAGGAGAATATTGTAAATTATTTTCATGCAGCATTGAATCATACATCAAAAAGCAACAATTGTAGTGGGGTAGTATGAACATTTTGGCACAAGTAACATGATTCCAATGGCAAAGCATGAATGGGAAAGTTTAATACTGGAGGGAAAAAATGTTACTCAAATAGTCAGTGTATTACAACTTTTTAGCACACATCCACCATCAGTTGTTATTTTGTTGTATAATAGTTGCTAAAAGTATTAGTATTACCAATAATAAAATATTTTGGAATTGGAGTGCTTTCTAGCCAGTTGTGATGTTTGCCTTGCCCAGATAAAATTGAGTATGATAGAGACAAGCTTTGAAATACTAATTTTTCACAGGATATACAACATTTAATAAAATTACTTGGAAGATGACCTAAATGTTATCTTTTGTTTCAGTATATGATCCATCCAGGCCTCCATAAAAGCAGTCAAGGCCGCTGTTAATGGAATGGTTTGAGCATCTTCTGGAAGTGGTTGAATTCCCTCTAGAACTTGACCAATCACAGTCTGTACAGCAGCAGTTGCATATTCATTGGGTTTACTGGAGAGCTCAACTGAAATGAAAAAACAGTTATTATTCACACTTCATTTGAAAAACAGAACCTAGTTACCTGTAGGGTATCTTCAATGTTTAACAGTGGAGATTTGGAGGATACCCGAATTATGCCATATTTGACTCAACCAGATGATTTGGTGGGAGAAATGGTTAAACAAACCAAATATGTTTAGCAATTACTCCATTCAACTATTAGTTTCATTCATAAATTTTATAACCTACCCTGAATTCTAGAATGTATACCATTCAAACTCATCATTCCTAATAAGATACTATTTATCAAATTCTTATCATTTGAAATGTCGTGACATGAAGCGACGATTGCAACAGAAATATCAATGCCAGGGCATTAAAAGGCCCAGCAAAGAGAGCCCTATACAGCTAGCGCCTCACTGCTAGCCTGACGACCCCAAGACGCAGAGTGCCCACAGATCTTGGTCTGCCCTCCAGGCCACCATAACCAGTGATTACGAAAAGACGCTCGGTTACTTAACCAGGAAACACCAGGACTGGTTTGATGGGAATGACCAGGAGATCCAAGAGCTAATAAATCGCAAGCTCAAGGCATTTCTGAACCTAAAGCAACGACCCAACTTGGGAGCAGCAAAGCAGCTTTACAGGCGGCTAAAGGCCGAGGTCCAACCAAAAACCCACGACCTAAAGAATAGATGGTGGGTGGAGAAAGTACAGGAGATTCAGCAGCTGGCCGACAGCCATGATGTGCGAGGATTCTTCACCACAGTCAAGTCCACCTACGACCCAAGATCCAATGCCCCAACCCACTGCTGGCCAATAACGGGGAGACACTCATTAAAGACACCAAGGCAATCAGGACCCGCTGGAAGGAGCACTTCGAAGATCTCCTTAATCGAGACTCTGCCTTTGACATGAGTCTCCTCGACTCCATCCCGCAGCATGCTACCCGCCACCATCTCAGCAAAACCCCAGCCCTGCATGAGGTAGAAAAGGCCATCCGTCAGCTCATGAACAACAAGGCATCGGGAGCGGATGGAATCCCAGCTGAGGCACTAAAGTATGGCGGAGAGGCACTATCGGCACGAATGCATGACCTCATCTCTCTCATCTGGAAGGAGGAGAGCATTCCAGGAGATCTGAGATGCAGTAATCGTGACCATCTTTAAAAAAGGGGACAAGTCCGACTGCGGCAAATAGAGAGGAATCTCACTGTTATCAGCCACTGGAAAAGTCATTGCTAGAATCCTCCTCAACCATCTTCTCCCTGTGGCTGAGGAGCTCTTCCCGGAGTCACAGTGCGGATTCCGTCCACCACGGGGTACAACGGACATGATCTTTGCGGCGCGACAACTGGAAGAGAAATGCAGGGAACAGCACCAACCCTTGTACATGGCCCTTTTTGACCTTACAAAGGCCTTTGACACTGTTAACCGCGAGGGACTATGGAGCGGCCTCCTCCGTTTCGGCTGCCCCCAAAAGCTTGTCCCCATCCTCCGCCTGCTCCACGATGGCATGTAAGCCGTGATCCTGACCAACGGATCCACCACAGATTCAATCAACGTCCGAACTGGGGTCAAGCAGGGCTGTGTCATCGCACCAACCCTCTTCTCGATCTTCCTCAATGCAGTGTTCCACCTCACACTCAACAAGCTCCCCGCTGGAGTGGAACTAAACTATAGAACCAGTGGGAACCTGTTCAAACTTTGTCGCCTCCAGGCCAGATCCAAGACTGTTCCATCCTCTGTCGTCGAACTACAGCACGCAGACGACGCTTGCGTCTGCGCATATTCAGAGGCTGAACTCCAAGTCATTGTCAACATCTTCACCGAGGCGTACAAAAGCATGGGCCTTACACTAAACATCCGTAAGACAAAGCTCCTCCACCAACCTGACCCCGCCATACAGCACTGCCTCCCAGTCATCAAGATCCATGGCACGGTTCTGGACAATGAGGACTACTTTCCATACCTCGGGAGCTTAATATCAGCAGGGGCAGACATCGATGACGAGGTTCAACACCGCCTCCAGTGTGCCAGCGCAGCTTTCAGCCGCCTTCAGAAGAGAGTGTTTGAAGATCAGGCCCTCAAATCTGGCACCAAGCTTATGGTCGACAGGGCTGTAGTGATACCCACCCTCCTCAGAGCTGTATGGGTCAGAGCTGTGGACCATATACAGTAGGCACCTCAAATCGCTGGAGAAATACCACCAACGATGTCTCCGCAAGATCCTGCAAATTTCCTGGGAGGACAGACGCACCGTCAGTGTTCTCGATCAGGCCAGCATCCCCAGCATCGAAGCACTGACCACACTCAACTAGCTCCGTTTGGTGGGCCACATTGTCCGCATGCCGGACACAAGATTCCCAAAACAAGCGCTCTACTCGGAACTCCTACACGGCAAGCGAGCCCCAGGTGGGCAGAGGAAAGCCTCCTTGATAAGGTGCAACACCCCCACCAACACCTGGGAGTCCCTGGCCCAAGCCCACCCTAAGTGGAGGAAGAACATCCAGGAGGGCGTTGAGCACCTCGAATCTCATTGCTGAGAGCATGTAGAAAACAAGCACAGGCAGCGGAAGGAGCGTATGGCAACCCAGACTCCCCACCCACCCTTTCCTCCAACGACTGTCTGACCCACCTGTGACAGAGACTGTTCAGTCACCCGAGAACTCACTTTTGGAATGGAAGCAAATCTTGCGAGGGACTGCCTATGATGATTATTCTCCTTTCCTCCATTGTTTCACCACAAGTTCGTTCTCTCTCTCTATCTCTGATGGAAACACCCTAACCCAAGTTCAGGTATTTCCAGATTTCGGAATGTCAAAAAGAGGTGGGGGGTAGTCCCCGTTGATGAGCTGTTCGGCCCGACCGGTCCCATCAATGATATCGTCAGACGGGGCCCCGCCACGGAGATGTTCAGGCTGGCCGGCCCCGTGGAGGTGATGTTCGGGCGGGGCCCCGCCGTGGAGGTGATGTTCGGGCGGGGCCCCGCCGTGGAGGTGATGTTCGGACGGGGCCCCGCCGTGGAGGTGATGTTCGGGCGGGGCCCCGTCGAGGAGGTGATGTTCGGGCGGGGCCCCGTCGAGGAGGTGATGTTCGGGCGAGCCCTTTTGTGGAAGAGCTGTTTGGGTGGGTCGCGCGAGGAGTTGTTTGGGCCGGCTGGCCCCGCCGTGGAAGAGCTGTTTGGGCGAGGCGAGCAGTGACGAGGCGAGGTCCGAGGTCGGGCAGCATCGGCGGGTCCGGATTCCGGAACATTTTACGGTGAGTCGGAGAGGCGAGAGCAGAGTTCTGAGACCGACAAGAGGCCAGCGTGGTGAGTCGGAGAGGCGGCAGTCGGCGAGAGGCGGGAGCAGAGTTCTGAGACCGACAAGAGGCCAGCGTGGTGAGTCGGAGAGGCGGCAGTCGGTGAGAGGCGGGAGCAGAATTCTGAGACCGACAAGAGGCCCAGCTTGTGCAGCTCCAGCCGGGAGAAAAAGCAAAAAAGAAGTAGAAAGAAATCAAAAGGTGACGTCACAGCCAAAGGGGCAAGTGATTGGCTGGCGATTGGTGAGTAGCTTTTCTTTATATTTTTTATATCAGTAATAAACCCGTGAACAGTGTTGTCGCCAAATTAGGTATATCTAAGGGTCAAGACATGGCAGGAGAGCTCGGTCACGTGATATGCTCCTCCTGTACCATGTGGAAACTCAGGGACACTTCCGGTGTCCCTGACGACTACATGTGCGGGAAGTGTATCCGCTTCCAGCTCCTGACAGACCGCGTTGCGGAATTGGAGCTGAGGGTGGATTCACTCTGGAGCATCCACGATGCTGAGAATGACGTGAGTGGCACGTGTAGCAAGTTGGTCTTACCGCAGGTGAAGGGTCCACAGCCAGCTGGGGAATGGAAGACTAGCAGGAAGAGCAGTGCAAGGAAGGTAGTGCAGGGGTCCCCTGCGGTCATTCCCCTGCAAAAAAGATATACTGCTTTGAGTACTGTTGAGGGGGATGACTCATCAGGGGAGGGCAGCAGCAGCCAAGTTCATGGCACCATGTCTAGCTCTGTTGCACAGGAGGGCAGGAAAAAGAGTGGGAGAGCGATAGTGATAGGGGATTCAATTGTAAGGGGAATAGATATGCGTTTCTGCAGCCGCAACCGAGACTCCAGGATGGTATGTTGCCTCCCTGGTGCAAGGGTCAAGGATGACTCGGAGCAGGTGCAGGACATTCTGAAAAGTTAGGTGAACAGCCAGTTGTCGTGGTGCACATTGGTACCAACGATATAGGTTAAAAAAAAAGGGATGAGGTCCTATGAGACGAATTTAAGGAGCTAGGAGCTAAATTAAAACGTAGGACCTCAAAAAGAGTAATCTCGGGATTGCTACCAGTGCCACGTGCTAGTCAGAGTAGGAATCGCAGGATAGCGCAGATGAATATGTGGCTTGAGCAGTGGTGCAGCAGGGAGGGATTCAAATTTCTGGGGCATTGGAACCGGTTCTGGGGGAGGTGGGACCAGTACAAGCCGGACGGTCTGCACCTGGGCAGGACCGGAACCAATGTCCTAGGGGGAGTGTTTGCTAGTGCTGTTGGGGAGGAGTTAAACTAATATGGCAGGGGAATGGGAACCAATGCAGGGAGACAGAGGGAAACAAAATGGAGACAGAAGCAAAAGACAGAAAGGAGATGAGTAAAAGTGGAGGGCAGAGAAACCCAAGGCAAAAAACAAAAAGGGCCACTCTACAGCAAAATTCTAAAGGGTCAAAGTGTATTAAAAAGGCAAGCCTGAAAGCTCAGTGCCTCAAAGCGAGGAGTATTTGGAACCCAGGAGAGGGCTCTGAGCTCGTTAGAGTGGGTGAGATGAACAGATGAACAGGATCCCAAGAAAGAATGCAAAAGGCAGGAGGCAACAGAACAGAGTAGCACTGGGGTAAGTGTAAACCACAAGGTGATAGGAAGGGACAATATGTATGAGAATATAAAGGGGCTGCAGGAGGGGTCAAAACTAAAAATCATGGTTTAAAAACTAGTTTTAAAACACTACCTAAACGCACGCAGCATTCAAAATAAAGTAAATGAGTTGACGGCACAAATAATTTCAAATGGGTATGATTTGGTGGCCATTACAGAAACGTGGTTGCAGGGTGGCCAAGACTAGGAATTAAACATACAGGGGTATCTGACAATTCGGAAGGATAGACAAGGGAAAGGAGGTGGGGTAGCTCTGTTAATAAAGGATGATATCAGGGCAGTTGTGAGAGACGATATTGGCTCTAATGAACAAAATGTTGAATCATTGTGGGTGGAGATTAGAGATAGTAAGGGGAAAAAGTCACTGGTGGGCGTAGTTTATAGGCCCCCAAATAATAACTTCACGGTGGGGCGGACAATAATCAAGGGAATAATGGAGGCATGTGAAAAAGGAACGGTAGTAATAATGGGGGATTTTAACCTACATATCGATTGGTCATATCAAATCGCACGGGGTAGCCTGGAGGAGGAATTCATAGAATGCATACGGGATTGTTTCTTCGAACAGTATGTTACAGAACCTACAAGGGACCAAGCTATCTTAGATCTGGTCCTATTGAATGAGACAGGAATAATAAACGATCTCCTAGTAAAAGATCCTCTCGGAATGAGTGATCACAGTATGGTTGAATTTGTAATACAGATTGAGGGTGAGGAAGTAGTGTCTCAAACGAGCGTACTATGCTTAAACAAAGGGGACTACAGTGGGATGAGGGCAGAGTTGGCTAAAGTAGACTGGGAACACAGAATAAACGGTGGCACAATTGAGGAACAGTGGAGGACTTTTAAGGAGCTCTTTCATAGTGCTCAACAAAAATATATTCCAGTGAAAAAGAAGGGCGGTGAGAGAGGGGATAACCAGCCATGGATAACCAAGGAAATAAAGGAGAGTATCAAATTAAAAACCAATGCGTATAAGGTGGCCAAGGTGAGAGGGAAACTAGAAGATTGGGAAAATTTTAAACTACAGCAAAGAATGACTAAGAAAGCAATAAAGAAAGGAAACATAGAAAATAGGTGCAGGAGTAGGCCATTCGGCCCTTCGAGCCTGCACCGCCATTCAATGAGTTCATGGCTGAACATGCAACTTCAGTACCCCATTCCTGCTTTCTCGCCATACCCCTTGATCCCCCTAGTAGTAAGGACTTCATCTAACTCCTTTTTGAATATATTTAGTGAATTGGCCTCAACAACTTTCTGTGGTAGCGAATTCCACAGGTTCACCACTCTCTGGGTGAAGAAGTTTCTCCTCATCTCGGTCCTAAATGGCTTACCCCTTATCCTTAGACTGTGTCCCCTGGTTCTGGACTTCCCCAACATTGGGAACATTCTTCCTGCATCTAACCTGTCTAACCCCATCAGAATTTTAAACGTTTCTATGAGGTCCCCTCTCATTCTTCTGAACTCCAGTGAATACAAGAAAATACAAGAATACAAGGAAAGATAGATTACGAAAGTAAACTTGCGCAAAACATAAAAACAAATAGTAAAAGCTTTTACCGATATATAAAACGGAAGAGAGTGACTAAAGTAAATGTTGGTCCCTTAGAAGATGAGAAGAGGGATTTAATAATGGGAAATGTGGAAATGGCTGAGACCGTAAACAATTATTTTGCTTCAGTCTTCACAGTGGAAGACACAAAAACCATGCCAAAAATTGTTGGTCACGGGAATGTGGGAAGGGAGGACCTTGAGACAATCACTATCACTAGGGAGGTAGTGCTGGACAGGCTAATGGGACTCAAGGTGGACAAGTCCCCTGGTCCTGATGAAATGCATCCCAGGGTATTAAAAGAGATGGCGGAAGTTATAGCAGATGCATTCGTTATGATCTACCAAAATTCTCTGGACTCTGGGGAGGTACCAGCGGATTGGAAAGCAGCTAATGTAATGCCTCTGTTTCAAAAAGGGGGCAGACAAAAGGCAGGTAACTGTAGGCCGGTTAGTTTAACATCTGTAGTAGGGAAAATGCTTGAAGCTATCATTAAGGAAGAAATAGCGGGACATCGAGATAGGAATAGTGCAATCAAGCAGACGCAACATGGATTCATGAAGGGGAAATCATGTTTAACTAATTTACTGGAATTCTTTGATATAACGAGCATGGTGGATAGAGGTGTGCCGATGGATATGGTGTATTTAGATTTCCAAAAGGCATTCGATAAGGTGCCACACAAAAGGATACTGCAGAAGATAAAGGTACGCGGAGTCAGAGGAAATATATTAGCATGGATCAAGAATTGGCTGGCTAACAGAAAGCAGAGAGTCGGGATAAATGGGTCCCTTTTGGGTTGGAAATCGGTGGTTAGTGGTGTGCCACAGGGATCGGTACTGGGACCACAACTGTTTGCAATATACATAGATGACCTGGAAGAGGGGACAGGGTGTAGTGCAACAAAATTTGCAGATGGCACAAAATTTGTGGGAAAGCGGGTTGTGTAGAGGACACAGAGAGGCTGTAAAGAGATTTAGATAGGTTAAGCGAATGAGCTAAGGTTTGGCAGATGGAATACAATGGTCGGAAAATGTGATGTCATCCGCCTTGGGAAAAAAAAACAGTAAAAGGGAATATTATTTGAATGGGGAGAAATTACAACATGCTGCGGTGCAGAGGGACCTGGGGGCCCTTGTGCATGAATCCCAAAAAGTTAGTTTGCAGGTGCAGCAGGTAATCAGGAAGGCGAATGGAATGTTGGCCTTCATTGCAAGAGGGATGGAGTACAAAAGCAGGGAGGTCCTGCTGCAACTGTTCAGGGTATTGGTGAGGCCGCACCTGGAGTACTGCGTGCAGTTTTGGTCACCTTACTGGAGGACGGATATACTAGCCTTGGAGGGAGTACAGAAACGATTCACGAGGCTGATTCCGGAGATGAGGGCGTTACCTTATGATGATAGATTGAGTAGACTAGATCTTTACTCGCTGAAGTTCAGAAGGATGAGGGGAGATCGTATAGAAACATTTAAAATAATGAAAGGGATAGACAAGATAGAGGCAGAGAGGTTGTTTCCAATGGTCGGGGAGACTAGAACTAGGGGGCACAGCCTCAAAATACGGGGGAGGCAATTTAAAACTGAGTTGAGAAGGAATTTCTTCTCCCAGAGGGTTGTGTATCTGTGGAATTCTCTGCCCAAGGAAGCAGTTGAGGCTAGCTCATGGAATATATTCAAATCACAGATAGATAGATTTTTAACCAATAAGGGAATTAAGGGTTACGGGGAGCGGACGGGTATGTGGAGCTGAGTCCACGGCCAGATATTGTTGAATGGCGGAGCAGGCTCGAGGGGCTAGATGGCCTACTCCTGTTCCTAATTCTTATATTCTTATGTATTCCGGACGATCCTGCCACCGATCGGTCCGGAGTCTGGATTCTGGAACTCTAGATTCTCGACACTGCACCTGTACCGCCTTTCACAACCTCAGGTCATCGCACAATGCTCGACAGCTGATGAAGTGTAGTCACTGCTGTAATGTAGGAAACCGTGGCTTCCAATTTGTGCTCAGCAAGGATTCCGAAATAGCAATGAGGTACGTGACCAGATCATCTGTTTTAGTGATGTTGGTTCAGTGATGATTGGCTCGGACACTGGGAGATCTCCCCTGCTCTTCTTCAAATACTGCCATGGACTATTTCAGGAGTGAAATCAGGAAACATTTTTTCACACAAAGTTTAGTTGAAATCTGGAACTTTCCCTTCCTAAAGGCTGTGGATGCTGGATCAATTAAAATTTTCAAGATTGAGATTGATAAATTTCTGTTTGCCAAGGATAGCAAAGTATATCAGAGTGCTCCCCGCCCGATTGGAAGCCAAGTCTATCAATGAGGCTAACTTCCGGGCAGGGAACCTGTCAGGGCCAAAAAACACACTGGAAACCCGGGCTTCTCAAAGGTGAGTAAATAGAGTTGAGATACAGATGAGCCATGATCTGATTGAGTGGCGGATCAGGCTCGTGAGACGAAATGGCTTGGTCCTTTTCCTGTGTCACATTATGTCCTGATCCTCAACTTTCCTCGATTTCACAACGTTAATTACATTTCTATTCCCATATGTCTTTACAGCTTATGACAGCAAGACAAGCAATTTCGTGCGTTGAGCCCAAGCTCACTGAGAACTGATTCAATATTGGCCAAACGCATTTCACTATGGCACTCAGTCAAAGAGGGAGAGTGGATTTTTTCATCTCATCAATCTGGACTGGGTTCAACATGAACACATTGGGGAGAATTTTAGCACACCAAAGCGGATAGGTTAGGTTCGGGTCAGATGTAAAAATTTTAAAAATCTGAACCCTGGCCCCTAACCACCTCCAGCCTGACCATGTCCAGGATGTACAGAGGTGGGACAAGGGGGTGGGGGGCGGCAACCAACCCGCTCCCAGGAGATGGGTTGGCAATTTAAATCTTTTAATGAGGCCAACATCCTCTAATTTAACCTGATGTGCAGGTTTTACAATTTGCAATCGGGTTTCCTAGGCCTCAGGAAACTCAGCAGCTGAAGTGAGGCGAGGACAGCTTTGGGTAGAAGCTAAGTGCCTTCACTGCATTGCTTGTGGGCCAGGAGGAGTTCTCCTAGCCCCCCAAGCTCTCCCATCATCAGACCCTCCCCCATACAAAGGCCCCCAGCGTCGTAGATTAGACCACCCTCCCATCTCCCAAGGATCGGACTCCTCACGCACCCCCACCCTCCGCCCCCACCTGGGTCAAAGATTAGACCTACCTGGTCCTGCGGCCTGCCCCCCCCGCCCAACTGGAAGCCAAGTCTGTCAATCAGGCTGACCTCCGGACAGGGAAACTGCCTGGGCCAAAAGACGCACTGGAAACCCGGAGTTCCCAAAACACCGCACTTCCCCCGTCACCCACATAACCCACCCTTTAATATCCAGGCCATTGTGTCAGAAAGAAACCCACCTCCCTCCCACATTAGGAATATTTAAAAAATATATTATAATTATTTTGTTATGGGATTCGTCCTGTCATCTCTCCATTCCTAAGCCAAGCAGTTTCGAATATTTACAGCACAGTTACAGATTCATAAAGTCAAGCTTTGAATGAATGCTTATAACACATTCAGTTTAGATAAATTCAACATTCCAACTGAGAGTCCAAGCAATATTTTGTTGAAAGTCAATTATTTTCTAAACTTTGGACTAACAATTTTGACTGGTATTGTTTGAACAAATAATTGTTTTTAAGATGTATTAGTCAAGTGGAGCTGAGCGGCAAACGGTCCTGAATTCAGCTGTGAGAGGCATGGGAGATATTAAAATCCTTGGCCTCATCTGCATAGGCCCGTCAGTCTCTTGCCCAAAACCTGCAGAAAATGACAACTGACGGTTGGGTGAGAGCGGAATGTCAGGCAAGAGACTAACAGTAGTGATGTCGTGGGGACTGCTGGGGGGGGGGGGGGGGGGGTCAGGAATAGTTCCTGGCATTCAGCTAAGTCGATTGCTGGGGATTAGATGGGCCTCACGGTCAGGGGTCGGGGTTGCAAAGCCTGGGGCAGGGGTAGCAGAAATTTTCCTTGTGTGGCCTGGAGGAACACTTCTGCTTTTCCTGGTCCCACAAGGAAAATCCCCCAAAAGTACAAACATTAATACAAAAGCAAAATACAGCGGATGCTGGAAATCTGAAATAAAAACAGAAAATACGAGAAATATTCATCAGGTCAGGCAGCATTTGTGGAGAGAGAAACAGAGTTAACGTTTCAGGTTGATGACCTTTCGTCTGAACTGACAAAAGTTCATCGACCTGAAACGTGAACTCTGTTTCTGTCACTATAGATGCTGACTGACCTGCTGAGTGTTTCCAGCAATCTCTTTTTTATTTAAGTACAAACATTTACCATTTTGGGCCTCTTCTGCACTGACTCCTCTGTTAGGTTAGCCTGGCAGGAAAGCCACAATGGCTTCTCCGCATAGACCTCTGGTTAAAATTGCAGTTCGGCTTTGATGTTGTTATCAGAGCCTGGCCTGCAGATTTAAAGAAGACCCTACCCGGTTTCTACTGGGTGTCCCTCTTGCTTGTTCAGTAGAGCAGATCAAAATTGGAACCTGAGCGATTTCAACTGCCCACTCAGTTTTTGCTGGGCGGACAGGGTTAAAAGCAACCCTAAATTCTTCAACCACAAATATATATATAATATATATATATAGAAAGTACAGAGGAAATCTAAAAAAAAGGGTATGAGAGGGGCAGAGATAAAGCATGAGAATAAATGAGTGACAAGCATGAAAGGAAACCCAAAAGGCTTTTACAAACATAGAAATAGTAAAAGGCTAGTCAAAGGAAGGGTGGGGCCATTTAATGGAGATTTGGAGATTTTCTTGTCGAGGCAGAGGGCATGGCTGAGATACCAAATTTGCAGCTGTCTTCATTAAATAGGAGGATGCTGCCAATATAGCAGTAAAAGAGGAGACAGTAGCAATGTTGGAAAGGATAAAAATAGATAAAGAGGACAATTAAAAGGTTGGCAGTCCTCAAAGTAGAAAAGCCACCTGGTTTGGATGACACGCACCCTAGGTCATTGAGGGAAGTAACGTGGAAATTGAGGAGGCTCTGGCCACAATTTTGTAATCCTCCTTGGATATGGAGGTGGTGCCGGAGGACTGGAAATGTTACACCCCTGTTTAAAAAAAGGGAGAATGATTAACCTGGCAACTACAGGCCAGTCAGCATAATGTCAGTGGTGCAGAAACTTTGTGGCAGTCATCTGGGACAAAATTAATTGGCATTTGGAAAAGTATGGGCTAATAAATTAAAGTCAGCACAGATTTATTGAAGGCAAATCATGTTTGACTAACTTGATCAAATTCTTTAATGAAGTAACGGAGAGGGTTGATGAGGATAGTGCGGTTGATGAGTATATGGACTTTCAAAATGTGTTTGACAAATCCTCTTTGCCCGAGAGGGTGGTTGGGGCAGACTCAATCACTGCTTTCAAAAGGGAGTTGGATAAGTACCTGAAAGAAAAAAAATTGCAGGCTACGGGGAAAGGGTGGGAGAGTGGAACCAGCTGGTGTGCTCTTGCAAGGAGCCGGCACAGGCACGATGGGCCGAATGTCCTCCTTCTGTGCTGTATCATTCTATGCTTCTATCATTTACCTGCACAAGGCAGCATATATAACTGTAACATTCCTAAGGAACAAATATTACAATTAATGTCATAACAAGGCATTTGAGAGTTTTTGAGTGATCCAATTACCTGATCGATAATTTACCCTCCACTGTCTTCCCACGGGCATGGACTGCTCAAATATCTCAATAGCCATCCTTTTACAGTTAGTTGAAAATATCGTCAGTGCGGTCACTGAGAATGTCTGAAAAAAGCACATAATTTGCAGTGATGTTTAGAGTTTGGCATCTGCACGCATTTATGTATAGTTTTATTATACAGGTACAACGTCCTGAATCCAGAGCTTCGAAAACCGGAATTGTCCAAAAAACGGACATTTTGCGCACAGCTGATGCAGTCGTCTGGAATCCGGAATTATTGTCCGAAAACCGGACATTTTTGAGGCAAAACCCGAAATCCAACATGGATTCGGTCGAGGATTCCGGATTTCAGACAAGAAAATCAAGTCTGAAATCTGAAATCCTCAACCGAATCTATGCCGGATTTCAGGTTTTGCTGGATTTCGGATCTCACCGCTCAAAACCTGGCTCAGAGTCGATTTAAGGATTCCGGATTTCAGACTATTGATTTTCTTGTGTGAAATACAGAAAACTCCAAAAACTGGAATGGACTCAATCCCGAGGATCCGGATGTCGTACCTGTATTACTAATGGACCTTCTCTGGCGTTGTGCATGTAAGTGCTTTATAAGGAGCACGTAATACCATGAATGCTGGTGTTAAGGTGAATCGGTGATCTCTTAAGGACATGAAGTTTAATTACTGTTAAACAATGTCAAATTTTTATTAAACTTCAGGCTGCAGCTCATAACCCTGGCTTAATGTTTTTTTGGGTGTATTCACTAACTTCGAAGTTACATGCATTCCAGCACCTGTCTGGTGTGGCAGTTAACATGTCATGGACAGGAAAGGTGTACTATATATAATATTACTACTAGATCTCCTGTGGATTGCTCTGTGAGGGCAGAGTACTACACTACATAGTTTTACCAGAGACACACGTATTGGTACTGGGGGCAATCCTAGGATTTGAGAACACTGGGATGGGGTCTCAGGTTCCCACAATGCTTTGAGGGGGGGTGGTGGTGCTCTCAGGGCTTTGGAGCAGACAGATGGAAGATATCAGATCACAGCAATATTTGAGGGGTTCCCAGGATTTGGGAGCACACAAGGGGCCCAAGTTTCAGCCTCAGTTGCTCCTGATTTTTTGGAGCAACTGGTGTAGAACGGAGTATCTTAGAAATTCAAATTCTCGGCATTTAGTTTGCTCCAGTTCTAGTCAGTTAGAACAGAATTTTTTTTTCAAAAGGGGGCGTGTCCGGCCACTTAGGCCTGTTTTCAAAGTTTCGGCAGTGAAAACTTACTCCAAACTAACTTAGAATGGAGTAAGTGAAGATTTTTGTACGCTCGAAAAAACCTTGTCTACACTTTAGAAAATCAGGTGTAGGTTACAAATCAGGCGTAGGGAACTGGGGGGGGGGGTTTAAAAAGGAAGTTTACAAACATTAAACACTTCAGTTTTACAAATAAAGAGTCATCATCAATAATAAATGATAAAAACATCAATAAATCAACCAATAAATCAATCAAAAAAAATTAATAAGAAATAATTTTTTTTTTTAAAAATCAATAAATAAAACATTTTCTACTTACCGACTGCAGCACCGGGAGCCCTCCAACAGCATGCTGGGATGCCCCCCCTCCCCACCCTCCCCCAGTGTGTCTCTGTCAGTGTCTCTATCTCTCTGTCTGTGTGTGTCTCTCACTGTCTGTGTTTCTGACAGCGAGGGGAGGGGTAGAGGGAGAGAGGGGGGACAGGGGAGGGGAGGGGAGGGAGGGAGACAGAGGGGGAGGGAGAGAAGGGGGAGGGATGGGGGAGAAGGGGAGGGAAGGGGGAAAGGAGGAGAAGGGGAACGGGAGGAGGAGGAGAAGGGGAAGGGGGGGAGGAGGAGAAGGGGAAGGGGGGGAGGAGGAGAAGGGGAAGGGGGGGAGGAGGAGAAGGGGAAGGGGGGGAGGAGGAGAAGGGGAAGGGGGGGAGGAGGAGAAGGGGAAGGGGAGGAGGAGGAGAAGGGGAAGGGGGGGAGGAGGAGAAGGGGAAGGGGGGAGGAGGAGGAGAAGGGGAAGGGGGGGAGGAGGAGGAGAAGGGGAAGGGGGGGAGGAGGAGAAGGGGAAGGGGGGCAGGAGAAGGGGAAGGGGGGGGAGGAGGAGAAGGGGAAGGGGGGGGGGAGGAGGAGAAGGGGAAGGGGAGCAGGAGAAGGGGAAGGGGGGCAGGAGGAGAAGGGGAAGGGGGGGAGGAGGAGAAGGGGAAGGGGGGGAGGAGGAGAAGGGGAAGGGAGGGAGGAGGAGAAGGGGAAGGGGGGGAGGAGGAGGAGAAGGGGAAGGGGGGAGGAGGAGAAGGGGAAGGGGGGGGAGGAGGAGAAGGGGAGGGGGGGCAGGAGAAGGGGAAGGGGGGCAGGAGAAGGGGAAGGGGGGCAGGGGAAGGGGAAGGGGGGCAGGAGAAGGGGAAGGGGGAGGAGAAGGGGAAGGGGGGGAGGAGAAGGGGAAGGGGGGAGGAGAAGGGGAAGGGGAAGGGGGGGAGGAGGAGAAGGGGAAGGGGGGGGAGGAGGAGAAGGGGAAGGGAGGAGGAGGAGGAGAAGGGGAAGGGGGGGAGGAGGAGGAGAAGGGGAAGGGGGGGAGGAGGAGAAGGGGAAGGGGGGGGCAGGAGAAGGGGAGGGGGGGCAGGAGAAGGGGAAGGGGGGCAGGAGAAGGGGAAGGGGGGCAGGGGAAGGGGGGCAGGAGAAGGGGAAGGGGGGCAGGAGAAGGGGAAGGGGGAGGAGAAGGGGAAGGGGGGGAGGAGAAGGGGAAGGGGGGAGGAGAAGGGGAAGGGGGGAGGAGAAGGGGAAGGGGGGGAGGAGAAGGGGAAGGGGGGAGGAGAAGGGGAAGGGGGGGAGGAGAAGGGGAAGGGGGGGGAGGAGAAGGGGAAGGGGGGGAGGAGAAGGGGAAGGGGGGGAGGAGAAGGGGAAGGGGGGAGGAGAAGGGGAAGGGGGGAGGAGAAGGGGAAGGGGGGGAGGAGAAGGGGAAGGGGGGGAGGAGAAGCGGAAGGGGGGAGGAGAAGGGGAAGGGGGGAGGAGAAGGGGAAGGGGGGAGGAGAAGGGGAAGGGGGGGAGGAGAAGGGGAAGGGGGGGAGGAGAAGGGGAAGGGGGGGAGGAGAAGGGGAAGGGGGGAGGAGAAGGGGAAGGGGGGAGGAGAAGGGGAAGGGGGGAGGAGAAGGGGAAGGGGGGAGGAGAAGGGGAAGGGGGGGAGGAGAAGGGGAAGGGGGGGAGGAGAAGGGGAAAGAGAAGGGGGAAGGTGAAGGGGAAGAGAAGGGGGGGAAGGTGAAGGGGGGAAAGGAGAAGGTGGGGAAGGAGAAGGGGGGGAAGGAGAAGGGGGGGAAGGAGAAGGGGGGGGAAGGAGAAGGGGGGGAAGGAGAAGGGGGGAAGGAGAAGGAGGGGAAGGAGAAGGGGGGGAAGGAGAAGGGGGAAGGAGAGGGGGGAAGGGGGGAAAGGAGAAGGGGGGAAGGAGAAGGGGGGGAAAGGAGAAGAGGGGAGGGGGAGAAAAGGAGAAGGGGGAGGGAGGGTAAACGGGCCGGGCCCAAGACTTCGGGCAGGGCCCATCCCCAGCACCAGATTTACAGGTAGGTGTCATTGGGTCGGGTCGGGTCCAGGGTCCGGAGTCGGGAGAGCGGGTCGGGTCCGGGGGGGGGGGGGCGGGTGGCGGGTGGCGGAGGGAGGTCGGGTCGGGGGAGGGGAGAGGAAGGGTTCGTGTCAGGGGCGGGGGGAGGGAGGTCAGGTTGGGTCCGGTCCGGGTTGGGCGGTGGGGGGCGGTCGAGAGCGCAGATCAGGTCGGGGGGGTGGTGGGAGGGAGGTCTGTTCGGTTCGGGTCGGCGGGGAGGGAGCGGGAGCGCGGGTAGGGTCCAGTCCGGGGGCTCGGGTCGGGTCCGGGGGGGGGGGGGGGGGGGGGGGAGAAAGAGTCCGGTCGGTGTCGGGGTCCGGTCCGGGGGGGGGCGGGGCGGGGGAGCGGGAGTCGAGTCGGGTTGGGAGGAAGCAGGAGCTGGGCGTGGGAGGTAGCCTTATGCACGCAGCCCCAATGAGGCCATTCGTCCAGGGCTAGGGGCTGCGTGCTTCGGGCCCCTCCCACACAGTTTTGGGCGCCTGGAGCTACTGCACATGTGCGCCCACTGTGGCGCGCATGTGCAGAGGTCCTGGCACTGTTTTCAGTGCAGGGACCTGGCTCCGCCCCCTACAGCTCGTGCTGCGCCGCGCCCGGCTCCAGAGGACCAGCAGGGAGCCGGAGAATCTGTAAGTTTTTTTGGCGCACTTTGTGGCGCGAAAAACGGGCGTCCAGGTCGGGACTGCGCCGTTGTAGGCGCGGCCCGAAACTTGGGCCCAAGGGGAGGGGGAGGCTAGGAACACTGAAGGAGGGAGTTCTGAGAAAACTGGAGCAGGTACTTAGGTCATGAAGAGAGGGTTCCTGAGATCCTGGAGAAATAAGGAGGGAGGTTTCAGGGTCTGGGAGCATCGGGGTGGCAGTGGGTTCAGGGAGCACTGGAAATGAAGTGTAGGGATTTGTTGGAATTAAGAAATGGTCCTGTGTTTTGGAATGGGGTGGAAGAAAGTCTGAAGAGGGATCTTGGGGCCAAGCAGGAAGCGGGGGGGTGGTTTAAGAGTACTTCAGTGGTGGCGGGGGGTGGGGGGGACAGCCTTCAGGTGAGGGGGCCAAGAAAATGAGTCCCTTTCAAACCACTAGGTACTGTCCTCCCACCAATTTCCCACCTATCAGTCTCCTTTCTAATTTGTCCGCAGCCCTTTTTGCAGGTATACCAAGTCAATAAGTTAGAGCCATGAGCACCAGTGAATGAATACCCTTTATTACCTTTGTTGCTGCTGCTTCCTGCCCTTGCAGCCACTGAACAACCTTTAGCAGTTTCACAATCAGTTTAGTTTTCAAAGCAATGTGAGTTATTGTATACTTGCCAACTATAAAGGTAAGTTTAAAAAAAATCTAAAAGGCTCTTCTAAAATCTAAAAAAATGTTTAGTTTGCTATATCTCTCAAACAGGAAATTGTATATATTTGTACAGTGTAAAGGTCCTATAATTCCAGGACCTGGTGGAGCAGGACAGTGGCATTCCTCAGACAAGAGGGGCTAGAATTTGGGGGTGAACCAGATTTTCTTGGGTCTTTGTCCCTTTCTTCCATGAGAAGACACTTGTGGGATATTGTTACCCATTACATTTCTGCTAAAACCACCTCTTCTTCTACCCTACAGCTTTAAAAAAAAACAGAAATATATATATTTTTTATATTACATAAATAACTTTAATTTAAAGTAATGTTAAATATGTGGTGTATTTTTTCTAGTTTTTAATTGAGTTGTGTGTGTTTGGTGGGTTCTCATTCATAATAGTGGGAACTCCAACTTACGGAGTTCCCATTATTCTGAATGAGAACATACTTTACGGCGATTGGTTACCCAGAGCTATGTGACTGCAGCTTCAGCCCTGTGCACATCCAGTCGTGCACACGCTGTGACGTGCAGTCAGTGGAGGCCTCAGGACCGGGAACTCGCATGGGCGCAGCGGGAACCGGTGCGCATCTTTTTTTTTACTTTTTCTCTCGATCGCCTGTGGAAAGCAGCTGACCGGGATTGCTGGGTCCATAGTATAGTGATTGGAGAAGGCCTGCAAACTGGGAAGTGGATCCCAGTTGCCTTACTTAAAATCTAAAAATCGGATGAATGAACCAAAAAAAAAACACTCCTCAATCATGAAAAATGAGACAACAAACCACAGGCTAATGACAGAGGAAGCCCTGCAAAACATATATACGCTCATAATGTGTCAAATGAGTTAAAATCAAATACTAACACTACATTTATTTTGTAGCAGAAATATGTCTGCTTGGAGGAAGTATAAAAGAGGTCATTCTGGTTCACATGCGTCTAAGACAGAGGAATGTTAATATGAAAACCAATTATGTGCCACTGTGCATGACTGGTTCTCTTATCAAAATATTTTTTCAACTAGTTAGAGTCATCTAATGAAAAATTATTAACTGTGTTAAACAGGGGAGAAAATGTGCAGTAAACAAAACATTGTTAGAATGACAATACTTAAAAATGCAAACAGCAAAATGCCTGTATATTTAAATGGGAAGTTTAACAAATAAGGGATAATGAATTGCTCTGATCACAAAATATATAGCAACATATTGTCCTGGAGTTTTCTGTAAATTTGCACCGAAACAACGTAATCATGACGTCACGTCCATTTGCGGCTAACTGCCCGGTAAAATTAAGCAAAATCCTGTTTCACAAAATAACAAACTGTTCGGAGAAAATAAAGAACTTGCTTTTATAAAGTACCTTTCATGTCCTCCAGACACACCAAAGCATTTCACAACAGATTATTACTTCTAAAGTGTAGTTGCTGTTGTGTAGGCAATCAAGGCAGTCAACTCCTGCACAAGTTACCACCAACAAATAAATGAATGGTCAGATATTTTTTCTGGGTGATATTGGTTGAGGAGTAATGTTGGCCAGGATGCCAGGAGAATTGTAATGGGATCTTTTACATCCACCTGAGCTATCAATTGAGACCCCAGTTTAACATCTTATCTGAAAGAGAGCACTTTCGGCAATGTAACACTCCCTCATTACTACATTGAAGTGTGCTCAAGTCCATAATGGGGTTTGTATCCACAACCTTTTGACTCCAAGGTGATGATGCTATCAACCGAGTCAAGCTGATACTTATTAATAGAAAGTGGAGTTAAAAAATATATATAATTAATATAACTTCGACAGTCAAAGAATACCTGGAGGCCACACCTGGAGTACTGTGTACAGTTCTAATCTCCTTACCTAAGGAAAGATTTGCCTTTGAGGAGTGCAACAAAGGTTCATCAGACTGGTTGCTGCAATGAGGGGATTACTCTACTTGGAGAGATTGAGTAGACTAGGCCCTAGATTCACTAGAGTTTAGAAGAATGAGAGGTGATCTCTGAAACATATAACATTCTTAAGGGGCTTGACACGGCTCATGCTGAGATGATGTTTCCCCTGGCTGGGGAATCTAGAACACGGGGTCATAGTCTCAAAATAAGGGGTCGGCCATTTAGGACTGAGATGAGGAGAAACTTCTTCACTCAGAGGGGGGTGAATCTTTGTTATTCTCCACCCCAGAGGGCTGTCAATGTTCAGTCGTTGAGTATATTCAAGACAAAGTTTGATACATTTTAGGGCACAGAGGGAATTAAGAGATATGGGGATAGTGCGGGAAAGTGGAGTTAAGGTAGAAGATCAGCCATTTAATGGTGGAACAGGCTTAAAAGGCCAAATAGCCTACTACAGCTCCTATTTCTTAAGTTCTTATGTTTTTATAATATTTCTTAGCTCCCTGATTACACCAAGTGAGTAAACCATACCAACCAGAAGATTTTGATTGCCAAGCTTTGATGAGTTAACTGAATCAGTCAGGTACTACACTTGATGTTAATACCCATGGGCTAGCCAGGATTCCTGATCACTAGCCGGAGACTCCTGCCAAAAGTACTTGTGTATGGACAATGGGTGACAAGATGATGACAGTCAAACAGACTGCCAGACTGGGCCTACGACAGGTGGTGAGAACCAACTGGAGGGGAAAACCTACTTGACCTCGTCCTTACCAATCTACCTGTCGCAGATGCATCTGTCCATGACAGCATTGGTAGCATTGACCGCCGCAGTCAGTGTGGGGACGAAGTGCCGTTTTTACACTGAGGACACCCTCCATCGTGTTGTGTGTCACTACCACCGTGCTAAATGGGATAGATTCAGAATAGATCAAGCAGCTCAAAACTTGGCATCCATGAGGCACTGTGGGCCATCAGCAGCAGCAGAATTGTATTTCACCACAATCTGTAACCTCATGGCCCAGCTCATCCCTCACTCTACCATTACCATCAAGCCAGGGGACCAACCCTGGTTCAATAAGGAGGTTAGAAGAGCATGTCAGGAAAAGTACCAGGCGTACCTAAAAATGAGGTGCCAACCTGGGGAAGCTGCAACACAGGACTACATGCATGTTAAAAAGCAGAAGTAGCATGCTATAGACCAGGCTAAGTGATCCCACAATCAACGGATCAGGGGGCTGAAATTCAGGTGCACAAGAAAGCTGAGGCACCTGTGATTTCCTACCTGTTTTTACCGCTGGGAGAGTGGAGATGGCCATCCGATCAACTTTCTGATGATTGGACCGAAAACCGGTTATGAAGGGAGCTGAAGTGCAGCAGCAAGTGAGGTGGAGGGGCTAAATTTAGGGCAGGATCGGGACTCCGCCACAGTCAATCATCGGTGGAGACTTCACAGCGTGTGAGAGTCACCATGCTCTCTCCCCTCCGTTAAAGGGGAGAGAATCAGGTATTTTTAAACTTCAGCTCACTGAGTTTCGGCCAGGCCAGTGGCCTGACACCCAAGAGGGGGTGCCAGGTTGCCTGCTCGGCCGAACCCAGGGGCACAATAGCCCAGCCGACATTGAAGTTGTCTGGCAAAAAAAATTATATGGTGGCCGCGACATTTGGCCCTCCCCTTTAATTTCTGCCGCAGCGCCAGGGCCGAGAGAGAGGAGGCAAGGTGCATGACGGAAAAGGGCGTCAGGGGCACCGCGCAGCGGGGCATCGATTTTTTTTAACCTGAATTTCCGTCGGTGTATTTTTCAGGTGAGGGAGAGCGGCGGTGCCCATTTTGATGACGCGCTCATGGCGGTCATCAGCATCGGGGCGGAATTGGGTACAGGCCGAAAAATCCCTGACCTGAATTTGGGTCGGGGCGGCCAACTGACCACAAAGCGGCAGCCAATTGATTCTGCCGCATGTCCGCCGCAAACGGGCAGCAACGGATCTTTCCGAGACCCTGAATTTTGACCCCCAGATCTCTGCAGTCCTGCCACATCCAGTCGTGAATGGTGGTGGACAATTAAACAACAGGGGGAGGAGGCTCTATGAATATTCCCATCCTCAATGATGGTGGAGCCCAACAGGAGTGAAAAAGGCAAGGCTGAAATGTTTGCAACCATCTTCAGACAGAAGTGCAGAGTGGATAATCCATATCGACCTCCTCCTGAGGTCCCCACCATCACAGAAGCCAGTCATCAGCCAATTCGATTCACTCCATGTGATATCAAGAAATGGCTCAGCGCACTGGATACAGCAAAGGCTATGGGCCCCAACAACATCCCGACTATCGTCCTGAAGACTTGTGCTTCAGAATAAGCCGCATCTCTAGCCAAGCTGTTCCAGTATAGCTAGAACACTGGCATCTATCCAAAAATGTACCATGGCTGCAGTGTGTACCATCTGCAAGATGCACAGCAGCATCTCTCTGACCTCTACTACTTTGAATGACAAGGGCAGCAGGCACATGGGAACACCAACACCTCCAAGTTCCCGTCCTAGTCACACACCATCCTGACTTCGAAGTATATCGTCATTCCTTCATCATCGCTGGGTCAAAATCCTGGAACTCCCTCCACAACAGCATTGTGGGAGTGCCTTCACCACACTGACTTCAGCGATTCAAGGCGGCGACTCACCACCACCTTCTCAAGGACAATTAGGGATGGGCAATAAATGCTGGCCTTGCCAGTGATGCCCACATCCCAGGAACGAATATGCCAACACTAACTATCTGAACTTGCATGTAAAAAAAAGACACTTGGGTGAGGTACCAGTGGGCCCATAGAACCATACTCTTGTACTTACAGCAGAGGTGAGCAGGGGAAGGAAAAAAAGGGTGAAATTTGAGAAAAAAATAATACAGCAGTCCAAAAATGCAAATTAATTTGTGTACCACAAATGGAATATTTGCAGAGTATTAAAATCTCATTTTAAATAAACGTCCTTTCCATTCTGTATTTTACCAAGATCACAAATGGCTACTTTATAGCACCAGTGACTGTACTTAGAGAACATTTTCAGCCTTTGGAATCCTGCATTCAAATGAAAATTAATTATGGCCGTGATCTGGGTTGGACTTTCCTATCCTGCTGAGTGAAGAGGAAGGTTTTAGTGTGGGAGATTTCATTGCATGGGGAAAATTACAATTGAAGCTTTTTTTTTAAAAACAAAAACATGATTGTTGTTCGGAACATGAGGTGCATTTCATCATTTCTTATTCCTGTACTGCAGATATCAGCATATCCGATTCTAAAATATGAAGGAAGAAAGCATTTCATTGAAAAGAGCATTCTACATCAGTTCTGTGTGTTTAAAAAAAAAATTTATACTGCATTTGGAACTCAGAATTTCCAAAAATTCGTATGTTTAATCCATGTCATAAACAACCTGGGAATGAAGGATGCTATTATCCTCATCAGAAAGCAGAACCTGCCAGATGCCATGAAGTCACACAAAATCCAGAAGTTGGGGCTAACCAGGAGTTTGATACAATAACTAATGTGTGTATTTTGCTCTGCTGCACCTCACAAAGTGGATGGGCTCTTGAGGGACTACAAGTTCCAATTACAAATAGAAATATGCAGTGCAACAGAAATTTACTACACTGAATCAACTGATTCATTTTAGAAATCATAATTTGAACATTTAATGAACGTGATTTTAGATTTTACAACAAGCTCATTGTGATTTTCGTGTTCAAATGTCCGACTTAATCCAGTTACAGCATTAGATAAACAGCTGAGCTTAGAAACATAGAAAATAGGTGCAGGAATAGGCCATTCGGCCCTTCGAGCCTGCACCACCATTCAATAAGATCATGGTTGATCATTCACCTCAGTACCCCTTTCCTGCTTTCTCTCCATACCGCTTGATCCCTTTGGCCATATCTAACTCCCTCTTGAATATATCCAATGAACTGGCATCAACAACTCTCTGCGGTAGAGAATTCCACAGGTTAACAACTCTCTGAGTGAAGAAGTTTCTCCTCATCTCAGTCCTAAATAGCTTACCCCTTATCCTAAGACTATGTCCCCTGGTTCTGGACATCCCCAACATTGGGAACATTCTTCCTGCATCTAACCTGTCCAGTCCCGTCAGAATTTTATATGTTCCTATGAGATTCCCTCTCATCCTTCTAAATTCCAGTGAATACAGGCCCATACGATCCAATCTCTCCTCATATGTCAGTCCTGCCATCCCGGGAATCAGTCTGGTGAACCTTCGCTGCACTCCCTCAATAGCAAGAACGTCCTTCCTCAGATTAGGAGACCAAAACTGAACACAATATTCCAGGTGAGGCCTCACCAAGGCCCTGTACAAGTGCAGTAAGACCTCCCTGCCGCTATACTCAAATCCCCTAGTTATGAAGGCTAACATACCATTTGCCTTTTTCACCGCCTGCTGTACCTGCATGCCAACTTTCAATGACTGATGAACCATGATACCCAGGTCTCGATGCACCTCCCCTTTTCCTAATCTGCCGCCATTCAGATAATATTCTGTCGTCGTGTTTTTGCCCCCAAAGTGGATAACCTCACATTTATCCACATTATACTGCATCTGCCATGTATTTGCCCACTCACCTAACCTGTCCAAGTCACCCTGCAGCCTCTTAGCATCCTCCTTACAGCTCACCACCACCCAGCTTAGTGTCATCTGCAAACTTGGGAGATATTACACTCAATTCCTTCATCGAAATCATTGTAAATAGCTGGGGTCCTGGCACTGAGCCCTGCGGCACCCCACTAGTCATTGCCTGCCATTCTGAAAAGGATCCGTTTATCCCGACTCTCTGCTTCCTGTCTGCCAACCAGTTCTCTATCCACGTCAATACATTACCCCCAATACCATGTGCTTTAATTTCGCACCAATCTCTTGTGTGGGACCTTATCAATAGCCTTTTGAAAGTCCAAATACACCACATCCACTGGTTCTCCCTTGTCCATTCTACGAGTTACATCCTCAAAAAAATTCCAGAAGATTTGTCAAGCATGATTTCCCTTTCATAAATCCATGCTGACTTGGACCGATCCTGTTACTGCTTTCCAAATGTGCTGCTATTTCATCTTTAATAATTGATTCCAACATTTTCCCCACTACTGATGTCAGGCTAACCAGTCTATAATTACCTGTTTTCTCTCTCCCTCTTTTTTTTAAAAAGTGGTGTTACATTAGCTACCCTCCAGTCCATAGGAACTGACCCAGAGTCGATTGACTGTTGGAAAATGATCACCAATGCATCCACTATTTCTAGGGCCACTTCCTTAAGTACTCTGGGATGCAGAGTGGAGGAAAGGAAATAAATGGGAGGAGGATAGAAGCTGTTCACTTATTAAAATGTTGCTGTTTCTTGATAAATTTTACAATACGATTACAATCTTCCGACAATTATATTTAAAGATATATTAAATGTTGTAGACTCATAATGCTGTGCAAGAGAAGTGTACATCTATCGAGACAGAAAAGAGCAAGAGAAACAAATGAGAAGATGGAAAGCAACATAAGCATAGGAAGCGAAAGAAAATTAAAAACTTATTTTAAATGTTACTTAAAACTCACCCAACACAAAAGAAATAAACACTTCAAGTTAAGACTGCAAATGTGCTATTGATAGTACATGGGGGGAGCGGCAAGCAACGGCCTGGGAGCGGCGTGGCGGCCCCAACCTGCGAGGTAACATCTGCGGCGGGTTGGGGCCTTAAAAGACGCGGCGAGCGGCGGCCTGGGAGCAGCATGGCAGCCCTGACCTGTGGGGGAACATCAGCAGCAGGTCGGGGCCTGAAAAGGAGCGTACCACTCCAGGGAGCAACGCGAGCTGGTGCAGGAGGGCGACAGCTGTGAAGAGGGCGACTGGATTGGATGTCACCATAACCCAGGTTGGTGATTGGAGTGTGGGCAGGTACAGCAGGAGCGGTGAGGCTGAGGCAAGAGATTGCAGAGTGATGTGATCGGGGCCCAGGAGAGGCGTGAGTTCTGGGCCAAGAAGAGGCATGGGCCCAGGGGCAACACGGGCCAGCCCACACTGCGATATGTGTGCGCGCTTGGTCCGTGCAGCAGAGCTGGTCTCCAGTCGTCTTGGTTAATCCTTGCAACTGGACCAAGACCTAGCTCTGTCAAGCCCGTGTGGTGGCTGGTGTGCAACGGTCATCACACATTAAAAACATCCACGTACAGGCATCTTCCACCCTTCAATATGCAGTTCGGGACCTGGAATATTAGGTCCTTCATTGAAACACCTGTGAACTCATCGAACTCATCCTTCTTTGGCGTGGAAGCAAATCATTCTCGATTCGAGGGACCGCCTAAGAAGGAGAGGATGACTCTTGATAATGATTGTAATTTTCATAGTCTCAGAGATTTAAATGGATTTTAGTCAATTTATGTTGAATTCACTCCAAAATCTAAATACAAGCTGGATGGTTGTCCCTGCTGTATAATTAACTATTACTACCAGACAGCTTGTAGAATTAAACATAGGAATGTTTGTAAATTCTGAATTCCAAATGTAGTAACAAAAGCATACAAACAAAAAGTGATGTAGAATGCACTTTTAAATAAAATGCTTTCTTCCTTCATATTTTAGAATCGGATATGATGTATCTTATTCGGCCCCTGCAGATACCAAGAAAATTATTTTATCGTCAGTTCCAAAATTGCGCAATCATGTTCCAAACAATCATTAAAAAAAAGCTCCAACTGTCATTTTCCCATGCAATTAAACACCTCGCTCTAAAACCTTCCGTTGCACTCAGCAGGATAGGAAGGTCCAACCCAGAGATCTCCACAGATCTCTTTCCTTAATCAACCCGCCAAGAGGCACATTTGATAAGATACGCTCAACTATATCGGGCTTCTACTAAAATAGTTCTTGTGTTTTTCCTCTGCTGTTTCAAACTATTTCCGATTCATTGTCTTTTGTGTACTATCATAAATCTCAAATTGCACAAAAATGTATAAGAAGATTGTAACTCTCCTGCAAGTGTGCTCCTGTTCTCTCGCCCTGCCATCCTCAAAAAAATGTGTTCACAGTAGATTAGTTAAAAAAACAAGTGTGAACTCATGACTTTGTGCTGAATGACTGGTTAAGGTTAGCACATTGTACCACTGCTTCCCATACGACTATATTTGTGGCGTTGTGTGTTCAATTTGAACATTTTACATCAATACGATTAGGATGTGGGTTTTTTCAGCTTAGTCTTCTTCTCAGGCAGTCCCCCGGAGTCGAGGATGATTTGCTTTCACACTAAAATGAGTTCTAAGGTGACTGATGAGACCAATGTGTGATGTACAGTCTCTGTCACAGGTGGGGCAGACAGTGGTTGTTTTGTCGTACGCTCCTTCCGCGTGCTCCCGCTGAAGAGACTCGAAATGTTGGGTGCCTTCTCGGGTGCTCCTCTTCCACTTTGAGAAGGAAGTAAATATGAGCTGATTTTCCTTTCCCATGTATCTGGGGAACACTCAGTTCCCACGTGCAAAGGGGAGGGAAAAAAAAGGCAGAGATCCGTGATGCTGGGTCTCCACCTTCTTTACATTGCCCAATTTCCTGGGAAGACATCAAGAGGGAGCAGAGTGCTTGTGCCTGTAGCATTCGTAAGCAAGGGAAGGCTATGTAAATGAGATAGGAGACTGTATACAAGCTCTCTGCCTCATTTTTCTCTATGGTTGCATGGCGGGCAACCAGCAGGGTGAATCTGAGAAGAACAGGCAGCAAGGCTAGGGAGGCCTAAAAGGCAAGTGGTACGTTTTTTTAAAAAATAAACAGCTCCTGCGATACTCAGGGCTGGAAGGCCCCAGAACCAGTGGACATTACCGCTGCTGCGGACCTCTCAGCTGGATATCTACCCAAATTTTGGGTGCAGTCCCTTGGGGAACGTTGGTTGTATGTTAGTGACCTATATCAAGAAATCCAGGCAGATTCATGTCATATCAGGCAGAGTACACTTTGGCAGGGGGAGGAGAAGGAAGCAATATTGACGCCATACTGATTTCATTCCTTGCTCAGGTTTCCACTGGTATTTTCCCCCATTCAAAATGGGAAACCTATATGTCTGGGAGTCTGCAGAAAATTATTATTTCTATGTTAACTCATGGAAATTCCATCTCCCATCCCGTTCTATAGAAATCCAACACGGAGATTCAAATGTAAAGCACCTTAGCGAGTCTAAAGTGCTATTTTAGCACCAGGTTGCTATAGACAGTCATTTCTATCTTAACTTTGCTCTAGATTTATAGTAGACTAGTCTCATTTTAGATATTATAATGCCTTGTTGTGGAATTTTAGAAACATAGAAAATAGGTGCAGTAGTAGGCCATTCGGCTCTTCGAGCCTGCACCACCATTCGATAAGATCATGGCTGATCATTCCCTCAGTACCACTTTCCTGCTTTCTCTCCATACCCCTTGATCCCTTTAGCCATTAGGGCCATATCTAACTCCCTCTTGAATATATCCAAGGAACTGGCCTCAACAACTGTCTGCGGTAGGGAATTCCACAGGTTAACAACTCTCTGAGTGAAGAAGTTTCTCCTCATTGTAATGTTTGTAAGCTGGTAATGCTTGTAGCTCCATACTGTGGATGTGGACGTATTGTATACTGCAACTGCAGAGTTATAATAAACAGAACCAGGCAGCTTCCGGCCAGAGCAGTCTGCCATCTTAGGAAGCTGTGTGTGTGTGCTCTGTGAAGATATGACACACATCTCAGTTCCAAATGGCCTACCCCTCATCCTAAGACTGTGTCCCCTGGTTCTGGACTTCCCCAACATCGGGAACATTCTTCCTGCATCTAACCTGTCCAGTCCCGTCAGAATCTTATACGTTTCTATGAGATCCCCTCTCATCCTTCTAAACTCCAGTATATAAAGGCCCAGTCAATCCAGTCTCTCCTCATACGTCAGTCCCGCCATCCTGGGAATCAGTCTGGTGAATCTTCGCTGCACTCCCTCAATAGCAAGAACGTCCTTCCTCAGATTAGGAGTCCAAAACTGAACACAATATTCCAGATGAGGCCTCACCATGGCCCTGTACAACTGCAGTAAGACCTCCCTGCTCCTATACTCAAATCCCCCAGCTATGAAGGCCAACATACCATTTGCCTTCTTCACCGCCTGCTGTACCTGCATGCCAACTTTCAATGACTGTTGAACCATGACACCCAGGTCTCGTTGCACCGCCCCTTTTCCTAATCTACTGCCATTCAGATAATATTCTGCCTTCGTGTTTTTGCCCCCAAAGTGGATAACCTCACATTTATCTACATTATACTACATCTGCCATGCATTTGCCCACTCACCCAACCTGTCCAAGTCACCCTGCAGCCTCTTAGCGTCCTCCTCATAGCTCACACCGCCACCCAGTTTAGGGTCATCTGCAAACTTGGAGATATTACATTCAATTCCTTCATCTAAATCATTAATGTATATTGTAAGGAGCTGGGGTCCCAACACTGAGCCCTGCGGCACTAGTCACTGCCTGCCATTCTGAAAAGGACCCGTTTATCCTGACTCTTGCTTCCTGTCTGCCAACCAGTTCTCTATCCTCGTCAGTATATTACCCTCAATACCATGTGCTTTGATTTTGCACACCAATCTCTTGTGTGGGACCTTGTCAAAAGCCTTTTGAAAGTCCAAATACACCACACATCCACTGGTTCTCCCTTGTCCACTCTACTAGTTACATCCACAAAAAATTCCAGAAGATTTGTCAAGCATGATTTTCCTTTCATAAATCCATGCTGACTTGGACCGATCCTGTCACTGCTTTCCAAATGCGCTGCTATTTCATCTTTAAAAATTGATTCCAACATTTTCTCCACTACTGATGTCAGGCTAACCGGTCTATAATTACCCGCTTTCTCTCTCCCTCCTTTTTTAAAAAGTGGTTTTACATTAGCTACCCTCCAGTCCATAGGAACTGATCCAGAATTGGAAAATGATCACCAATGCATCCACTATTTCTATGGCCTCTTCCTTAAGTACTCTGGGATGCAGACTATCAGGCCCCGGGATTTATTGGCCTTCAATCCCATCAATTTCCCTAACACAATTTCTCGCCTAATAAAGATATCCTTCAGTTCCTCCTTCTCACTAGACCCTCGGTCCCCTAGTATTTCCGGAAGGTTATGTGTGTCTTCCTTCGTGAATACAGAACAAAGTATTTGTTCAACTGGTCTGCCATTTCTTTGTTCCCCATTATAAATTCACCTGAATCTGACTGCAAGGGACCTACGTTTCTTTTGTCACTTTAGTCTTAAGTAAAACCATTTGTTATGTAAGAAATTAAAATTATGTTTGTCATTAATGTAGAGCATTAGTTATGGATTGGGCAGCTAAACAAGCATCTTGCTGAAACAATTGACTCAGTTTACAATTGAAGTTAAGCTTTAAAGAATTAAAAGCCAGATTCCTTACATTGAAGATGGCTGCAGCATCACCGAGTTCTTTTACAAGTGCTGTTACTTGAGCCAACAGCAAAGTCTCCTGGATTCCTTGGCTACTCACTTCTTCAGTGCATAAGGTTTCTGCAAGCCGCAACATCTTCGATGCCATCGCTCTGAGAAGCTAGTTAGGAAAGAAATAGGTTATAAGCAATTGCAAGACTTTTTTGGTTTCTTTTGGAACAAAGTAAACCAAGTATATGTACTGTATTGAAGACTCCCTAATTGCTGTGAAATGTAAACATTCAATATATCAAAAGTATAAACAACAACTGGCAGAGAAATATAATTGTACCAGGAATAAGCTAATTTCAATAGGGGTGAATATAAATCTGAGTCAATACTAATTTTGGTTGGTTGGAACAGGCTGGACCTCTTATTAAATTATAAAATTCCTTGCTAAAAAAAGAATCTACAACTAAATTAATGAAAATTGCACCTAAGCTGGTGTTGATTCCACGGACTTTAAATAGCTATTTTAGCAACTTAGATGATGCTGAGAGTTCAGTCTGGGCAGTTTTGGACAAATTCAAGTTAATATTCAAACAATTTGCATATTGCTAGTTACTTTTCTGTACTGTCTACTATATTATAAACCAGAGTTTTTTTCAACTTTAAGTTTAAAGAATTTCAAATTATACTGCAACTTGAAAACCTTTTCCCTAAAATGATCATACTACACAACAACAACTTGCATTTATATAGTACCCAACACCAAATTGGCAATTTCTTTAAAGCATTTCACTGTGGATTATGTTGTGATTACATCAAATACACAGCATTAATGAAACAAGCAAAGTATACTATGTACTCTGCTACTACTGCTGCTGCCATCAGTTTCAAAATAAAATAAAGAACAAATAAGAATGTAATGCAGCTCTGATTAATACCAACGCACCAGGGTGTTACAACTTCTACAACTTATTTAAATTGCATAATTACAGATCTTTTCTTGTCTTGTCTTTAGTACTGAGTTTGACTTCTACAGGACATTTTAAAATCTCTGTCTTTGATCTTTACGAGCTGCTGCAGAATACAAATGGCAGGTGAAATTTTGTATGTTCTCCATTACATTACTTTAAGCTAGTTGTGAACAGATCCCTACAGGCTGAAGTATTAACTGGTCTGCTGTTACTGTGGCCCTGATATTTACAGGGAGGCCGGAAATGGCCGAGGAACCCAGCAGGGCCAGGGTCGTGGAGATTCTGCCGAGTTTAACAGCAAAACTTCATTATCATTTTCTTCTTTCCTTTCCCATCTAGCAGCCTGTCAAATTGACAGCCTGGCTGGCTGCCGGGCGAGAAAACCAGTGGTGGGGCAAATGGGGAACCTCTCTTGCAAGTAAAGCACATCACTGATGTTCAATCCTAACACACTCTAGAGCAACATCCAACATGATAGCACCATTTTACTGTACTGATTAAGCCCCTGAAATACGACATCCAAGTAAGCACCTTCTTTTGTTTGAATGGAAAACCTCCCTCCCACCAGTGCGGATATCGTGCACCTAAATTTTGCGTCTCCCAGCTCCTCAGTTTGTACTACAAAGAAATTCCTGTGTTCCAACTAACTCTACTTCACTGCTTCCCAAATGTCATAGTTTATTAATTATGAATAATAATATAAAATTAAAACTATAAAAAAAGATTAAACGTTGACTTTAAAATGAAAACTGAATTACACCTATATGTTCTGACCCATTTATCCCCACCCTCTAACCCTGCTTTATTTGAAGACAACACTTGGTCCCTGAATACAACAGATGGGAGATCGATTAGTATGGTATATAAAAATATACAAATTACAAAATGTAAATATGTGTTTTTTATTATATTATTCTTTGACAGAAGCTCCCAAACCTCTACCACCTAGAAGGACAAGGGCAGTAGGCACTTGGGAACACCATCACCTGCTAGTTCCCCTCCAAGTTACACAACATCCGGACTTGGAAATATATCACCGTTCCTTCATCGTCGCTGGGTCGAAATCCTGGAACTCCCTCCCTAACATCACTGTGGGAGTACGCGGACACGATGGGCCGAAATGGCCTCCTTCTGCGCTGTAAATTTCTATATTTCTATAAGGGCAGGAGTAGGCCATTTGGCCCCTCAAGCCTGCTCCGCCATTCAATAAGATCATGGCTGATCTGATCTTGGCCTCAACTCCACTTTCCAGCTCGCTCCCCATAACCCCCGACTTCCCTGTAGTTCCAAAATCTGTCTATCTCCATCTTAAATATATTCAATGACCCAGCCTCCACAGCTCTTTGGGGTAGAGAATTCCAAAGATTCATGACCCTCAGAGAAGAAATTCCTCCTCATCTCCGTTTTAAATGGGAAACCCCTTATTCTGAACCAAGGCCCCCAAATCTAGACTCCCCCACGAGGGGAAACATCCTCTCTGCATCTAGCCTGTCAAGCCCTCTCAGAATATTATGGCCAAGAAATCCCGGCCTCCCTGGGTCTGTACAGAGTGTCTATGGACCCGTGAAGGCAACGCAAAAGCCGGTTTTCAGCGCACATTTCGCATGCGCTGAAAACCAGCTTTTCTGATCTGTCAAGCTCCATTTCGGGAGCGAGGACATTTGCAAGGGCAAGAATGCGGGATTTACCCATATCTTGCCCAGCAAATGTCCTCAAAACTCTTGCGCCTGATAAAATCAGGCACTTAGCCTACTTTTACAGGCGTAAAAGTCTTAAAACACACTTAAAACATAAAAAATAAAATTAAAAATACACATTTTATTTTTAAAAACCCTGCCCATTACGTTAAATTTATTTTAAACCATAATTAAAAAAACATTTTAAAAATCGGGGAAAAAATTCAGATATTTATTAACTTTAATTTCAATTAATTTTTAATTATGTGAGGTATGTTTTTTATTTTTTATTTGGTGTTCTTGTGTTTGTTTTTTTCTCTCAGTGAATAGCAATGAGAACTGGTAGATACTGAGCTCTCATTGCTATTAATTGAGAATACTGTACCTGATTGGCTGAGCAGTCACACGTGACTGCACCTTCTGCGTGGGAACATGGAGGGTGGGAGCTTGCTTCACAGCGCGGGAAGAGAAGGCTTCCCCACCGGAATCCAGGGCGCCTCCGTGACCACCAAGTAATTTCGTAAAAATTCTCCGGTCGGAGGCAATTGCCCGTGGGAAGCCTCCAACCGGAATTTCAGGGCCATTATGTTTCAATAAGATCATCTCTCATTCTTCTAAACTCCAATGAATATAGCCCAACCTTTCTTCATAAGACAACCCCTTCATCTCCGGAATCAACCGAGTGAACCTTCTCTGAACTGCCTCAAATGCAAGTATATCCCTCCTTAAATAAGGAGACCTAAACTGTACGCAGTACTCCAGGTGTGGTCTCACCAATGCCCTGTACAAGTTGTAGCAGGACTTCCCTACTTATATAATCCATCCCCCTTGCAATCAAGGCCAACATTCCATTTGCCTTCCTAATTACTTGCTGTACCTGCATACTAACTTTTTGTGTTTCATGTACCTTCACCATGCAGACTGCAGCAGTTCAAGGCGGCGGCTCACCACCACCTTCTCAAGGGCAATTAGGGATACGCAATAAATGCTGGCCTAGCCAGCAACACCCACATCGCAAGAACAAATGAAAGATAAATTCTGCGATACAGACATGTGCACCTATTCTGCCTTTTCTCAAATCAACTCGTGATGTGCCATGAAGAACACTGCTTGTACAGTAATAGTGCAGTGAGATGTCAACCAAATAGTTATTTTAAAGCCCACACACAATTACTGACCTTGTGTGGTACAATATTTCAATATTTCATTTTAGGAGTGGCAACACAGAGGAAAAAATGGATCAAGTGATAAAAAAAAATTTAAAGATTTTTTTGTTAAGCACTGCTTTTTTCACTGCAGGTTTAAAATGATCCCATCATCTGTAGTGATCAATCAAAATAATTTCTTCCCTAGCTTCAAAAGCAGAATACTGACATCCCAATGCAAAATGGCACCAGAAGCAGATGCAAATGGAGTTTCCAGCGTTTATTCAGCAACATAAACTGGCAGTACGCTGCTCACACTGATTCACGTCACAACAGATTTTAGACCAGTATTGGATACATCTTTCAATATGATTAATTTGAGAGTCAAAATGAAAATACCTCAATTTGTTTATTGTTGTCTAGTCTATTATTATATGGTTGTTTTAACTTTTCTCGTAACTTTCATAACTGCAAAATAATTCCCATTGATTTCATCATACGAATCATGTGGCACAATTATTCTGTAGCACTATCACATTTGCTAATATTGCTGAGCCATCACAGGCCTAGTCATAAAAGAAACACAGATGGTTGTTACTGAGTACAAGGCTGTAATTTTAGCAATAGGTGGTTGAAGGACAGTGAAGTGCTCAAGCTTGTAGTTTATGGCATCATCTGTACACTTTGAGCACTCACTCCCCAAGCATGAATTACTCCATCTACTGGAGCTGGAAAGCAAAAGAAATTTGTAATTTACTACTCATTTATTCCGAGATTTGAAGATGACGATTGAGCTAGCTGAGGTGGCATGGAAGGAAAAATTGACACAGGATTCAGAGCAGCAGCGAGATTTTTTTTTTGAAAAAAGATTGCGAAAGGACAGAATAAGTATACTCCATTAAAAAAGAAATGACGACGAACAGTTTTAGGATGGATAAATATTGAGGTTACAAGCCAATTAAATATGAGTGGGACCTCAGAGGAAAGGATTGCAGATGATAAATACATAGAACACAGCACAGAAGGAGGCTAATCGGCTCATCGTGCCGGTACCGGCTCTTTGGTAGAGCTATCCAATTAATCCCAGTCCCCTGCTCTTTCCCCATGGCCCTGTAAATTCTTTTCCTCAAGTATTCATCCAATTCTCTTTTGAAAGTTACAAATGAATCTGCTTCCACCACCTTATCAGGCACTGCATTCCAGATCACAACAACACGCGGTGTAAAAAAACGGTTCCCGATGTCGCCTCTGGTTCTTTTGGCCAATCACCTTAAAGCTGTGTCCTCTGGTTACTGACACTTCAGCCACTAAATAGTTTCTCTTTATTTACTCTATCAAAACCATTCATGATTTCGAACACCTCTATCAAATCGCCTCTTCACCTTCTCTGCTCCAGGGAGAACGACCACAGCTCTTCTAGTCTCTCCACATTACTGAAGACCCGCATCCTTGGTATCATTCTAGTAAGTCCCTTCTGCACCCTCTTCAAGACCTTGACATCCTTCCTAAAGTGTTGTGCCTAGAACTGAACACAATACTGCAGCTGAGGACTAAACCAGTGTTTTATAAAGGGATAGCATAACTATCTGGCTTTTATATTATATGCCTCTATTAATAAAGCCAAGGGCCCCATATGTTTTTTTAAACAGCCTTCTCAACTTGTCCTGCAACCTTCAAAGATTTGTGTACATACACACCCAGGTCTCTATGTTCTTGCACCCCATTTAAAATTGTACCATTTAGTTCAAATTGCCTCTCCCCATTTTTCCTGAATGAGGGAGGAACATTCCCTAGAAATTATATTTTAGAGCTCTATTGAGTGTGCATGTGTACCGGGCGACTGGATGGCGGCCAATATGGTACCCATTTACAATCCTGGTAATTACAGGACCATTCGGCTTAACATCAGGGACAGGGAAACGTTTAAGAGGCTTGAATTAAGGATGGAAATACCATATATCTGGTTGGAGAGAAAATAGTGAGAAGTAGCCAGTGCAGATTTCAAAATGAACAATCGTGCTTGGCATATCCCATAGAAAAGTTAGTTTTTGGGCTAGAAAGTGGTCTATTCGAGATAATAGTATTTTTTCGGCATTTTTTGCCTAAAATACCGTTAAAAATACCGCTATTTTTTAAAGGGGTAAAATTTGCAACAAAATGCACCCGATGATAAAAATCGCGTTGCACGAAGATTTGCGATGGAAACTGTGGTCCTCGCCAACTTTAGTCTGAGGCCGATTACCGTTAAAAAGACAGGCCCTGGGAGGGGGGAAAACCACACACAAAAAATTACAAAAAACAAAAAATCAAAAATCACAACACATTTACAAGACCCTTATAATTAAGTAATCGCTGCAAAAGAATGAAAAAATAAAAACTTTAACTTACCTTTTTTACAGGTCTTCATACTTACCGCTGTTTCTGGGGCTGCAACGCAGCTTTTTACCTGGCATTTTTTTCGCGCAGAATAAAGGTGCGTCGAACGGCCAATGCTTTTTTTGGTGTTGTATGACAGCGGTCTGCTTTTCAGTGGTATTTCAAAACCGTCGGTGCACAACTGTGGCCAATTTAGGCGAGCACCTTTTAATGTCAAAAAAGATGAAATGTCGCCAAAAAAATGGGCGCAAGACTAGCCAATTTCTAGCCCTTTATTTTTTTTATTTTTTTGCAGCGATTAGATAGTCTTGTAAATGTTTTTGGAATCTTTTTTGGAATTTATTTTGCCCCCCTCCCAAGGCCTCTCTTGCTGCGCTCCCGGCCCTGGACTAAAGTTGCCGAAACTCGCATTTTGCGCCGCAAATGCTCGTGCAACACCTCCCTTACCGATGCGGCGCAGATGTAAAGGTCGATAGCTCGGCCGAAAAACAGCAGCACAGTGAAAACGGTAAGTTTCACGTATTGCTACCAGTTTCGCCAAAAAACCCCGCAAGCCGTAAATCCGGCCCTTAGTATTTCTAGTTCTGGTAATTCCAATATTTAGCCTGAATTAGGATGGAATGAATAACCTAAACTGCCTCGCTCTCTACTTTCTCTTGCATCTCCCCTTACATCGTCTACAACCTCATCTTGTCCATCAGATGCACTTCCCATTTCTTTGACCCCCCTCATTCCCACAGAACTGCTCACCAACAATGTATGCTTCCCCCATTGCACGGCTCATTCAAATTTTAGCGTATGCCTGATATCTACAATGTAAAAGCGGGTGAGCGGCCAGTTAGCGGGAACATTTCTCACCACCCCATCCCTTCCTGGTCCCCATGCTCGCCGACATTGTAAATGGTTCCCTCTCCGAAGATATTGTCTCCCTCCCATTCAAAACCATCATCATCCATCCCTTCTCACCAAAAAAAACTTCATAATCGGTCCTTTCTAAAAAATAAATCTCGATCCCTTTGTCTTTGCAAACTTCTGCCCAAGTTCTAATCTCCTTTTCCTCTTCAAAGTCAGTGAGTGTTGTTGCAAATCCAATCCATGCCCACCTTTCTCACAACTCCCTACTTGAATTCCTTCAATCAGGTTTTCATCCCTGTCATAACACTGAAACACACTCAACCTAAGTCATAAATTATATCCTCTGTGATTGTGACTGTAGTGCATTATCCCTCCTCAATCTCACTGCAGCCGTTGACATGGTCGACCACACCATGCTCCTCCAACGCTTTTCTTCCATTGTTCAGCTCCGTGATTCCACACTTAAGTATTCTATTGTACCCAGAGCATCTCTAGCAATGGCTTCTCTTCCTGCCCAGGCACCATTGCCTCTGGAGTCCCAAAAGGATCTACCCCAGCTTTCCTCCTCTTGTCCACCTACATGCTGTCCCATGGCAATATAATCCGCAGACACAGCATCAGCTTCCACATTTACGTTCATGTCACTTATTCTAACTTCCACAACTTGAGATGACAAACAGCAAAGTCTAAAAGGTACTTTTGTTTTACTTTTAATTCAGATCACTAAAATACTCAAATAACCTTGTGAGTACAGAATACAATATCTAAAAGCTAAGATATTCCTCTGTATAATTCAGTAACAAGCTACATGGCACACCCTCAAAGCCTCCCTGATGAAGTGCAACATCCCCACCGACACCTGGGAGTCCCTGGCCAAAGACCGCCCTAAGTGGAGGAAATGCATCCGGGAGGGTGCTGAGCACATCGAGTCTTGTCGCCGAGAGCATGCAGAAATCAAGCGCAGGCAGCGGAAAGAGCCTGCGGCAAACCAGTCCCACCCTCCCTTACCCTCAACGACTATCTGTCCCACGTGTGACAGGGACTGTGGCTTTCGTATTGGACTGTTCAGTCACCTAAGGACTCATTTTAAGAGTGGAAACAAGTCTTCCTCAATTCCGAGGGACTGCCTATGATGATGATGACATGGTACAGTAACACTGGTTGTCAAATCAAGTAACTTAATTTAGTTGGAGGGTGAGAATGTTGGTTCTCAAACCAGTGGCCTAAGCTTAAATAAAGAAGATTACAAAGGTACGAGGGCAAAGTTGGCTAAAGTGGACTGGGGAAATAGATTAAATTATGGGTCGGTTGATGAGCAGTGGCAGACATTTAAGGAGATATTTCATAATGCGCAACAAAAATATATCCCAATGAGAAAGAAAGACTGTAACAGAAGGGATAACCATCCGTAGCTAACTAAGGAAATAAGGGATGATATCAAATTGAAAACAAGGGCATACAATGTGGCCAAGTCTAGTGGGAGGCCTGAGGATTAGGAAACTTTTAAAGGCCAGCAAAGAATGACTAAAAACATGATAAAGAGAGGGAAGATAGATTATGAAAGTAAACTAGCATAAAATTTAAAAACAGATAGCAAGAGTTTCTATAGGTATATAAAAAGGAAAAAGGTGGCTAAAGTAAATGTTGGTCCCCTAGAGGATGAGACTGGGGAATTAATAATGGAGAACAGGGAAATGGCAGCAACATTGAACAAATATTTTGTATCGGTCTTCACGGTAGAAGTCACTAAAAACATTCCAATAGTGGATAAGCAAGGGGCTGTCGGGAGGGAGGAACTTAATACAATCGTTAATGAAGAGTTACTCGGTAAAATAATGGGACTAAAGGCAGACAAGTCCCCTGGACCTGATGGCTTACATCCTAGGGTTTTAAAAGAAGTGGCTGCAGATATAGTGAATGCATTGTTTGTAATCTCCCAAAATTCCTTGGATTCTGGGGCGGTCCCAGCGGTTTGGAAAACCGCAAATGTAACACCCCTATTTAAAAAAGGAGGCAGATAAAAAGCAGGAAACTATAGAACAGTTAGCCTAACATCTGTCATTGGGAAAATGCTGGAGTCCATTATTAAGGAAACCGTAGCAGTACATTTGGAAAAGCATAATTCATTCAAGCAGAGTCATCATGGTTTTATGAAAGGGAAATTATGTTTGACAAATTTGCTGGAGTTCTTTGAGGATGTAATGAGCAGAGTGGATAAGGGGGAACCAGTGGATGTGTTGTATTTAGATTTCCAGAAGGCATTCGATAAGGTGCCACATAAAAGGTTACTGCACAAGATAAATGTTCATGGGGTTGGGGGTAATATATGAGCATGGATAAAGGATTGGCTAACTAACAGAAAACATAGAAACATAGAAAATAAGTGCAGGAGTAGATCATTCGGCACTTTGAGCCTGCACCTCCAGTCAATAAGATCATGGCTGATCATTCCCTCAGCACCCCTTTCCTGCTTTCTCTCCATACCCCTTGATCCCTTTAGCCATAAGGGCCATATCTAACTCCCTCTTGAATATATCCAATGAATTGGCATCAACAACTCTCTGCGGAAGGTAATTCCACAGATTAACAACTCTCTGAGTGAAGAAGTTTCTCCTCATCTCAGTCCTAAATGGCCTACCCCTTATCCCAAGACTGTGTCCCCTGGTTCTGGACTTCCCCATCATCGGAAACATTCTTCCCGCATCTAACCTGTCCAGTCCCATCAGAATCTTATAAGTTTCTATGAGATCCCCTCTCATCCTTCTAAACTCCAGTGTATAAAGGCCCAGTTGATCCAGTCTCTCCTCAAATGTCAGTCCCGCCATCCCAGGAATGAGTCTGGTGAACCTTTGCTGCACTCCCTCAATAGCATGAACGTCCTTCCTCAGACCAAAACTGAACACAATATTCCAGGTGAGGCCTCACCAAGGCCCTGTACAACTGCAGTAAGTCCTCCCTGCTCCGATAATCAAATCCCCTAGCTATGAAGGCCAACATACCATTTGCCTTCTTCACTGCCTGCTGTATTTGCATGCCAACTTTCAATGATTGATGAACCATGACACCCAGGTCTCGTTGCACCTCCTCCTTTCCTAATCTGCCGCCATTCAGATAATATTCTACCTTTGTGTTTTTGCCACCAAAGTGGATAACCTCAAATTTATCCAAATTATACTGCATCTGCCATGCATTGGCCCACTCACCTAACCTGTCCAAGTCACCCTGCAGTCTTTTAGCATCCTCCTCACAGCTCACACCGCCATCCAGCTTAGTGTCATCTGCAAACTTGGAGATATTACACTCAATTCCTTCATCTAAATCATTGATGTATATTGTAAAGAGCTGGGGTCCCAGCATTGAGCCCTGCGGCACCCCACTAGTCACTGCCTGCCATTCTGAAAAGGATCCGTTTATCCCGACTCTCTGCTTCCTGTCTGTCAACCAGTTCTCTATCCACGTCAGTACATTATTCCCAATACCATGTGCTTTGATTTTGCACACCAATCTCTTCTGTGCGATCTCGTCAAAAGCCTTTTGAAAGTCCAAATACACCACATCCACTGGTTCTCCCTTATCCACTCTACTAGTTACATCCTCAAAAAATTCCAGAAGATTTGTCAAGCATGATTTCCCTTTCATAAATCCATGCTGACTTGGACCGATCCTGTCACTGCTTTCCAAATGTGCTGCTATTTCATCTTTAATAAATGATACCAACATTTTCCCCACAACTGATATCAGACCAACCGGTCTATAATTACCGGTTTTCTCTCTCCCCTCCTTTTTTTAAACAGTGGTGTTACATTAGCTACCCTCTAGTCCATAGGAAACAGAGAGTCGGGATAATTGGGTCATTTTCAGGTTGGCAAACAGTGACCCAGGGATCGGTGATGGGTCCTCAACTATTTATAATCTATATTAATGACTTGGATGAAGGGACCAAGTGTAATGTAGCCAAGTTTGCTGATGATACAAAGATAGGTGGGAAAGCAAATTGTGAGGAGGACACAAAAAATCTGCAAAGGGATATTATAGACAGGCAAGTGAGTTGGCAAAAATTTGGCAGATGGAGTATAATGTGGGGAAATGTGAGGTTATCCACTTTGGCAGAAAAAATAGAAAAGCAAATTATTATTCAAATATAGAGAAAAAGTGCTGCATTACAGAGGAATCTGGAAGTCCTTGTGCATGAAACACAAAAAGTTAATAGACAGGTACAGCAAGCAATCAGGAAAGAAAATGGAATGTTGGCCTTTATTGCAAGGGGGATAGAGTATAAAAGCAGAGAAGTCATGCTACAACTGTACAGGGTATTGGTGAGGCCACACCTAGAGTACTACATTCAGTTTTGGTCTCCGTATCCAAGGAAGGATATACTTGCATTGGAGGCTGTTCAGAGAAGGTTCACTAGGTTGATGCCGGAGATGAGGGGGCTGACTTATGAAGATAGGTTGAACCTATACACAATGGAGTTCAGAAGAATGAGAGGTGATCTTATCGAAACATATAAGATAATGAGGGGGCTCGACAAGGTGGATGCAGAAGGGATATTTCCACCCATAGAGGAAACTAAAACTAGTTTCAGAATAATTTCGAGACTAAAAATAGTCTCAGAATAAGGGGCTGTCCATTTAAAATTGAGATGAGGAGGAATTTCTCCCAGAGGGTTGGAAATCTGTGGAATTCTCTGCCCCAGAGAGGTGTGGAGGCTGGGTCATTGAATATATTTAAGGCGGAGATAGACAGATTTTTGAGCGATATGGGAATAAAAGGTTATGGGGAGCGGGCAGGAAAATGGTACTGAGTCCATGATCAGATCAGCCATGATCTTATTAAATGGCAGAGCAGGCTCGAGGGGCCAGGTGGCCTACTCCTGCTCCTATTTCTTATGTTCTTATGTCTGTTGACAAACTGCCATGATAATGTCTATCAGCAAAACAAAAAACAATACTGACTTAAAATACCCTGTAGTCGGCTGAAAAACATCAGACTGTTAACAGCACAGAAACAGGCCATTTAACCTATCGGTCTGCAGCAATGTTTTTTGCACATTAGCCACCTGGCTTAATCCAGATACCCTTTGATATGCTATTTTCAGGCAACTATCTAATTCCTATTTTAAAGAATTTATGAACTCTGCTTCAACAACAATTCCATTCTGGCTATCTTTTCTAACCTCTCCTTTAGTTCTTTGTGATTATCTTCAATTTGCACATTTTCGTTACTGTTTTATTGACCAATGGAAACCATCTATCACTATTTAACTCATCATAAAAGCAGTAACATGTCTTGGGAGTTATGATGATGGCTACAAACCACTTTCATTGTTGACAATGTCATCACAACCCCTCGACATGTTAATGCTTTGGGACATGCTCCAGTTTGCATATTATTATACATTGTATATAAAATCATCCAAAAAATTAATGAGCTTTATCTAATGACTTTTTTAGCTTTTAAAACATAACATCTGAAAAGGGATTTTTGCATTTATGCTACTCTACTTTTTCATATTCACCTCTCCTACTTTAAACTTCCTTTGTGACAAACACAGGGATAGACAAGTGGTTAAGCCTGTGCCAATGTTGATTTTTAATTTGCTAGGAAGTGCACAACAGAAGGCCCTTGTTGACATGCCAGCTTTTCATTCTCTCCTTGTGGGGGAGCTGCCCCCTCTCTACTGTGCGGCTTCCTCCAAACTGCCTCGCCAAAACAGTCATGAAGGAAATCATGGGCATGCCTTGGCGCGCATTACACGACGATGCCACTCCTTACACAAAACCAACATTTTTGTCAATTAATGGCCTTTTTAAAAATAACTGGCAAAGTACTTTGTTTAAATGCTGTACAATTCTGCTACAGCTCGGAGTATTGAAAAAGAAGCCCCAATGGGGAGTGCAGCCAGAGCCAAGGCACCACGGGTGCCTCAGCTGCACAGGGGTGAGGGACAAAGAACAAAAGAGCTTTAGTGGTTGGGGATTCAATAGTTAGGAGAATATGCGAGATGTTTCTGCAGCTCTGACAGGACTCCAGGATGGTATGGTGCCTCCCTGATGGTACATAGGTAGTAAGAGGGATGAGTTCCTGCAGGCAGAATTTAGGGAGCAAGGAGAAAAATGAAAGGGTAGGATCTCAAAGGTAGTAATCTCCGTGTTACTACTGGTGCCACGTGCTAATGAGTACAAGAACAGAAGGATGGAGGGGATAAACGCGTGGCTGGAGAATTGGTGCACGAGAGAGGACTTTAAATTGCTGAGGCATTGGGACCGCTTCTGGGGGAGATAGGACCTGTACAAACCGGACGGGTTGCACCTCATCAGCGCCAGGACCAATATCCTTGCGGGGAGTTTTGCTAGTGCTGTTGGGGAGAGTTTAAACTAGCAGAGGGATGGGAACCTGAGAACAAATTCAATAGGGAAGGAAGTAAAGCTAAAATTGGAAAGCAAGAATGTAGAAAGTGAATCTGTAAGCCAGAGGAAACAAGGGTTAGCAAGTAGTAATCAAGGAGGTCTTCCTGTGCTCAATGGTATATACTTCAATACAAGGAGTATAGCAAACAAGGCAGATGAGCTGAGAGCACAGGAAGACACTTGGGAGTATGGCATTATAGCCATTACAGAGACATGGCTGAAAGAGGGGAAGGTTTTGGCAGCTGAATATTCCTGATTACAGGATTAAAAAAAAAATAGGACAGAGAGAGGGTAAAAAAAGGAGGAGGGTTGCAGTATTAATTAAATGTGAGGAGGGATGATATGTTAGAGGGATCATCAAATGAGGCCATATGGGTCGAACTAAAAAATAAAAAAGGAGCGATCACACTACTGGGTGTATATTGTAGACCAAAAACAGTGGGAGAGATATAGAAGAGCAAATGTGTAGACAAATTTCTGTGTTCAAAAACCATAGGGCAGTAACAGTAGGGGATTTCAACTATTCCAATATTGATTGGGACAAACGTAACATGAAGGATATAGAAGGTGCGGAATTCCTAAAATGCATTCAAGAGAACTTTTTGTGTCAGTATGTAATAAGCCCAACACAGGAGGGGGCGGTTCTGGATTTAGTTTGGGGGAATGAAGCTGGGCAAGTGGAAGGGGTATCAGTGGGAGAGCACTTGGGTGGCAGTGACCATAATTCAGTCAGATTCAAGGTAGTTATGGATAAGGACAAGGATAGACAAGGAATAAAAGTCCCAAATTGGGGAAAAGCTAACTTTGCTAAGTTGAGAAGTGATTTGGCCACAGTGGACTGGAAACAGATACTTGAAGGTAAATCAGTGTCGGAACAGTGGGAGGCATTCAAGGAGGAGATCCGGAGGGCTCAGGCCAAATATGTGCCCTTAAAGAAAAAGGGTGGGAATAACAATTCTAGAGCCCTCTGGATGTCTAGGGACTTACAGGGGAGGATAAAGAAAAAAAAGGAACCTTATGTTATATACCGACGGCTAAATACTGTAGAATCTCTGGAGGAATATAGAAAGTTCAGAGGTGAAATTAAAAAGGAGCTAAAAGAGAAATTCTTGGCAAGTAAAATCAAGGAAAACCCAAAGATTTTCTATAAATATATTAATAGCAAGAGGATAACTAAATAAAGGGTAGGGCCTATTAGAGACCATGAGGATAATGTGTGTGTGGAGGTGGAAGATGTGGGCATGGTTCTCAATGAATACTTGGCGTCTGTTTTTACAAAGAAAAGGGGCAATGCAGATACTGCTATCGAGGAGGAGTGTGAAATTCTGGATGTAATAAACATAGTGAGAGAGGAGATATTAAGCAGCTTTGAAAGTGGTTAAGTCCCCAGGCCCGGATGAAATGCATCCCAGGCTGTTGAGCGAAGCAAAAGAAGAAAGCAGAGGCCTTGACCATCATTTTCCAGTCCTTTTTGGATTCAAGCATGCTGCCAGAAGACTGGAGGACTGCTAATGTGGTACACTTGTTTAAGAAGGGAGAAAGGGATAGGCCGAGTAATTACAGGCATGTCAGCCTAACCTCAGTGGTGGGAAAATTATTGGAAAAAATCCTGAAGGACAGGATAAATCTACATTTAGAAAGGCAAGGATTAATTAGGGACAGTCAGCATGGATATGTTAAGGTAAGATCGTGCTTGACCAACCTGACTGAATTTTTCGAGGAGGTAACCAGGAGGGTCGATGAGGTTAGTGCGTATGATGTAGTGTATATGGACTTTAGCAAAGCTTTTGATAAGGTGGCATACTGGTCACGAAGCAAAGGATAATGGTTGATGGATGTTTTTGTGACTGGAAGGATGTTTCCAGTGGAGTTCTGCAGGGCTCAGTACTGGGTCCCTTGCTTTTTGTGGTATACATCAATGATTTAGATGTGAATATAGGGGGTATGATTTAAAAATTTGCAGATGACACTAAAATTGGCTGTGTGGTTGATAATGAAGAGGAAAGTCATGGACTGCAGGAGGATGTCAATCTGATCAGGTGGGAAGAACAGTGGCAAATGGAATTCAATTCGGAGAAGTGTGAGGTAATGCACTTGGGGAGGGCTAATAAGGGAAGGGGATATACATTAAATGGTAGGCCACTTGAAGTGTAGAGGAACAAAGGGACCTTGGAGTGCTTGTGCACAGATCCCTGAAAGTAGCAGGCTAGGTGGATAAGGTGGTTAAGAAGGCATACAGAATGCTTGCCTTTATTGGTCGAGGCAGAGAATACAAGAGCAGGGAGGTTATGCTTAAATTGTATAATAGGCCACAGCTGGAATACTGCATGCAGTTCTGGTCGCTGTATTAGAGGAAGGACATGATTGCACTGGAGAGGGTGCAGAGGAGATTTATGAGGATGCTGCCTGGAATGGAGAATCTTAACTATGAAGACAGATTGGATAGGCTGGGTTTGTTCTCCTTGCAACAGAAGAGGCTGAGAGGAGACCTCATTGAGGTGTATAAAGTTTTGATGGACCTGGATATAGTGGATAGCAAGGGCCTATTTCCCTTGGTGGAGGGGTCAATTATGAGGGGGCATAGGTTTAAGGTGGTTGGTGGAAGGTTTAGAAGAGATTTGAGGGGAAGCTTCTTTACGCAGACAATTGTGGGGGTTTGGAACTCACTGGACGGAAAGGTGGTAGAGGCAGAAACCCTCACCACATTTAAAAGGTGCTTGGATTGGCACTTGAAGTGCCGTAACCTGCAGGGATACAGATCTAAGGCTGGTAAGTGGGATGAGACTGGATAACCTCTTATTGGCTGGTGCAGATACGATGGTAAGTACTTCAGGGAATCTAATACGGCCAGAGTGGTCTCCTGGACTAATTTCGATCGCCTGGATGGGTCAGAGAGAAATTTTCCCAGATTTTTCCCCCCTAAATTGGCCTGGGTTTTTATAAGAACCTAAGAATTAGGAACAGGAGTAGGCCATCTAGCCCCTTGAGCCTGCTCCGCCATGGCTGATCTGGCCGTGGACTCAGCTCCACTTACCCGCCCGCTCCCCGTAACCCTTAATTCCCTTATTGGTTAAAAATCTATCTATCTGTGACTTGAATACATTCAATGAGCTAGCCTCAACTGCTTCCCTGGGCAGAGAATTCCACAGATTCACAACCCTCTGGGAGAAGAAATTCCTTCTCAACTCGGTTTTAAATTGGCTCCCCCGTATTTTGAGGTTGTGCCCCCTAGTTCTAGTCTCCCCGACCAGTGGAAACAACCTCTCTGCCTCTATCTTGTCTATCCCTTTCATTATTTTAAATGTTTCTATAAGATCACCCCTCATCCTTCTGAACTCCAACGAGTAAAGACCCAGTCTACTCAATCTATCATCATAAGGTAACCCTCTCATCTCCGGAATCAGCCTTGTGAATCGTCTCTGTACCCCCTCCAAAGCTAGTATATCCTTCCTTAAGTAAGGTGACCAAAACTGCACGCAGTACTCCAGATGCGGCCTCACCAATACCCTGTACAGTTGCAGCAGGACCTCCCTGCTTTTGTACTCCATCCCTCTCGCAATGAAGGCCAATATTCCATTCACCTTCCTGATTACCTGCTGCACCTGCAAACTGACTTTTTGGGATTCAGGCACAAGGACCCCCAGGTCCCTCTGCACCGCAGCATGTTGTAATTTCTCCCCATTCAAATAATATTCCCTTTTACTGTTTTTTTTCCCCCAAGATGGATGACCTCACACTTTCCGACATTGTATTCCATCTGCCAAACCTTAGCCCATTCGCTTAACCTATCTAAATCTCTTTGCAGCCTTTCTGTATCCTCTACACAACCCGCTTTCCCACTAATCTTTGTGTCATCTGCAAATTTTGTTACACTACACTGTCCCCTCTTCCAGGTCATCTATGTATACTGTAAACAGTTGTGGTCCCAGCACCGATCCCTGTGGCACACCACTAACCACCGATTTCCAACCCGAAAAGGACCCATTTATCCCGACTCTCTGCTTTCTGTTTGCCAGCCAATTCTCTATCCATGCTAATACATTTCCTCTGACTCCGCGTACCTTTATTTTCTGCAGTAACCTTTTGTGTGGCACCTTATCGAATGCCTTTTGAAAATCTAAATACACCACATCCATCGGTACACCTTTATCCACCATGCTCGTTATATCCTCAAAGAATTCCAGTAAATTCATTAAACGTGATTTCCCCTTCATGAATCCATGTTGCGTCTGCTTGATTGCACTATTCCTATCTAGATGTCCCGCTATTTCTTCCTTAATGATAGTTTCAAGCATTTTTCCCACTACAGATGTTAAACTAACCTGCCTTTTGTCTGCCCCCTTTTTTAAACAGAGGCGTTACATTAGCTGCTTTCCAATCCGCTGGTACCTCCCCAGAGTCCAGAGAATTTTGGTAGATCATAACGAATGCATCTGCTATAACTTCCGCCATCTCTTTTAATACCCTGGGATGCATTTCATCAGGACCAGGGGACTTGTCTACCTCGAGTCCCATTAGCCTGTCCAGCACCACCCCCCTAGTGATAGTGATTGTCTCAAGGTCCTCCCTTCCCACATTCCTGTGACCAGCAATTTTTGGCATGGTTTTTGTGTCTTCCACTGTTAAGACCGAAGCAAAATAATTGTTTAAGGTCTCAGCCATTTCCACATTTCCCATTATTAAATCCCCCTTCTCATCTTCTAAGGGATCAACATTTACTTTAGTCACTCTTTTCCGTTTTATATATCTGTAAAAGCTTTTACTATCCGTTTTTATGTTTTGCGCAAGTTTACCTTCGTAATTTATCTTTCCTTGTATTCTTTATTGCTTTCTTAGTTATTCTTTGCTGTCGTTTAAAATTTTCCCACTGTTCTATTTTCCCACTAACCTTGGCCACCTTATACACATTGGTTTTTAATTTGATACTCTCCTTTATTTCCTTGGTTATCCACGGCTGGTTATCCCTTCTCTTACCGCCCTTCTTTTTCACTGGAATATATTTTTGTTGAGCAGTATGAAAGAGCTCCTTCAAAGTCCTCCACTATTCCTTAATTGTGCCACCGTTTAGTCTGTGTTTCCAGTCTACTTTAGCCAACTTTGCCCTCATCCCACTGTAGTCCCCTTTGTTTAAGCATAGTATGCTCGTTTGAGACACTACTTCCTCATCCTCAATCTGTATTACAAATTCAACCATACTGTGATCACTCATTCCGAGAGGATCTTTTACTAGGAGATCGTTTATTATTCCTGTCTCATTACACAGGACCAGATCTAAGATAGCTTGCTCCCTTTCAGGTTCTGTAACATACTGTTCTAAGAAACAATCCTGTATGCATTCTATGAATTCCTCCTCCAGGCTACCCCGTGCGATTTGATTTGACCAATCGATATGTAGGTTAAAATCCCCCATGATTACTGCCGTTCCTTTTTCACATGCCTCCATTATTCCCTTGATTATTGCCCTCCCCACCGTGAAGTTATTATTTGGGGGCCTATAAACTACACCCACCAGTGACTTTTTCCCCATACTAGCTCTAATCTCCACCCACAATAATTCAACATTTTGTTAATTAGAGTCAATATCGTCTCTCACAACTGCCCTGATATCATCCTTTATTAACAGAGCTACCCCACCTCCTTTCCCTTCTTGTCTATCTTTCCGAATCGTCAGATACCCCTGTATGTTTAATTCCCAGTCTTGGCCACCCTGCAACCACGTTTCTGTAATGGCCACCAAATCATACCCATTTGTAATGATTTGTGCCGTCAACTCATTTACTTTATTTCGAATGCTGCGCGCGTTTAGGTAGAGTGTTTTAATACTAGTTTTTAAACCATGATTTTTAGTTTTGACCCCTCGTGCAGCCCCTTTATATTCAGTGGCCCTTTTTGTTTTTTGCCTTGGGTTTCTCTGCCCTCCAGTTTTACTCATCTCTTTTCTGTCTTTTGCTTTTGTCTCCTTTTTTGTTTCCCTCTGTCTCCCTGCATTGGTTCCCATCTCCCTGCCATATTAGTTTAACTCCTCCCCAACAGCACTAGCAAACACTCCCCCTTGGACATTGGTTCCGGTCCTGCCCAGGTGCAGACCGTCCGGTTTGTACTGGTCCCACCTCCCCCAGAACCGGTTCCAATGCCCCAGGAATTTGAATCCCTCCCTGCTGCACCACTGCTCAAGCCACGTATTCATCTGAGCTATCCTGCGATTCCTACTCTGACTAGCTCGTGGCACTGGTAGCAATCCTGAGATTATTACTTTTGAGGTGCTACGTTTTAATTTAGCTCCTAGCTCCTTAAATTTGTCTTGTAGGATCTCATCCCTTTTTTTACCTATATCTGTTTTTTTGCCTCTCCGAGGAGATCGCATGACTCCAGGTGGGGTAGAGTGTAAAATGTTGCGATACCTGGGGCATCATAGATGTATGGGGCAGACTGGTTGGGCCAGATGCTCTTTACCTTTCCACCATTGTTCATAGGTTTATATGTAACCTTCAGGGCTGGTGACCGAGGGTCGTGTGGCTCTTTGTCGGCCGGCACGGACACGATGGGCCGAAATGGCTTTAAATTTCTATGTTTCTAATGTACTCTATTTTTTACTTGAAAATATGCCCATACTACTTGTAGTACTTGTTCTGTCAGCATTCTTAGCAGGTACAAGGTGAACAATTAATTCCTGCTTTGAAGTTTTGATTATATATGGGGTAACAGCTTTATTGCTATTGTACATTTACTTATACAAATACCTACATTTATACATGGGATTACCTGTGTAAGGTTTGACAGAAGTAACAATCATCTTAATTGAATAACACAATCAATAAAAACAACATGAACAGAAAAATTTACCCTCATAAATATAAAGGAAAAATAAAGGTTGGGAATTTGCGGTCAGCTGCAAGACAAAGCAAAGCCATTCGCCACTGGCCTCAAAGTACGCTGCACACAAGGATCTCTGGATCCCTGAGTCGAGAATGTCGGGTTTTTCGACATTGAATTCAACTAAGTATAGTGGGGATCCCCTTGTCTGAACGACTGTGACATCAACAAGCTGTCTAAGCAGCCAATCGAAAGGCAGAATTCTCAGACATCAAACAAGGAAGTGAGTAAGCTCTTTACATTCTAACTTCTTAAAAATGTTACCGAGAGGGCTCTCAAGGGAAAAGGCAAACCTGAAATAAAGATGGACAAATTTAAAATAAAACATTTAAAAAATATATTTCTTAAAAATTGTAATTTTTATTCAAATGTATAAATTTCACACTGCAAAAAAATTAAATTAGTTTTCCAGGCTCTTAGCATTTGTTTAGAAGTAATAATGCTGTCAAAACCACTGTTATGTGTACTTTTAAGTGGGGAATTCAACAGCATACTTACTGCGGAAGAGTTTCCCTGCTTTGGGTGATTACACAGACTGCCGGCTGTGTGTGGGGAGGTGGGTGGGGGGCACAGCACAGCCTGTTTCGGATCTGTCCTTGACAAGTCGCAACTTCCGGATTTCCAAATGCCGAAGTTGCGATCAGTTTCAAAGACGGAATGACGGCGAACACTGCCAGTTCGCCATCATCCCGACCGCAAATTTCGAGCCAAGATTGTGCAACTTTTTCAAGCAGAAGTCTAGCTGTTCACAAAAATCTTGTCAACAATTATCCAAATCGTCATACTCGCTCATGGAATTTATTTTACCAATTTAAGTTAAAAGTTCCACATAGTTACTTGTATTGTGTTAGAAATATTATTGTTTCTGATAGATAAATGGGACATGTATTGATTCATTGGACTTATAACTTGGAATTCAAAAGGGTTTGTCTTTTGGTCTGTGGTACTAGGTTAATAAAAGCCCCCAGCATTAATCTCCGTCCAGAATACTAAGTGCTTTAGTGGTTGTTTTAGAATTGTTGCATGATGTTTAATTACATCCTTATGCCTCTATTCAAAATCTCTTGGTAGAAGCCTGAATTGAATCCTATCAGGATTGATTTCCTGTCAAACTGATGCATTAATAAGGCCATCAGGGATAGTGGGACAATGTGAACAACCAGATTAAACTATCGCTCAATTTACATTTATGAACTCAACTGGCACTCCCTGCTTAAAAATCAATTATTATTGGCACGCATGGCATAAATTCTAAAACCTACTTTGATCTGGTTGTAACTGTGCTGTCCTGCCTACTATTAAAAGTAGTCAATAATAATTAAGAATTCAGTGACCTTTTCACCCTTACACTTTACTTCAGCTATAATTATTAACTGTAGTTCCTGGGTGACCTTCAAACCAACAGGAGAAAAGCCATTAATCAGATCAGAGATTTCCAATGAGCTGCAAATAATGTTAATTTACAAAGGTTATTAAAAAAAAATCAGAAACCAACAACATTGTACAGCTTCAATATAGCCATCAATAGCAATATTTAGATTAAATGACATTCATAATTACCAGCAATGTTGTTAGTATGCACACTATTACAGACTAATGCCTATCTTCTATGCAGACATAGCTGCAACCCTCCAGCCAATTCAAGGTTTTCCTTGCAGTAAACTATCCTCAAAACTATCCTCAAAAAAGTCTTCTATGTTTCCTATCATAGTTCAGAAATAGGAGGGATCGGACAGGGGCAAATGCGAAGCAGTCCAAGATTGTAGTGCATGTATGTAAATGCACGGAGCGTCGTATGTAAGGTCGGTGAGCTGCAGGCACAAATGGCCACAAGGGACTATAATGTAGTGGTAAATAACAGAGCTTAAAGAAGGGGAGAATTGGGAACGTAATATTCCTGGCTGCAAGATATTCAAGAAAGATAGGAAAGGAAAAAAAAGGAGGGGAGTGATCAAATAAACTATTACAGCACTGGAGGGGAATGATGTAGTTGAGAGGCCAAAGGCAGAGTAGAATGAAGGAACAATAGAGGAGCTATTATTAAACATAGAAAATAGGTGCAGGAGTAGACCATTCGGCCCTTCGAGCCTGCACCGCCATTCAATAAGATCATGGCTGATCATTCCTTCAGTACCCCTTTCCTGCTTTTTCTCCATACCCCTTGATCCCCTTAGCCGTAAGGGTAATATATAACTCCCTCTTAAATATATCCAATGAACTGGCATCAACAACTCTCAGCGGCAGGGAATTCCACAGGTCAACAACTCTCTGAGTGAAGAAGTTTCTCCTCATCTCAGTCCTAAATGGCCTACCCCTTATCCTAAGACTATGTCCCCTGGTTCTGGACTTCCCCAACATCGGGAACATTCTTCCCGCATCTAACCTGTCCAGTCCTGTCAGAATCTTATACGTTTCTATGAGATCCCCTCTCATCCTTCTAAACTCCAGTGAATAAAGGCCCAGTTGATCCAGTCTCTCCTCATATGACAGTCCAGCCATCCCTGGAATCAGTCTGGTGAACCTTTGCTGCACTCCCTCAATAGCAAGAACAAACTTCCTCAGATTATTCTACTAGATGCATACTATAGGCCACCAACTAGAGGAACAAATTTGCAGGCAAATTATGGAAAGATACCACAGAGTAGAGATAATGCGGGACTTCAATTTTTAAACATTTATTTGTTTACAGGATGTGGACGTTGCTGGCAAGGTCAGCATTTATTGCCCATCCCTAATTGCCCTCAAGAAGGTGGTGGTGAGCCACATGTTTGAATCGCTGCAGTCCTTATGGTGAAGTAACTCCCACAGCGGTTTGGTACAACTGAGTGGCTTGAGGGCAGTTAAGAGTCAACCACATTGCGGTGGGTCTAGAGTCACATATCGACCACACCGGGTAAGGACAGCAGATTTCCTTCCCTAAAGGACATAAGTGAATCAGTGGGTTTTTACAACAATCCAGTAGTTTCATATGGTCACCATGACTGATACTAGCTTTTTAATTCCAGATTTTAATTTAATTTACTGAATTTAAATCCCGCCAGCTGCCATGGTGAGATCTGAACTCACGTCTCCAGATCATTAGTCCAGGCCTCTGGATTACTAGGCCAGTAACATAACCACTATGCTACCGTACCCTCGTATTATCCTATTACAGACTGGGATAGTAGCAGAGTGAACAGCAAAGAAGAATTCCTGAAGTGTGTACAAGAGAACTTTCTTGATCAGTATGTTTCCAGCCCAACGAGGAAGGAAGCAGTGCTATATTTAGTTCTGGGGAATGAAGTGGGATAGATGGAGCATGTTTCAGTGGGAGAGCATTTGGGGAAGTGATCATAATAGCATCAGAAATGTTTCTGTACATGCGCAGAGTATTTTTAACAGAGTTACATGGAAAGACAGAATGTGTGTGAAATACAAGAAAACTGTGGTCATGATACTGATGCATCATCACTGGAAAGTTACAGCAGCAATCCTTTCAGAAACACTAAATACCCAAACCAGTCAGTTTATGGGGAAGCAGAAAGGATATTTCAGGCCCACAAAAAAAAATTTGGCCTGCTGCCGATCCATCCGAGCGCCCCCTTTCCCCAAACAGGATTACCTCCTCCCTCCATCATAGGCTCTGACCGTCAGCCAGCTCAACATGGGAGCCAATCGATATCCCCACCCCACCCCACCCCCCTCAACTGGCGAGTTGCAGCACGGTGCCTGCTCGTCACCCACAACTCGTAGCAACATTTTTTGGGGGGAATCTTTCTGTGTACGAATTGGATACCACATTTGCCTAGATAACAGTGACTACACATACAAAAGTAATTCATTGGCTGGTAAGTGCTTTGGGACTTTGAGAATGGGAAAGGTGCATATTTTTCATCTAGTACGTATCAGCAGCCAAAGTAACAATCTAAGAACTATTTCAGTATCTGTAGTTTAGACTGATTTAAACATCCTTTGTGGAACAATAAAATATGTGCAAAAAGGCTTCTTAGACAGGACGTTATTGATTTCTGTTTAAATCTAATGAACAGCATTGCAAACAATTAGTTAATTTGCTTAATCCTATATAATACCCACCCCACAAGGTTGTGACATCAAGGTCCAGGGCCATCAGTCATAAAATATATCTGGTCTATGTTTTGGAGACCTGGAGAGCTTTTAAATAAGTGATTGGATGGACTGATCATAGTTCCAAGAATTTAAATTGAGAAGTTGGAAAAGGTTTAGAAGAATGACATTATCCAACTTTCCTAACTGGAATCACGCTTCCCGTTTTCCAGCCACGCAGTCTGAAAACCTGCAACAATTAATAGCTTACAGTAATAACTTCAATATTCTGGTTTTATTTCATAACTTAGCCCTCTAACACCGCTTGTGAATTTACTTTTCTCAACATTCATGTTTTCAGCAGTTGCTAATGTCGATGCCGGGCAGCAGACAGCTTCCTGGTTTTGATGTTTTCCATCCCTGGCACCACCTTGGTGAATCGAAGCTGAACAAGTTCTATGGGCCCGAAATTGACGAAGGCCTCCACCCACCCAAAGGACCGCCGAGGTACCTGACGGTACTTTGGGTGGGGCTTTCATCAAAAAGGTCCCTCGAAGGTTGGCTGGCGGCAAATGAGGGACTTACGCCGCCAATCTGGGGCGGCAGCTCTCATTCTCGGGAGCAAAGGCGCTTGCCGCCCAAATGCCGCCGAGGATGGAGTTGGGCCCACGGAAGGTCGAAAACCTGCAAAGAAAAAACATTTTTTTTTTTTTAAAACCATCGGAACACCTTTTGGGGATCCCATACAGGTAAGTCCCTGTAAAGAAAAAGAAATAAAAAATGTTGACTCACCTTTTTTTTCAGCTCTTCAGACCTACCGTCGGGGACAGACCAGCCTCCTTACAGCGGTCCACCCCAGTTCTGGCGCTGACTCCCGGCTGCATGAATACGGCATCTCAGCAGGCGGGAGTCCACTTACGCCACTCGGCCGTCCGATGACGTCAGCGGGCTGTTCCGTGTGGTTCTCCCCTCCAGCCCGCTCCAGACCAAACGGAAAGTGGCACTGGGCGGAACCGGAAGAGGAATGTCGGTGGCAGTGGGCGGTGAGTCCATCAAATTCGGGCTCTATATCTTTAACATCTTTTCGATAATGGGGCACCACAAACTGTACACAGTACTGGAGTCTAGGTAGTGTTTTGTACCCATTGATCATTACTTCTTTACTCCTGTACTTTAAGCCTCTGTTAAAAAAACTGGACACTAGCCTTTTTATGGCTGTATCTGCTGATGGTCACAATTTCAGGAAATTATGGCCCCGATATTGGTGGCCTTGCCACCCAATGCCACCGAATTTTACCTTTGGTCTCCCCTCTGTGCCAGTTTCCACTTGGGCTGGAGGGGAGCACCGCCGGGAACTGCCCGCTGGCGGCCAAGTAGTGCAAGTGGCCTCCCGCCCGTCAATATGCCAGATTGGTGTTGGCGGGAGTCGGCGCCAGCAGGGGAAAGGGCTGCTGCGTGCAGGCTGGTCTAACCTCGACAGTAAGTATGGAGACCTGCAATAAAAGGGTTAGTGAACATCTTTTAAATTATTTATTTACAGCGACTTACCTGGATGGGGTCCCCTGGAGGTGTTCAGGTGGGTTTTTTTTTTCTTTGTAATGATTTTTAATTTCAGGCCTTCCACCCTCCCTGGGCCCGACTCCATCCTCGGTGGCACTTGGGCGGCAAGAGCCTTTGCTGCAGAGATTGAGAGCTCCTGCCCACTACCGCCCAGATTGACGGCGTAATCTGTTATTTTGCCTCCGAGCGGTACTGCCACTCCTTTTAGTGGAATCTTCCTGGCAAAGAACCGCGCAATCTCTCGGCAGCCGTCAGCAGTCCTTTGGGCGGCACTTGGGCGGGCCTTGGGTTTCACCGATTTCAGGCCCATAGTAATTATTCTGTAAAACTCATTATTACCCAATATTACGTAGTGGACATTGTGAATACAGTCCACTCCCTTTTGCCCTTCAAGGGCTATCATCAGGAAAAAGAGTAATATAGTGGAGTTTTCCATTATCGAGCAAGAAACAATGTGCAACTTAATCAAAGTTTTGGTACATTTTAAAGTAACCAAACGATTAGTCCAATTTCCTCGTTCAATCCTGGAGCAAATATTTCCTTTCCCAGCAATTACTGATACTGACTTACGAGTATGTACTAATTGCACCATTAAAACCTTGTTTATAGCACCGAGAAACAAGCAGTGTGTATTTGTTTTGGGTCATCAAAACAGTACTATACCAAAAAGGGAAAAAACCCTCATGCCTACCATCTGATTCTGGCTGAATAAATTGCTCTTTAACACTCCTACTGATCTTAATCTGGCTCTGCATTTTATACTTTAATTTTGTTACTGAATACTGAATTGCTGCTTCATGCACTCTCCTGTTTTTAAATCCCAAATTCTATAATCCTTTTTCCTTTATTTTGCAAAATTAGATTATGCAAGTGCTGAAATTAAGTCTAGGTCACAAACACTCCTGTTATAATGATCAGAAGAGAAGCTAAAGAATTGAAGTCCATAAACACTCATGGAATAGCAATTAGCTGAGGACTCATTGATCTAATGCACAAATTACTGCGGCAAGATCAACAAAACAGTACCTTTGGGATTTTAGGCATAAAACACATTCCATGAAATTGGATCTCAAGGACTGATTCACCCCTGGAATATCACTCAGTAGGGTTATCAGGTATTTGCATATAATAATGATAATACATTCACACAAGTACAAACACATGATAAGGGTGTTAATTTTTATGCTCAATTTTTGGCCAACAAAATAACCTGTAACAATGCAAAATAAAGCTGTTTTAATCTGATTGGAGTCAGTACCAAGTGAGGATGCCAAATAATGTAGAAGAGAACCAAAATGAGCATTATCCTCTGGAGAGAGGAGACGACATCAGCAGCTCCATTTTTTGCTACAATACACACAAGCAGTGCCAGTGTGATGCACGGAGACACATTCCCCCACGCGATAGCACACCTTCACACAATGACATACCAATCTAGATTGCAATCTTACTTGCCTGATGCCTCAATAAGGGAGGTATCTGAAGTGGTTTGTAGGAAGTCTAAACAACAACCACTTTCATTTATATAGCTTTAACGTAATCAAACGCCCCAAGGCACTTCATGGGAGCATTATCAAAAAACAAAATTTGACACCGGGCCGTATATAAGGAGATATTGGTGCAGATGAGCTAAAGTTTGGTCAAAGATGTTAGTTTCAAGGAGCTTTTTAAAGGAGGAAAGAGAAATAGACGGCGAGATTTAGGGAAGGAATTCCAGAGCTGCTTCTTAGACGGTCCCTTGTATCGAGGATGACTTGCTGCCACGCCAAAAAGGGATGAGTTCACAGGTATTTCAATGAAGGACCTAATATTCCAGACCCCGAACTACATATGGTGGAAGATGCCTGTGCGTGGATTTTTTTAAAAACACATGGTAGCCATTTCACACCAGCCACCACATAGGCTTGCCAGAGCTAGGTCTTGGTCCAGTGGCAAGGATTAACCAGGACGACTGGAGACCAGCTCTACTGCACGGACCTAGTGCGCACACATATCGCAGTTCGGCCAGGGCTAGGGGCTGCGTGCTTCGGGCCCCTCCCACAGTTTTGGGCACCTGGAGCTACTGCAGCTACTGCACACTGTAGCGCGCATGTGCAGAGGTCCCGGCACTGTTTTCAGCGCAGGGACCTGGCTCCGCCCCCCACAGCTCGTGCTGCACCGCGCCCAGCTCCAGAGGACCTGCAGGGAGCCGGAGAATAGGTGAGTTTTTTTAGGCGCACTTTGTGGCACGAAAGGTCCGGCGCAGCCCGAAACTTGGGCCCCATGACTCAACCTACTAAATACCAATTTTTATGCACATTAAATGGAAAAAGTTCTGTGTGGCTTATAAAAATTATATATTCTGATTTATGTTGGTTTAAAAACAGTATTGTGAACAGATATAAATATTTGGCTATAGCCTCATTGCCCAGTTATGTGTAAGCAGACACCTAAATTTTCACAGAAAAGTTGTTTATGCCTGTAGAAATTTAGAAATGTTGCATGCAATGGCTGCCTTACATCAAGTGTGTGACCCATCAATAAAAGTATTGCAGTATGTTTAAAAAACAAATAGTTCAGTGCCAAATTGGAGAAGCTACCTCTCTCATATACATCTCAGCAAATGGTCAAATATTGTCATGCTCTTGATCAAAGACTGGACAATTACTGTATCTCAGAAAAAGTGAAATAACTGGTATAATTAGAATCAAAACAGCACTCACTTTTAGATCCCCTTGAATTACTAGCAGAAACTGATTCATGGACCAAGAAGAAAGGAATTGGAAACCCTTCGTCATTAGCCAATGGGATGAAGTTTGCATTGTTGTGATGCAATGGCTCATTGTTCGCACCAAGATGGATGGCACGACCAGCTTGCGAACCACTCCAGTCCTGGCATCTGCAACAAGGAACACACCAAGGATATAAGTAGGTAATGAGAAAAAGACATTTAGGGCTTTCAAGTCTCTACCTTCCACAGCCAATGTACAATCAACATTATTATCGATTATATCACAACAATTTAATCTCTGTATATTAATCATATTGTAGCATGTGGTATGACCTGTCTATTTAATTAAGTTTCATAGAAAGTATGGTTTGTTCAGGAAACAATCTACAGTACAAACAATCTTCTCATGAGACATTATTTCATGCAATCTTGGAAATCTTGTATTATTTCTCAAAATCAATGGTTTCAACAAATAATGGACCTGAAATTGCGGTCGGAGGCTTCCACAGGCGAATGCCTCTGATCAACAAGAAAAGTACGCATCTACCTGGTGCCTCCATATCTTCGGACTCTTGTGGTCTGGGCATGCCTGTGTAAAGGCCCACGCATCCCAGGGGCACATGCGGTTCATATGCGTCCCTGGGATCACGTGAGCCAGCCCATCCAATCAAAAGGGGGATTCCCATTATGCTTATAGGGATTCTATTTACGTACAAGCTTCAGTCTTCCCAATATTCAAATGGAGAAAATTTCTGCTCATCCAGAACTGGTGTCGAACAAGCACTGACAATTTAGAGACCATAGAGGGGTCAAGAGAAGTGGTAGTGAGGTAGAGCTGGGTGTCACTGACGCTTTGTTTCCAGATGATGTCACCAAGGGGCAACATGTAGATGAGAAATAGGAGGGTGCCAAGGATAGATCCTTGGGGGTCACCAGAGGTAATGATGTGGGGGCGGAAAGAGAAGCCATTGCAGGTAATTCTCTGACTACGATTAGATAGATAAGAATGGAACCAGGCAATTTCAACCCAAGTTCCTCAAACTACTGTTTTATATTGTTCAAGCATAACCTCCATGTCCTTATATTCTATGCCTGAGAAAGTATCCCGTATACCTTCTTAACCACCTTCTCTACCTGACCTGCTACCTTCACGGATCTGTTTACATGCACTCCCTGGTCCCTCTACACTGCTCAGTATACTAACATTAATTGTGTGTTCCCTTGCCTTGTTAGCGCTTCCCAAATGCATTACCTCACGCTTCTCTTGATTGAATTCCATTTCCCGCTTTTCTGTCCATCTGATCAATCCATTGATAACTTCCTGCAGTCTACAGTTTTCAATTGCACGGCCAATTTCTGTATCATCTGTCAACTTCTTAATCATGCCTATACATTGAAGTCTAAATCATTGATATTTACTACAAAAAAGAAAGGGATCTGGTACCGAGCCCTGCGAAACCCCACTGAAAAGTCTTCCGGTCACAAAAACACCCGTCGATCATTATCCTTGCTTCCTGCCACAGACAATTTTGGATCCAACTTCCCAGTTTACCTTGGACCCCATGGGCTTTTACTTTTCTGACCAATTTGCCACGTTAGACCTTGTCACAAGCCTTACTAAAATCCATGTAGATTACATCAAACAAGCTACCCTCATCGACCCTTCTCGTTGCCCTCAAATAATTCAATCAAGTTCGTCAAACATGACCTTCCCTTAACAAATGCGTACCGACTGTTCTGGATTAATCTGTGCCTTTCTAAATGACGATTACTACAGTCCCTGAGAATTTTTTCCAATAATTTGCCCACTACTGAGTTTAAGCTGACTGGTCTGTAATTACTCATTCTATCCCTTTCTCCCTTTTTGAACAATAGTACAACTTTAGCAGTCCTCTCGTCCTCTGGCATTACACCTTTAGCCAGAGAGGATTTGAAAATAATGGCCAGAGCCTCTGCTATTTTAGGGTGACCATATGTTCTAAACCAAATCCAGGGACACACAGGGTGGGAGCACAAAAGTAGTCAGGACACGTTTCAAGAAAATCGGTATGAGGACTTTATTACTCAGCTAGTGGAATATGCGTAGAGACGATGCCATTTTCACTTTACACCAAATGTCGAATCTTGTGTGTGTTCTGGCAATAATGCTGTACCATCTATACTCGTCCCCGAACACCCTAACTTTTAATTTCACAATTTAAAATCTGTTCCTAACGGACTGAAATTTTCCATACAAGGTGTGAAACACCCTCTGTCTCAGAAGATTTCAGAAACCACTTCCCTGTGGGAAAATTTTAAGCTTGCCTCATTCATTAATGAACCACGATGCACCATACTGATCTCTAGGATAAAGTAAATCCACTCACTCATTAGCTCTCACTGCTTTTCCCATGCATTTTAAAGGGTCCGCCCTCTGGCCTGTCACTACTGGCTGAAACACGGGTCAGGTGACTCAATCCCCCAGAGTGCAGTGCAGCCCAAGCTTTCAATGGGGCCTTTTATCCACCAGGCTGCATTGTGGGAAGGCGGGCCACCATCGCCTCCATTCAACCAGCTCCTGGAATCCGTTCCTGACCTCAAACCAGGCACGAACGGGACGAGAAGCTCCCCCCCAAGGTTTCTGTAGATTCATGTTTTAAAAAAGATTTAATTTTTCCAGTTTATCCAAAAATAAAGTTAAAATCCAACTCATGATGATCAGAGAACCAATGAATATGGCTCTATTCGGGGAAGAGTTTCCTAAACCGGGAACTCTTCCAGGGCCACTGTTTTCCCAGGGACACAGTAGCTAATCCAGGACTGTTCCCGGCAAACGGGGACGTGTGGTCACCCTACACTACTTTCTCCCTTGCTTCTCTGACAGAATCAATGACAACTTTGAATGCATTCCATGAGTATTCTCCCTGTCCAACAACATCATCCTCACTGAAAAGTCATTGTTCTGGATTACACAGACAAAGCCTTCTGGACTTAAATTTGATAACTTATCCACAACTCTATGGTCAAAGCCATCAGACAATCGAAAGTAACCTTCTGACACCAGAAGTTAAGAAATAAATCAAGGCAATCCCACTGACTTAAAGCTGTCAGAAAATCTGAAGAAAATCTGTGTGCCTCAAATTATCTCATGAGCCTTTCCTGTAGAAATGACCAGGTTAATGCCATCACTAAAATAGTAGTCGGAATTTGATACAAACACCTTAAGTGTTCATACAATAACATCGATGGCAGTAATTTCTACCTTTAAAATATTTAAGGGAAACCCATTATAAGTAAGAGCTTCATCTTTACACCAGGAGCAACTGGAAGCATTACAGGACAGTACAATCAATTACCATCAGGGATTTGAAAAAAAAAGACTATAAAATTCAAATTATTTTCTAATGGTCAGAGCAAATATTTCACTCTGAAACACACCAACATTAAATCACATGACATCGAAGTTCTAATAATAATTCAAGTAACGACTTTTTAAAAAAACTGTTAAAATGTTGATTTCTTTTCACCCTAAAGAAAGACATTCCAACTCTGTAATCTCTTTTCACCAATGTTCAAACCCCATTGACTCTTTTGCCTGCATAAAAACAGTGACGGCACTTCAAACGTAATCTATTAGTTGTATAAGATGCTGTACAAATATCAGCTTGGTTAAGTTGGTAACACTCTTGCCTCTGGATTAGCAATGTGTCAGTCCAATAACAGGGTTTGACTACACACAGGCTAATTCAACAGTGCTGGATTGTCATCAGGAGTACTCCTGAGTGCACCAGGAATGTCTAGCTCTCTGCTTTCTCGGGCATCCCACCACCCCCACCAACCCACCAGCCCCCTTCCCTCCCCTCACCCACTGGGCTGCACAATTTTGACCTGTCTGAATCCACGTCGGCAGCTGGCTGCCATGATGTAAATGAGGCTTAGGAGTTAAAATAGCCCGGGCCCCAAACTGATGACATTGGGCAGGATTGATGCTCACCTCACCACCACCTGCCCAACTTCCAGTTAAAATCTTCACCACCAACACACCCCCACCCTATCAAGACATTTTTTTTTTGAACCAATGCCACCAAAAAACAAATGAAGAATCATTCTCATTGCTGGGATATTGGTGAACAGAATGAGTGCTGTTTTTTCTGTGCTGGAAAAAGTTCCAACACACCAAAAGTAATTAATTGTGTAAAGTGCTCCAACACATTTCAATGTGAAAAGGCCTCTATTTAAATGTCCTTTTTTATAAGCTATGTGGGCCTTGAATTACTGTCTCATGCTCTGAGAACAGCTGTCCAACATTACTTAAAACATAAGGTCGATATAGCAAATTATTTTTGTACAAAATAATCTTTGATTAGTATGTAATGGCAGCCAATTCCTTTGGTATGAATAGAATCAGCAGTAATGAGGTTTTCATAATCACTTTTTTTTAAAAAGACTCTAGAAGCTCATACAGTTACAGTACTTAGTCCCCATCTGTAAGTTATAGTCTAAATAAAACTAAAAACTGAGTTACAGTTAAAAGTACTGCACAAACTGTATCATGAGAAGCCTGAAGGCCAATTAGGTGTCATCATTAAAGAAGATGATCACCTGCTTCACCTTAAATATTGCAGATAGAAACCAAGTTTATTGGGCTACTGAGACCAGAATAGACAGGCAACAATGGATAGCTGACAGCCAACTACAAGGCAGTGATAAACTGAAAAAATTAGATGTTAGAAAAGTTTGACCAGTTTATCAGAACATATGAAACAGGAACAGGAGTCGGCCATACAGCCTCTCGAGCCTGCTCCGCCTTTCAATTAGATCATGGCTGATCGGATCGTGGACTCAGCTCCACTTCCCCTCCCGCTCTCCATCACCTCTTATCGCTCAAGAAACTGTCTATTTCTGTCTTAAATTTATTCAATGTCCCAGCTTCCACAGCTCTCCGAGGCAGCGAATTCCGCAGATTTACAACCCTCAGAGAAGAAATTCCTCCTCATCTCTGTTTTAAATGGGTGGCCCCTTATTCTAAGATCATGCCTTCTAGTTCTAGTCTCCCCCATCAGTGGAAACATCCTCTCTGCATCCACCTTGTCAAGCCCCCTCATAATCTTATGCGTTTCGATAAGATCACCTCTCATTCTTCTGAACTCCAAAGAGTCGAGGCCCAACCTACTCAACCTTTCCTCATAAGTCATCCCCCTCATCCTCAGAATCAACCTAGTGAACCTTCTCTGAACTGCCTCCAAAGCAAGTATATCCTTTCGTAAATATGGAAACCAAAACTGCACGCAGTATTCCAGGTGTGGCCTCACCAATACCTTGTATAGCTATAGCAAGACTTCTCTGCTTTTATACTCCATCCCTTTGCAATAAAAGCCAAGATACCATTGGCCTTCATGATCACGTGCTGCACCTTCATACCATCCTTTTGTGTTTGCATGCACAAGTACCCCCAGGTCCCGCTGTACTACGGCACTTTGCAATCTTTTTCCATTTAAATAATAACTTGCTCTTTGATTTTTTTTTCTGCCAAAGTGCATGACCTCACACTTTCCAACATTATACTCCATCTGCCAAATTTGTGCCCACTCACTTAGCCTGTCTATGTCCTTTTGCAGATTTTTTGTGTCCTCCTCACGCATTGCTTTTCCTCCCATCTTTGTGTCGTCAGCAAACTTGGCTACGTTACACACCGTCCCTTCTTCCAAGTCGTTAATATAGATTGTAAATAGTTGGGGTCCCAGCACTGATCCCTGCGGCACCCCACTAGTTACTGGTTGCCAACCAGAGAATGAACTATTTATCCCGACCCTTTGTTTTCTGTTAGTTAGCCAATCCTCTATCTATGCTAATAACCCTGTGAACTTTTATCTTGTACAATAACCTTTTATGTGGCACCTTGTCAAATGCCTTCTGGAAGTCCAAATACACCACAGCCATTGGTTCCCCTTTATCCACCCTGTTCGATACATCCTCAAAGAACTCCAGCAAATTTGTCAAACATGACTTCCCTTTCATAAATTCATGTTGACTCTACCTGACCGAATTTTGCTTTTCCAAATGTCCTGCTCCTGCTTCTTTAATAATGGACTCCAAAATTTTCCCAACCACAAATATTAGGCTAACTGGTCTATAGTTTCCTGCTTTTTGTCTGCCTCCTTTTTTAAATAGGGGCAATACATTTGCAGTTTTCCAATCTGCTGGGACCTCCCCAGAATCCAGGGAATTTTGGTAAATTATAACAGCCATTTGCAGTCCAAGATTAGATTGTGTGATGTGTGGTTATGAAGTATTACCCTTAGAGTTTGGTATGGCATCTCGTTGTCATAATCAAGTGTAACACATCAGAAGGTCTTGGGTTCAAGCCCCATTCCAGAGATTTGAACCCATAATCTAGGCTGTAGCACTGAGGGAGTGCTGCACTGTTGGAAGTGCCACTTTTTAGATGAGACATTGAACCAAGGCCCCTTCTGCCCTCTCACGTGATGTAAAGGACCTCATTGCAGTATTCAATGATGTGCAGGGAGCTTTTCCAGTGTGGTCAACATTAATTGCTCAAACATCACAAACAGATTATCTTGTTATTTATCTCTACTGTTTGTGGAACCTTGCTGTGCGCAAAGTGGCTGCCACGTTTCCCTACATTACAATACTTCAAAAGTATTTCAGTTTATGTGAGGCTTTTTGAGCTGTCCTGAAGTTGTGAAAGACGCTATGTAATACTTTATTAATTCTCGAGATGTCGGTGTCACTGTCAAAGCCAGGATTGCTTAGTTGCCCTGAGAAGGTTGTAGTGGGCGTTTTTTTTGAACATCTGCAATTCTATGTAGTGGTTTGATACAGCTGAGTCGCTTGCTCGGTCACTTCAGAGGGCAGTTAAGAATCAATCACGTTGGTGTGAGACTGTTGTTACATATGGTCCAGAACTGGTAATAACAGCAGGCTTTCTTCCCTAAAGGACATTGGTGAACCCGTTGTGGTTTTTATGCCAATCTAGCAACTTTATAGTCACTTTTACTGTAACTAGTTTTTTTTATTTCCAGATATCTTTTTTTAAACTGACTTCAAATTCTCAAACTGCCATGGTGGAATTTGAACTAATTTCCTCTGGATTATTAGTCCATGCCTCTGGATTACAAATCCAGTAACATAACCACTACACTACAATACCCGTTTAAGCCAGTCCTTCCTTCTCTTTAAAAATAATCAGTTGTACTGGAATTTGTTTCTTCTATTGGGAGAAGAAGCAAATTCCCTTAAACATTTTTTCTCTGCAGCTTCAAATGATACAACATTATGTTTCAGAAAATTAGAATATTAGCCCAGGGTTAAAATGCCATCCACTAAAGAGACAAGGGAATTTTTCCTCAAAACTACTGCATTCCCCTTTACTAGGTTAGAATATACACATGTAATTCACTCTCTGGTATCTTTGTTACACCATTTCTTTTGCAACCACCAGCTGTTTTTATACTCCATGGTCCTTAATGAACGATGGCATTTACAAAAGCTTATTACATAGCAATAGCAAATGGATATGAAGTACAATTTTACTGCATCGTAGTTCACTTGAATTTCATTACCTGTCATATATCATATTCCATGTACAATTATTCAGTAGTCCAAATTAATTCAATAATAATATTACTGAAATCCAATTACTAGGTGGACAGTAACATTTCATTTTAAACTACATAAACTTTTATTGAGAATCCACAGTGTAAGTCCAAGGTCATTCTATGGTCAACACAAATGTTGAAAAAAAGCAAGATAAATCAAGTAATGGTCAGAGATTGTGTCTTAAAAGCGTAACGCATGTAGGAGGAAGAAAAGACAGAGGAAGGAAAGGAGTTCCACACTTTAAAATTCTTGTAAATGAATTAGTTAAGGGCAGGAGATAACGTGCTGAGTCTCAGTTTCATAATAACAAAGAAAAGAAAGAGTATGTACCATGGGAGGAACGAGTTCAGAGCAACACTAACCTTGTAATACTAGTAAAATAGCGACAAGGTTCGAATGCCCAAGGCTGAAAGAAATTTGTAAGTGACAGATCACCTTTTAGGTAACAAGATTTCCTTGTATTCTATGAGAGAGGTGCAAGAAGAGCCTCCCCACATTTAGGACCAGTCTTGGACAGACTTCAGGTTTATAAAAACAGTTAAAAATTGTTGAGAAAAATAAATGTATGGCAAGAGAATGTTCAGATTTTTGTAGGCAGCTTTACTAACAGAGCAGATACAGCAGTTCAATTTAAGATCAGAGAAGATACCAAGGCCAAGAATGTCAATGGATGAAGGACAAAGGGTAAAGCGATGAAAGCTGGTTGGATTTACAAAAGGAGTTAAAAAAACTATATCTTTAAAGTACTGAATTAAATTAAATGTTGATTGCCCATTGTAGAGCCACAGAGATCAAGTTGCTTTGATTCAGCCATTGCAGCGCAACAACGGGAAATCAACAACAATTTGTATTTATATAGCACTTTTAACATAGTAAAATGTCCCAAGGTACCAGGAGCATTATTAAACAAAATTTATCACCAAGCCACATAAGGAGATATTAGGGCAGGTGACCAAAAGCTTGATCAAAAACGTAGGTTGTAAGGTGTGACCTAAAGGAGGAGAAAGAGGTAGAGAGGAGAAGAGACTTAGGGAAGGAATTACAGAGCTTAGGGCCCAGGGAGCTGAAGGCACAGTCACCAATGGTAGAGTGATGAAAATTAGGGATGCACAAGAGGCCAGAATTGGAGGAGCGCAGAGATCTTGAAGGGCTATAGGAGGTTACAGAGATTAGGAAGGGCAAGGCCATGGAAGGATTTGAAAACAAGGACGAGAATTTTAAGTCAAGCAATCTGAAGAAATTCTGAGGATTTAGAGTGGAATAATCAGAAACAATGGATATGGTTGAATAATGAGTGCAAGAAATCAATGGCGGGGAATTTGCAATCAGCAGCGAAGCGAAGCCATTCATTCACTGCTGGCCCCGAAGTACGTCTCGCACAAGGATCTTGCAGCCTTCAATTGAAATTAATGATCTGTAGTGGGGATCCCCTTGCGCAAAGTGCTGTGACGTCAACACACTGTTCAAGCAGCCAATCAAACGGCAGAATTCTCACAGACAGCGAACAAGGAAGTGAGTAAGCTCTTAAAATTCTAACTTTTAAAAAATGTTACCGAGAGCAAAACAAAGATTGAGGAAAGGCAGACCTGAAATAAAGATGGACAAACTTTTTTAAAAAAATGTAAAAAAAAATTGTAATTTGCATTAAAATGGAAACATTTCACACTGCACAACATTAAAATAGTTTTCCAGGCCCTTAACATTTGTTTAGCAGTAATAACCCCAGTTACACCGAATACACCTAATACCTTTGGGTCTAACTTTTAGTGGGGAATTCAACAGCGTACTTACTGCGGGAGAACCAAAGTTTACATCAGTTTCCCTGATTTGGGTGATTACACAGGTTGACAGCTCTGGGGGGGGGGGGGGGGGGGCGGGCACAGCGCAGCCTGTTTCGGAGCTGTCCTTTCCGCCTGAGCCAAATCACAAAGTTGTGGTCAGTTTCAAAGGCAGAATGACAGCGAACACTGCCAGTTCGCCATCATCCCAACTGCAAATTCTGGGCCATTGATTTGCTGTAACTAATAGCAGCTTACAGCAATTACTATTGTTGAAAATAAATTGTAACAATATTTTGATATTAAAAAAATGATCTATAAACTACTGCCATTTCAATAGATAACTGAAATTGATTTTAATCTTCATGCTTCTAGCACTTAAATATATATATATATATATACATACACACTTTTGGATATTGGTAAACAATGATTAATTTTAAGCTATATACTTCATCGCCCAAATGCTCATGAATTATTTAATATCTATTATTTTTATTGGTTATTTAATTATTTAAACAATTATTCTGTGGGCATCAGTATGTTCATTTACAGGACTGCATTAGCTATGCATGGTCCAATGAGCAACTGTCCAGTTTAATTACGTTTTTTTGAAAAGATTATCTCATTTAGTGAGCTATAGAGACTGCAATTTAAAACTGAGAAAACTCATGCAACATAGCTAACATTTTAAATTTTAGAGGTTATTTTAACCACCTTTGTATTTGTACCAAAGCAGGGTTTAATCAGTGCTTTCTGTTATTCTTTCGTCACAAAACAGAAAAAAACTCAGTAAAATTGTGTGCAAACAATGTTAAGCATTATTGTTTCATTCCTGATTAGAGTGTTTTGGTGAATGCTTACTCTGTATTATTGGTCAGTAAGTAAAACAATTTTATAAATGTTATTTAAGCTAAATCTGATACTATAAATGATCTGTATGGTATATTTTTCTGTACGAGGGTCCCAGAAATTATTACTGTAAATTTTTGAACTTCTTCAACAAAGATACCGTACAAATAAACACAGCCTTGAATGGAGAAGCACTTGTGAATCAGCCAGTTATAATAGCACCTTGTGAAGTGTACATTTAAATTTTATTGTAGGTGTCTTATTTTTGAAACCACACATTTTAAAGTACAACTATTGTTTTTTGCCTTTATAATTATCACAATAAAATATATATTTACAGAACAGATACAGTCTTCAAAAATATAATTATTTTACTGTGAAGATAAATAGGTTTTAGAATTTTAATTAGATTTACAAAGAGACAGAAATGTTACTGTACAAATAGCAATCTATTTAAATGTACTTTATCTTTGCACGTAAAGTGCATTGCCATCTGGTGCACATGCAAATGAAGTGGGTCAGGTTTGGGATAAGGGAGTAAATTTTGTAACTTCAGGTTAAAAATCTTTTGTGTATGAACCTAAATATGCAAAGTATCAAAGCTGTTACGTGCAAAGAAGTCTTAAAATAAAACAAAGCTGTTTTAGCTCCAAAATAAATGCTACAGGGTCCTGGGACTGACGGCAGTAACTGAACTGGTATAGGAAGGAAATGAGAGAGATATAGAATCAGATCTGTAAAGCAAAAAATATGCAAAAAACATTCCATTCTGCTCTGATTAATATCAGCTATTTTCCAAGTTTTAAATATTTCAATTAGAAAGCTGTATTTAAAAAATATATTTTTATATAATACAGGTACTTTACTTTTTAATCATTTGCAAATCCATGACAGTTCAATATAAGGGGCACCATCACTTTAATGTTCCTACAGGCCTCGAGTGCCACAGTACATTGGTGCACCAATGTGGAACAGCAGAGTAGTGGAACAATGGTGCACATACATGATTCCCCAAAGACACAAGATACATTTGTATAGCACCTTTAATGTTGAAAACATCCCAAGAGGCTTCAGAGGCATGAGAAAAAACAAATGCCAAACCATAGAAGAGATTAGGAGAGGTACCAAAAACTTGGTCAACGAAATGAATATGGAGTTAAAGAAAGAGAGGAAGGTGGTGGAGCTAAATGAAGGAATTCCAGAGTGGAACTTAGCTGGCTGATGGCATGGCTGCCAATAGTGGGGTGAGAGGAAGCCCATCAGCGAGGTCGAGGCCCAGCAGCGAGGTCAGGGTCCGGAAGCAAGGTCGGGAGGAGCAACAAGGTCGAGCGAGGTCGAGGCTCAAGAGCGAGGGCGGGAGGTCGAGCAAGGTCTGGAGGAGTGACGTAGAGGCCCAGGAGCGAGGTAGGGAGGAGCGGGGCCCAGGAGCGAGGTCGGGGCCCAGCAGCGAGGAATCTGCCCAGCAGCAAGATACAGGACCAGGAGCGGTGCAGCAGTGGGGTTCGGGCCCACGGAAGGTGCAGCACGGGTCAACAGCGAGGTCGGGAGGACTACACTGCATCCGATGAAACCCAGGGAGAGAGGACTTGTAGGAAGGAGGGAGGAGGACAGTAGGAGTATGATTATGTGTGTACACTAGACCTACGCAGCAGAGCCTGGTCTCCAAATCGTCTTGGATCTCCTTGCCATTGGACCAAGACCTTGCTCTGTCACGCCACCCCACAATAAAAGAATTCACGCACAGGCATCTTCCACCCTTTGAAATGAAGTTCGGGACCTGGAACATCAGGACCCTCATGGACAACCCCAACAGTGACAGATCGGATCGCCGCACTGCTATCGTTGCACGAGAGCTCAGTTGTTTAGACATAGACATCACCGTCCTTAATAGAGACTCGGCAGGCAGGGGAAGGCCAGCTCAAGGAATAAGGTGGTGGTTACATTTCTTCTGGAAAGGTAAACCAGAAAAACCTCCATGGGGTAGGCTTCGCCATAAAAAAAAGTTAGTTGGGCGTCTCAGAGACTTCCCTTGCAGTATAAACAAACGACTCTTGACCCTTCAGCTCACCCTAGCCCGGAACCAGTGCACTACGGTCATCAGTGCATACACCCCAATACTGGAAGCTACAGACGAGGCCAAAGAGAAATTCTACTCCAGCCTTGAACAATCCCTGTCCCGAGTTCCAACGGGCAACAAGCTGATCCTCCTGGGTGACTTTAATGCCAGAGTTGTATAGGACACAGGCCTCTGGGGAGGTGCGATCGGCAGAGATGGGGTAGGGAAAACCAACTCCAACGGTACCCTCCACCTGACGAAATGCTTAGAACATGGCCTTGTCATAACCAACACCTTGTTCTGTCAGAGAGATAACTACAAGGCCTCATGGCAACACCCTCGCTCCAAGCACTGGCATCTGCTAGACTGTGTCATCGTCCGAGCGAGAGACCCCAAGGACGTCTGCATCACCCGCACCATTACAGGAGCTGACAACTGCTGGACAGACCACCGCCTAATCCATTCTGTCATCTCCATCAATGTAGCCCCAAAAAAGTGGCGGCAACAGAAATGATGCCGCAGGAAAATCAACGCTGGAGTACTCAAAGACCCTGCTAAGAAAGCCCTATTCAGGCAGCGCCTCACAACCAACCTGATGACTCCCAGTGATCCAAAGACGCAGAGTGTCCACAGCACCTGGTCTGCCCTCAAGGTCTCCATAATTAGCACCTGTGAAGAGACGCTTGGTCACTTCACGAGGAATCATCAAGACTGGTTCGCCAAGAACGACCAGGAGATTCAAGAGCTAATAAGCTGCAAGGGCAAGACATTCTAGAACTCGAAACAGCAACATAACTCGAGAGCAAGGAAGCAGCTCTATAGATGTCTGAAGGCCGAGGTCCAACATAAAACTCATGACCTAAAGAACAGATGATGGATGGAGAAAGCGCAGGAGATCCAGCAACTAGCCAACAAGCACGACGTGCGTGGATTCTTTCATCATGGGCAGTCCCTTGGAATCGAGGAAGACTTGCTTCCACTCTTAAAATGAGTCCTTAGGTGGCTGAATAGTCCAATAAGAGAACCACAGTCCTTGCCACAGATGGGACAGATAGTCGTTGAGGGTAAGGGAGGGTGGGACAGGTTTGCCGCACGCTCTTTCCGCTGCTTGCGCTTGATTTCTGCATTCTTTCGGCAATGAGACTTGAGCTGTTCAGAGCCCTCCCAGATGCACTTCCTCCACTTAGGGTGGTCTTTGGCCAGGGACTCCCAGGTATCGGTGGGGATTTTGCACTTTATCAGGGAGGCTTTGAGGGTGTCCTTGTAACATTTCCTCTGCCCACTTTTAGCTCGTTTGCCGTGAAGGTGTTCCGAGTAGAGCTCTTGCTTTGGGAGTCTCGTGTCTGGCATGCGGACAATGTGGCCTGCCCAGTGGAGCTAATCAAGTGTGGTCAGTGCTTCAATGCTGGGGATGCTGGTCGAGGATGCTAATGTTGGTACGTCTGTCCTCCCAGGGGATTTGTAGGATCTTGCGGAGACAGCGTTGGTGGTATTTCTCCAGCGACTTGAGGTGTCTATTGTACATGGCCCATACAGGAGGGCGGGTATTACTACAGCCTACAGACCATGAGCTTGGTGGCAGATTTGAGGGCCTGGTCTTCGAACACTCTTTTCCTCAGGTGGCCAAATGCTGCACTGACGCACCGGAGGCGGTGCTGAATCTCGTCGTCAATGTCTGCTCTTGTTGATAAGAGACTCCCGAGGTATGGGAAATGGTCCACGTTGTCCAGGGCCACACCATGGATCATGATTCTTTAAAGAATTCAAGACCACCTACGGCCCAAGCACCAAAGGTCCTAACCCTACTGCGGGCCAAGAACGGAAAGGTACTCATCAAGGAGAGAGGCAGTCAGTGCCTGCTGGAAGGAGCACTTCGAAGATCTCCTTAACCGAGACTCTGTCTTCGACGTGAGTGTCCTCAGCTCCATCCCGCATCATGCCACCCGCCATCACCTTAGCACAACCCAAGCCCGGCATGAGGTTGAAAAGGGCATTCGACAACTGAAGAACAACAAAGCCTCAGGAGCAGATGGGATCCCCGCCGAAGCACTAAAGCATGGTGGAGAAGCACTATTGGCGCGAGTCTATGAACTAATTTCTCTTATTTGGAAGGAGGAGTGCATGCCAGGGGATATCAGACGCCATAATCGTGACCATCTTCAAGAAAGGTGACAAGTCCGATTGCGGTAATTACAGTGGAGTTTCCCTGCTGTCTGCCACAGGGAATGTCATCGCAAGAATCCTCCTCAATCGCCTTCTCCCAGTGGCTGAAGAGCTTCTCCCAGAGTCGCAATGCAGATTCCGCCCACTAAGGGGCACAACTGATATAATCTTCACCACGTGTCAAATCAAGAGAAATGCAGGGAACAGTACCAACCACTGTACATGGCCTTCTTTGACCTCACAAAAGCCTTCGCCACTGTCAACCGGGAGGGATTATGGAGTGTCCTCCTCAAATTTGGCTCCCCTCAAAAGTTTGTCACCATCCTCCGACTGCTTCACAATGACATGCAAGCGTGATCCTGACCAATGGATCCACCACAGACCCAATTCACATACAGACCGGAGTCAAGCAAGGCTGTGTCATCGCACCAATGCTCTTTCTGATCTTCCTTGCTGGAATGCTCCAGTTCACCCTCAGTAAGCTCCCCGCTGGAGTGGAGCTAATCTACAGAACAAATGGGAAACTGTTCAACCTCCGTCGCCTCCAGTCCAAATCCATCCTCTGTCACTGAATTACAGTATGCAGACGACACTGGCGTCTGCACACACTCGAAGGTCGAACTCCAAACCATCGTCAATATCTTCACTGAAGCGTACGAGAGCATGGGCCTTACACTAAGACAAAGGTCCTGTACCAACCTGCCCCGCCACAGAGTATTGCCCCCCGATTATCAAAGTCCACGACGAGGCCTTGGACAACATGGACTATTTTCCATACCTCGGGAGCCTGTTAACTAGGGCAGACGTCGAAGACGAAGTCCAACACCGCCTTCAGTGTGCCAGTGCAGCCTTCAGTCGCCTGAGGAAGAGAGCGTTTGAAGACCAAGATCTCAAACTCGGCACCAAGCTCATGGTCTAAGAGCAGTAGTGATACCTGCCCTCCTATATGCTTCAGAGACTTGGACTATGTACTGCAGGCACCTCAAAGCACTGGCAAAGGACAGGCCACATCATCTGCATGCCCGATATTAGACTCCCAAAACAAGCAGTCTACTCGGAGCTCCGACACTCAAGCGGGTTCCAGGTCGGCAGAGGAAACGTTTCAAGGACACCCTCAAAGCCTTGAAAAAATGCAACATCCCCACCGACACCTGGGAATCCCTGACCCAAGACCTCGCAAAGTGGAGGAGAAGCATCTGGGAAGGCGCCAAACACCTTGTAGTCTCTTCGCCGGGAGCTAGCGGAAGCCAAGCGCAAACAGCGGAAGTAGAACACGACAACTCAAGCACCCCACCCACCCGTCCCTCCCACCTGTGACAGAGACTATAGATCCCGCATTGGACTCATCAGTCACCTGAGAACTCATATTAGTGTGGAAGCAAGTCATCCTCGACTCTGAGGGACTGCCTAAGAAGAAGAACGGAAGGGGGGATACACAAGAGGCCGGAGTTGGAAGAACCTAGAACTCATTGGGGGGAGGGGAAGAGTTGGGGCTGTGGAAGGTTATAGAGATAAGGAGGAGTGAGGCCATAGAAAAAAGTAATCATAAGGATGAGAATTTTAAATTTGAGACTTTGGGGAGAAAGAATTCCTGCACTCAGCAATGTCAGAAATTTTTCTTTATAGGATAGAGCCCGACTTCCATTCTGTACCTCCACGCAATAGCTCAGATAAGGAGTTCATCATGTGGGAGCAGTTTTGCTCAATCGCCCTTGAGCGAGGTTCAGAGCAATATTCGCAGTTGCGTGGGAGCAGTTCACTCACCCATCATTTCCAAAGGAGAGAAAATAGACAATGACAATGAAGGGATTGGACCATTTATATTTCAAAGAAATTGCTTTTGCTCAAGGTAGTCAGTGTTCTACTGTCATTTCAAAGAATATGCAGAGACTGCCTGGTCAATATTTAATTATAGCCTGGATTTTGCGGTGGCAATATTAAATATTAAAGTGACAACAACTTCTGGAATCAGCGCATGTGCAGATAAACGTGGAAATCCAGAAGTTGCTGTCAGTCATTCCGTGCTCCGCCACAGGTTACGCTGTGGAACTCCCCAGAGCCAGCAATCAATTCAAATCATCATCATCATCATAGGCAGTCCCTCAAAGCGAGGATGACTTGCTTCCACACCAAAAAGGGATGAGTTCACAGGTGTTTCAATGAAGGACCTAATATTCCAGATCCCGAACTACATTTTGAAGGGTGGAAGATGCCTGTGCGTGGATTTTAACGTGTGGTGGCCGTTGTACACCAGCCACCACACGGGCTTGACAGAGCTAGGTCTTGGTCCAGTGGCAAGGATTACCCAAGACGACTGGAGACCAGCTCTGCTGCACGGACCTAGCACGCGCACATGTCGCAGTGTGGGCTGGCCCATGCTGCCCCTAGGCCCTCGCCTCTTCTGAGCCCCAAACTCACGCCTCTCCTAGGCCTACAAACTCTTGTCGCTCCTTCGCCCCTCCTGCTGTGCCTGCCTGCACTGCAATCAGCGATCTAGCTTCGCAACCGTCGCCCTCCTGCAGCAGCACGCGTTGCTCTCTGAAGTGGCATGCCGCCACGTGCTGCTCCCCCCAAATGCCCCGGCCTGCTGATGGTCTTGCAGGCCGGGACCGCGCCGATTTCTGGGCCGGGCAGCCACACGCTGCTCCATCCAATGGCCTTGGCCACAATCCACAGCTTCAAATCACAGCTCCTGACAAAAGTCTCCCCGATTGTGCTGGAATATCGCTGTTTAAACACCCTCCCCCTGCCATTATTTTAAGAATTACATGGCTTTTTATATAATAATTTGTTTATGATATTTCAGCTTCTACCATACTCCCATGTGTTTGTCCCAATCTTTATTTTGCTCTCTAAAATGTATAAAAAAGTTATAATCAGTGCATTTTACTTCCTGGTTTGCTGTCTGCGAGAATTCTTCAATGTGATTGGCTGCTTAGCCTGCTTGATGACATCACTGTTGCGGGACATTAAAGATTTGCTTGAATTTGCACCAAATTCAAACTAAGGTCAGGAGAGCTGAAATTCATGACACACAGAGATCATTAGATCTTTGTGGGCAACTTTCTGTGCCATTGCTTCGCCGCTGACTGCAAATTCCGGACCAATAGCTAAGGCATCACGAAAGCATGCCATGGTTGACAAGTTATCACTATTAGAATTATTATTACAGCTCAGCTTCTCTTCGGTTTTTTTTCCAGAATATTCCAGTGAATATATACATTTATGAAAACAAAAAATAGAAAAAGCTACAAATATTCAGCAGATCAGGTAGGATCTGTGAAGAAACCAAGTCAGTCAGTTGACATTTCAAGTCTAAGAGCCTATCTCAGGACAGGAAGATACTGCAAATGAATAGCATTTAAAAAAGCACAGGGAAAAGATGTTTTAAAATCATACACAGAGGAAAATAAATAAGAGTGGCCTGTGAAGTGCTTGGGTGGTGAACAGGAGATGTTTAAATGTAAATTTATTCTGGTGCACTGAAATAAGAAAAGCATATTTTAGCTGAAAATAATTTTGTCCAATGAATATCCTGAGAAATTCAACCTCCATGTCACGAGCAGAGATTAATCAGATTCAATTGAAAAGGGCAAAAATTAGACACAATACAGTTTACATGTCAGAGAGAGCGTCGCAGATACAGATTTAGAGATAATTGTGTATATTTGGTAGTACAATGTATAGTAGAGATGCTCCTTGGTTGGTGCTGAGGACTAATGGGGGAGGCAGAAGCAGTGTGTAAAGGTGACATTATATCATTGACAGGTGACTTGTAGTCTATCGTGTTTGTGGGCTTGGTCACTCTTGTTTTGCTCTTCCTTTCCTGGTGTGACTCGGGGAGTGCAGGTTGCAAAAATCAAGGGAGAGAAGTCTAGAATGAGCTGTCATGAAGAGATCCAGAGATTTAGTGCTTTTCCAGCTTCAAGCATTGTCTATATAGTAATCATTTATTCTGGCATATACCACATAAGTATTTTCTTTGATCTCTGCAGTGCCGCAATAGTAGTCAACTCTAATTGCCGAGAAGGTGCGGTGGGCCTCCTCCTGAAACCGCTGCAGTCCTTGATTGTATGATGCTTTTACGATGGTCTTGTATGGGGAATTCCAGGATTTTGATGATGATAAGATAGCAGTATATCTCCAAGTCAAGGTCCCTAACCTATTATTCCCATGTAATGCTACATCAGTACAAAAGCAAAAATACAGCGGATTCTGGGACTCAAATAAAAACAGAAAATGCTCGAAATACTCAGCAGGTCAAGCAGCATCTGTGGAGAGAGAAACAGAGTTAACGTTTCAGTTCTGAGGAGGGTCACTGACCTGAAACTTTAACTCTGTTTCTCTCTCCACGGATGCCGCCTGACCTGCTATTTCCAGCATTTTCTGTTTTTATTACTGCTATATCAGTGTCAGGGCATTGAGAGATTTAAACGCATAATCTAGGCTGACACTTCAGTGCAATGTTGAGAGAGTGCTGCACTGTTCGAAGTGCTGTCTTCAGATGAAATGTTAAAATCAGATGTTACCAGAATGACACCCAGACTTCAAGGGTCATGTTATGAGGAGAGATTACCACAAATTAGGGTTGTATTCCCTAGAATTTAGAGGGTTAACGGTGATCTGATCTAATTTTTCAAGATATTAAGGGGAACAGACAGCGTAGATGGAGAGAACCTATTTCCGCTGGTTGGAGAGTCTAGGACTAGGGGGCATCGTCTAAAAATTAGAGCCAGACCTTTCAGAAGTGAAATTAGCAAGGGGTGGTAGAAGTTTGGAACTCTCTTCCGCAAACTGCAATTGATGCTAGATCAATTATTAATTTTAAATCTCAGATTGATCGCTTTTTGTTCACCAAAGGTATCAAGGGATACGGGCTAAAGGCGGGAACTCATTGAATGGTGGAACAGGCTCAAGGGGCTGAATGGCCTCCTCCTGTTCCTATGTTCCTAAAATGAGGCCTCATTTACTCTCTCAGGTGGACTTAAAATATTCCATGGCACTATCCTAGCCAATAATTACCCCTCAACCAACACCAACAAAACATATCTGATTGATTTCAAGTGTGGTCATTCTTATGAAACGAAGGACTGGGAGCGATTGTCAATATCACTTATTTAGCAGCAGTACGAGTATGCATGGAAAGTGAGGGCCTATTTATAAGAACATAAGAAATAGGAACAGGAGTAGGCCATACGGCCTCTCGAGCCTGCTCCGCCATTCAATAAGATCATGGCTGATCTGATCATGGACTCAGCTCCACTTCCCCACCCACTCCCCATAACCCCTTATCGTTTAAGAAACTGTCTATTTCTGTCAAATTTATTCAATATCCCAGCTTCCATAGCTCTTTGAGGCAACGAATTCTACAGATTTATAGCCCTATGAGGGAAGAAATTTCTTCTCATCTCTGTTTTAAATGGGTGGCCCCTTATTCTAAGATCATGCCCTCCAGTTCGAGTCTCCCCCATCAGTGGAAACATCCTCTTTGCATCCACCTTGTCAAGCCCCCTCATAATCCTATACGTTTCGATAAAATCACCTCTCATTCTTCTGAATTCCAATGAATAGAGGCCCAACCTACTCAACCTTTCCTCATAAGTCATTCCCCTCATCCCCGGAATCAACCCAGTGAACCTTCTCCGAACTGCCTCCAAAGCAAGTATATCCTTTCGTAAATATGGAAACCAAAACTGCACGCACTATTCCAGGTATAGCCTCACCAATACCTTATATAGCTGTAGCAAGGCTGTGCTTTTACAACAGATTAACTAATCCTGTTTTAGGAGAATGGCCTTCATGATCTCATGTTTTTTCACATGGCATCTGAAGCTAGTCTGTGTGGGTTTTGCTGTAAATATGGAGCCCGCACAGAGCAAATATGCTGGATCAGCTGCCCAACGACAGTTATTGCTCCTGCTGTTGTTAAGTTAATGTAAAAGTGTCTTGCCTTACAGGATTGCATTAAAAAGCAGTTCTACAATATTGTTTGAGCGACTTGGACTTATTTATATTGTGGCCAAATTTATACAGCAGAAGCATAAAAAAAAACAATGCTGCAAGCCTGTACATTGGTAGATATTTTTATTTCACAATTTGTTAATTTGGTCCTGCTCAATATATCTTTTCCAGTGGCTGTACAAACCAATTTTGCTGATCTGTTTGGGCAGCTAAGCTGTTTTGCTTGCCAGTTGCTAGAAAGACAGCGTTTACCTCTCGCAGTTATGACCCCAATAGGTGCAAGTGAAACGTACTTCTTTACGGGATGTTGGAGCCTCCAAAGGCAGCAGTGCTGCCTCATTTCCTCAGGACATCCTAAAACGTTTCACAGCCAATTAATTACCTTTGAAATGTGATTGTTGTTTTGTTGTCAAAAGCAGTATCCAATTTGTGTACACAAAGCTCATACAACAGACAATGAGCTAAATGACCAGCTAATGTGGTGTTGGTTGTGGGATAACTGCTTGCCAGAAGACCTCTGTGCTCGCCTCCGAATAGTGCCACAGAATTTTTTACATGCATCTGAGCATGCAGATGGGGCCTTGGTTTAACATTTGATCTGAAAGATGGAACCTCCGATAGGGTGGTAACCCCCTCAATACGACACTCATGTGTCAGCCTAGATTATGTGCTCATGTCCTGGAGGGGCTTGAACCCACAACCTTCTGACTCAAGGCAAGAATCTACCACTGAGCCAAGGCTGACACAACACGACAGATAAATGGAGCAATAGTTAACAGGAATTTCTTACTCATAAGGGAAAACCATCTTCGATATAACAGTGTTAACTTACAACTTCTACTTTCTTGATGTAGTCTCCGCTTGACAGAATGGTAAATTTTCATCTCTCCCGCCTGGGAAGTAATCTGGTGGAGCAGATTCCCTGCCTGATTTTTCATTCCATTAATTTCAATCAAAATTGGGCAGATTCCACAATGGGTGAGCCAGTTACTGCTCAAGCATTAAAGACAAAAAATTACCCCTTTCGTTTTAATAAAGTATTTCCTGACTAAAAATGCCAAGACTTAAAGTTTCGTAACACATACATGGCAGAAAATATATTTCAGGCTATAACATCTGAATTTCATTTAAATTCATATACAAGGTCCTGCAAGAGATAAGAACTTATCAATTCAATAGTTATTTGCTGACCTTCCTTTTGAGCTTGCTCCACATTCAACCAGGTCAGCATCACACAGAGTGGGTGAAAGAGTTCCAGGAAAAGCCCAGCTGTCCTGCTTCTCACTGTATCTTCCTTCCTCTCAGGATCAGGAAAACATTTATCCTTCAACGCTGATCCCAAGGCACTGCAGAAAACTAAAGCAAACATTAAAAATTTTTAATGTCATACCAACTTTGTGATTTCTTTAATTTCTTTTCAGCTAATTAATTCTTAGCTTTTTTGTTTTAATTATATATATTGAAAGGATTACTTCAAATACTTTTCAACGATCTGAACCAAAGCAACATGTTCTATTGTTCAGAGATAGGGACAGAGTCAGTTTGTGGGGGAAAGACTTTCTGGAGGACAAGAACAACAATTTGCTTTTATATCTTGAACATAAAAACATCCAAAGTTGCTTCACAGAACCACAACCAGTGAATAAGTACAAAAACTAGAAATGCTCAGAAGCTATACCCCACCCTCCCCCATCCCCCCAATGAAAGTCACTTAGAGAATGTTGTGAATATCTTACAATATGATGAGTTAAGTGTCACTGCAGAATTGAGAACATTATGTTTTAGTAGTTTACAACCATTTTATTTTGAGCTATTTTAGTGGGCTTTTAAAAAATGATTTCATCCCTTCCCCATTTTGTAAGTTTATTTTCTATTAGTCCTGTAGGTTTTGATCTCCTCTTCCCCCACCCAAATTGCAGACAGGACGTGCAAGCAACCTGCTCTTTGGTTTCTGCTAATACTGCTTCCTACCCCCCTCTCACACAGTTCTCATCCCTCTGCCTCTCCATAGTGATTGTGCATTGCCAAATAAGGAAAAATATATAAGCAAGTGGAAACTGTGCACCAAAACGAATATAATTTCCCAAGTTATTGCATTTAATGTGCAAACTGGAAAAAATGAAATTATATATATTCTTAAAATATGGGCAAAACTTGTACCCTCATAGACATTAAGATCCTCCATATTTTAAATTCTGCTATTAGTTCAGCTCTCCCAATGGTTCTAGAGTGAATGTGTGCTGTGTTCTACTCAGCCATAAATATAAGGAATGTAGGTCCCATGTTTAATTCCTGATTTATGTTAAGTTACCTTATCTCAGCTGTGGCAGCAGTGGAAATGCTACAATTTGCCTCAGTATTTCCAGATAAGGGAAAGGAAAAATCAATCAATCAGGGTTCTTGCTCTGATCTCTGTCCATGACCTTGCATGTGTCAAGTGACAACAGGATAAGGCCAACAGCCGAAAGGCCATCCAATATTTACTAACTAGCTCACATATGTAAAGTGGCCAGTTAATGAGATACAACGTGCTCTCGACACCTGTGGAACTATGTCTTAACTTGAGTCAATGCCTTCAGGAGAGACTGAGGGAGAACAAAAGCTGAAAAGAAAAATCTGTTGTAACTGTGAACTATAATTTTATGCAAGCAATAATTAGAAACAATAGGCATTGCCAATTTAACTACAGGAAAAGATTACATAAATCAACGCAGCAATAAATGCTTCAAATTTCCTTCAACATACAGGACTTATTTAAATGTACAAAGAAATACTTAAAAGGAAATGAGAAGTCTCAAAATAATTATTTTTCACACTAACCCCCAGTTATATTGCAATGCTCTGAATTATTATTTGCAGTTTTAAAAGACAAAATGGTATGTTTTCCTGCTCTAACTAACTAATGTGTGCAACCTATCAGGCTATGGTTTCATATAAAGAATGTAGCTTGGGTTATAAACAAGTCCTTAAACTACCGTGTTATAACCAACACAGATTAACAAGGATTTCCAAATAAACGGATGTTGAACTGCTGCCCTCTACTGATAAAGTTTGTTAATGGATGATATGTCCTTTTTATTTAGATACCTTGATCCCAATGAATGAGAGCAATCCGTGACAACATGCAGAGACAAAGATCCTTTACAAATGGTTCACAATCACTTGGCAGTAACCCTGAAAAGAAAGAAAATCAATCATTTAAGGACCAGTTATACAGGAGAAAAATTTCTTGAAATATTTCATACAAAATCCTTTCATCGCCCAATGGTGAAATTATGCCAACAGTTTCAGGGAACTCTGCATATTTGACTTCACTAATCAATTTTGTCCTATTCTTTAAATGTCCTTCCCTCTATGTCATGCACCACAACCCGAGTGAACATGGTAAACAGGTCTCCCCAGTATCACTCCTGAATCAACTGCTAGATGGTGTGCAAGCACTGCATCTGATTTCCTGTTCCTGAAGGGAACGGTATAGCATCTGCACATCAGTCATCAAGTACAGAAATCTAGAAGGAGTCTCGGAACTATTATTACATAGCTGCAAAAGCTCTATGAAAATACCAATTAATTCAAGGCAGTTTACTAAAGTTCAATATTAGTCCAAATTAAAGAACTGCAGACTGAGGGCCCTATTTTCGCCACCATTGTAACCTTTTTTTGGTGTCCGCTGTTTTTTTTGGAGCAAACTAAAATCTGCAAGTTTCGGCAAGGTTTCTGTGCCATTGTAAACTACTTACGGCTGATTTTTTGACGTCATTGGGGGTGCTGGCTGCCGGCAGCGCCATTTCTGGCCATTTAAACAAATTTGGCCAACTAGGATTTTTTCAAAAACGGCGCTGTGCACCGTTCTGAAAAACTTTACGAGAACTTAAGAAAATCGGCGCAGAGAAGATGCCATTGTTTTAGCAGAACTGAGTTAGGTTTTGGAGGGAGGGAAGATGTCACAGCACAGCACCTTTGGGCCCGGGATAGGAGCGGCATCGAGGGCCTTTGGGCCCAGGATAGGAGTGGCACCGGTAACGGGGGGCCTTTGGGCCCAGGATAGGAGTGGCACCGGCAACAGGGGGCCTTTGGGCCCAGGATAGGAGTGGCACCGGCAACAGGGGGCCTTTGGGCCCAGGATAGGAGTGGCACCGGCAACGGGGGGCCTTTGGGCCCGGGATAGGAGCGGCACCAAGCACCGGGGACGAGGACTTTCGGCCCGGGAAAAGAGTGGCATCGGTTTGGGAGCATTGGGCACTTGAACTCTTCAGATCTTGTATGGTCAAGAATGCACAGCGTTAGTTTTTTTTAAAAACTAGCTGCTGTTTACCTGGCTTAAAAGTAAGGGTACATTTAGGGAAAACACAAAACACCAAACAGGTCTCCGTGTAGTTCAGCAATGTCGAATAAAAACTCTAACAGCATCTTCCCATAGAAGCCAATTAAATCTCCAAATAGTTAAGAACAAAAACATTGCAACAATTCTTACAGCACTTTTTGTACCTATTATATTTGCACTAAAATTCTTCCCTTCAGTCGAGAGGCTTGAGTAGTCAAAGCAGCAAACTACTCTATCACTGCTGCGAATCTGATGTGGGTGATGTGGCCAGGGACTTGCACTTGCATTCAGCATCGTCTGATTTCCCCCTCTTTCTGTTGATGGACAGGAAAATCACAGGCTAGTGAGCATACAGCAGAAAACCCTGGCACATGGCAGCAGCACGGATCAATCAATCTGCTTTGCTCTAGATGGTGTTGTTGTCGCTGTACGCATCCAAGCCATCATCATCATCAGCATAGGCAGTCCCTTGGAATCGAGAAAGACTTGCTTCCATTCTAAAAATGAGTCCTGAGGTGGCTGTACAGTCCAATACAGTCCCTGTCATAGGTGGGACAGATAATCGTTGAGGGAAAGCATGGGTGGGACAGATTTGCCATATGGCCTTTCCGCTGCCTGCGCTGGATTTCTGCATGCTCTCGGCGACGGGACTCAAGGTGCTCAGCGCCCTCCCGGATGCACTCCCTCCATTTAGGGTGGTCTTTGGCCAGGGACTCCCAGGTGTCAGTGGGGATGTTGCACTTTGTCAGGGAGGGTGTCCTTGTAATGTTTCCTCTGCCCACCTCTGGCTCGTTTACTGTGAAGGAGTTCCGAGTAGAGCACTTGCTTTGGGAGTCTCATGTCTGACATGCGGACAATGTGGACTGCCCATTCAAGCAAGTAGTCCTTAACACTCCTGACTTAATCCCTATAGATGCTGGATAGATTTTGAAGGGTCGAGGTGAGAAATTCTGCAGAGTTCTCAGCTTCTGCCCTGCTCTTGTAGTCATAGCAGTGATATGGACAGTCTTGTTAAGCTTCTGGGCAATGGTGACCTCCAAAATGTTGACAGTGGGAGACTTCGCGATGGTGGTGTCATTGAAGTTCAAAGAAAGAAAATTAAGACTTGTAACAATATTGCACCTTTCACGAGCTCAGGCTGGCCCAAAGCACTTTACAATCAACTACATACTTTTGAAGTGTAGTCACTGTTGTAATGTAGGAAAAGTGGCAGCCAATGTACACACAAACAGTAATGAAATAAATGAAGCAGATCATCTGTTTTAGGTGAAGGATAAATGTTGGCCAGAATACAGGGAGAATTCCGCTGCTGTTCTTTGAATAGTGCCTTCAGATCTTTTACGTCCATCTGAGAGTGTGAACGGAGCTTCAATTTAACGTCTCATTTGAAAGACACAAAAGTATCAACTGAGATTATATGGTCAAGTCTCTGGAATGGGGTGTGAATCCACAACCTTCTGACTCAGAAGGCGAGAACGCTACCATTGAGCCAGTGACCCCAATAAATTCAGTCAAAATTTCCCTGATCTGCATTTGCTGCATTCAAAGAAGAAAATCTGTTTGGTTGCATAAGCGTGCCAGCACTGAGCCAAGGCTGTCACATCATGGGGAGGTGGCCGGGTTTTCTCTGGTTTAAGATAGTCACTACTTGGCATTTGGCATGAATGTTCCTTGTTAATTGTCAGCCCAAGCATGGATATTATCCACGTCTTGCTATAGGTTGAAGTGGGCTGCTCAATAACAGGTAGAATAGCCTAGTGGTTATCATCATCATAGGCAGTCCCTCGAAATCGAGGAAGACTTGTTTCCAGTTTAAAAATGAGTCCAGTACGGGAATTACAGTCTCTATCACAGGTGGGACAGTCGTTGAAGGAAAGGGTGGGTGGGACTGGTTTGCCGCACGCTCTTCCCGCTGCCTGCGCTTGATTTCTGCAAGCTCTTGGCGATAAGACTCGAGGTGCTCAGCACCCTCCCGGATGCACTTCCTCCACTTAGGACGGTCTTTGGCCAGGGTCTCCCATGTGTCGGTGGGGATGTTGCATGTTATCAAGGAGGCTTTGAGGGTGTCCTTGTAACGTTTCCTCTACCCACCTTGGGCTCGCTTGCCGTGTAGGAGTTCCGAGTAGAGCGTTTGCTTTAGGAGTCTTGTGTCAGGCATGCGAGCAATGTGGCCTGCCCAGCAGAGCTGGTCGAGTGCGGTCAGTGCTTCGATGCTGGGGATGTTGGCCTAGTCAAGGACCCTAACATTGGTGCGTCTGCCCTCCCAGGGGATTTGCAGGATCTTGCACTAGTAACCCAGAGATTGTAAGTTCAAATCCCACGATGGCGATTAAATTGAATATAATTAAACCCCCCCACCACACACACACACACACAGGAGAGAGAACATAGGTCAATTAAACCCCACACATACTATCACAGGAGAGAAATTCATTTTTTTCAGAGAGCTGTGGATGCTCAGTCGTTGACAATATTCAAGACGGAGATCGACAGATGTTTGGATACTAAGGGAATCAAGGAATAGGGGCATAGTGCGGGAAGGTAGAGTTGAGGTAAAAGATCAGCTATGACCTTACTGAATGGCGGAGCAGGCTTGAAGGGCTGAATGGCCTACTGCTGCTCCTAATTCTTATGTTCTTATGTCCTTATTGCTAAAGGAATTGTGAATGCAGCTGAACACTGTGGAATATAGTGACCCCTGGTGGAAAATAGATGTACCCAGGGACATCATACCAGAGCAGAACAGGATCAGGCTCATTCCCCCCGACCCCCAGCACCACGTGGATCACTGTTCTGGCTCATATTTCAGCAAAAGTCGTTGCCTTCACGAATGGAGAAACAATGAGAAAATTGAAAAAGAAACACAAAGGGGAACAGAAGAAAAGAGATCAAGAGATCAAGAGTCTATATACTTGCACTGTTCGAAAAAGTGATCAAAACTTATTCCCTAGTCGTTTCTAGTTGAAAATTCCGGTCACAGCCTTAAATCACAAAGATGACAGAAGAAACCAAAAAGAGTTGATTACTACTCAAATTTGAACTGGCTATTGATTCTGGTCCTTGTTATGCAGTATGCTCTAAATTAGTGCATGTGTAGCATGCAAATATTAATTGCACTTGGCTCAAACCATTTCTTTATTTAAATATTTCAAAAATAGAACAAATCTTACACTATATAGCACATTTAAAATGTCACAAAGCATTTCTTGAATAGCAGGAAGAGGAAGAAAATACCAAATCAGGGGAGAGGGTTTATGAAGAGTGGCTGTAAGCAAAAAGGTGGGTTTTAAGGAGAGAAGAGAAAAAGGCAGAGGAGTTTAGGGGTGGGATGTCAGAGAGCTCAATGTGTAAGCAACTTCAAGCTCTACCATCAATGGTGGGGCAAAGAAAAGGTTGGGGAAGTCTATCGGAGGCCAGAGATGTAAGACCAAGAGATTGCAGGTAGGGTGGAGTAAGGCTATGGAGAAATTTGAAGATGAGCACCAGGATTTTGCCAAATTTAAAATCTGCTGCCAATTTTTTATAACTGTTAGGCACACTGCTTTAATATAGTATTGAAACTTACACTTGTATAAAATCTTGTTTAACATACTAGAGAGAATAAAATGTGCATATTTCTTATGGAACTTCAATCAGATTAAAAGAGACAAGGGAGAATAATTTACACCACTAAACCCTTGTGGAATATTGAAACCAATTTAAAGTTGCAAGAAAAAGCTATTCATTAAACAACGACTGGAATTTTCTATAGAAACAAATGAATGATTGCAGCTATCAGTCCACACAAATGACATTCTCTTGCGACCAAAGGACAACTTTCCTTTGTCCTTTTGCTGTCAGATATAATGAAAGTTTCCACAGACGTATATCCTGTACAAAGAAAATTCATCTCATACAGGATGGTGAGCACATGTCCTTCCCTCAAAAATAATATATATTAAAAAAAACCTTGAATTTCACATCCAGAATAAAACATTTTCAGAGCATTACTTTGTGTGATGCATTTTTTGGCCATACAGTGGCACTAAAAACCTCAGAATGCTGCCACTATATAACCAATTTATTCTTTCAAAATAAAAATAAAAAGTATTATTTTAGAAACCAATGATCATAGCATACTTTGAGAAACTGGTATTTATGAAAGCTATATTTTCCTGGATTTTTAAAAAACTTTTTTTTGGTTAACCAGAATCAAGTTCAATTACTCTTTTAAAGCATTTACAGCCTATAACAATTATTCTGGCATATTCAAAATGCATAATCTTACCCTTCCCCCACCCTGCTCCTCTTGAAGGTGGTGATTTATGCCGGGATTCAGTTCCATGCACAATGTCAACTCTGATACCCTGCTCAAATGGGCACTCTTCAACTGAGAGTTTTGATAAACAATGTCATCAGACGGTTTGTCGAATGAGACAGCATAGATCAATTCCCTCTCACCAGCTCAAGGTAACTGAGACTCTGAAGCCAATTCTAGCACCCGAACTAAGATCAGTTAATTCTACAGGTGCAAAATGGGCAGCTGTATGTTGAATTTCTCCGCCAAGGAAACCATGGTGTTCCTCAGATATAATGGGTACGTGGTAAAGTGAAACCTAAATAGCTTAATGAAAATTGCCCTCAAAGATAAATATTTCACTAGGTTTAAAGCAAATAATTATCAAGAGAGTAGACAGGAGTATGATACGTATGAAGATATGTGAAGCCGCTTTTAGAAATGGCAAAAAGGAACTTAAAAAAAAAGGATTATGAGTAGGTGTAGCCATGATGGTAATTACCTGGAAGAGAATCAGTAAAGTTGTAAGTCAGAAAATAATTAAGGATCTCACAGACCTTTTCAGAGGTTTAACAAGGCACTAAATATGAGGATCAGAATATGACTGAAGTTCTAAACAGATACTATGCATCTATTTTCACTACTGAAGATGATTCTAGTGTCATTGGTATTGAATGGGGGGGCTCCTAAAATTGATTCGATAGAAGTAAATACTGAAATGGTTTTAGATAGGATTAAGCCACTCAAAGCTATCAGTTACTGGACTTGATATTACTTACTTCCAGAGTGCTGAAGGAAATGGGAGATGTATTATGTGAGCAACTGTTTCATATATTTACTAGCTCATTGGAAGTAACCCCAGCTTCAATGAACTGAAAGGAAGCTCAGGTAACCCCAATAGTTAAGACGGCAAATAATTCAGATCCTGGGAATTATAGCCCTGCTTGTTTGAAGTCAGTTGTTGGAAAGATGCAGGAAAATATTTAAAACAAATGGGATTTATGTTAATCTGGAGAGGCTGTGATTTAGTAGAGAATCTCAGCATGGTTTTCATAATGGAGGTCCTGCCTCATGAACCAGATTGAGTTTTTTGAGGAAGCACCACATTATTGGGCGGTGGCAGTCTGAGTCGCGTTTTATAGTGATTTCCAGAAAATCTTCAGTCAAGTACTGCGTAGATGGCTATTGGGGAAAGATTTCAACATATGGGATTGGCTTTCAGATATTATGGTGAATAGCAAACTGGTTGCAATCTCGCAGTTCAGAGTCATCATTAGTGGGAGTAGATCTGAATGGGGCCAGGACACAAGTGGAACCTTGCAAGACTCCATGTTGAATTCATTGTTGTTCTGCATCTTCATAAGTGATTTTGATGAGGAAATCAATGGAACTATTCACAAGTTTGCAGATCACACAAAAAATCTACATGCGATTTGGAATTTAGATCAAACAAACAGATTACAGGACAATTTAAATAAGTCTGGTGTGGGACAGATGTCCCGCAATATAGACAAATGCATTAAAATGAAAGAAAAGGACTTTTATTTATACTTTTGTGGCCTCAGGACATCCCAAAGGGCTTTACCAGCAATTATGTATTTTTTTGATTGATCCACTATAGTTATGTAGGGGAACATGGCAGACAATTTGCACACAGCAATATCCCACAAACTGCAATGAGGCAATATGAGCAGATAATCAGTTTAGTGGTGTTGTTTTGAGGGATAAATATTGGCCTGGATGGAATTACCCTGCTATTCTTCAAATAGTGCCATGGGATCTTTTACAGCCAATAAGAGGGCACACAGCTGCTGATGGTGAGGTGAAGGGGCAGGGGGAACACATAAAAGGCCAAAGTCAGAGGAACTGAATTTGGTTGGGATGAGCGTGGGTGGGGTTGTAGGGCTGCAGGATGATACAGAGATAGGGTAGGACGAGATCATGAAAGGATTTAAACACACGGTTGAGAATTTTGAATTTTAAATTTTAAGCGTGTCTGGAACAGAAGCCAACATACATCAAGAAAGCTCTGCAAATGCATGGATAGTCTAATATAAATAATGTAAATGCAGTACCTGGCTGGCTGCAATCCTTACTGCAACTATTGTCTTGAGACCCATAGCTGCAATATAAATGCAGCATCAGGAGAGTACATTATCTAGCAACATCTGAAGAGAAGATAAAATTATTGGCTTATCAGAGTGAAGATTGAAGAGCGAGGACCACAGATTACATGCTATGAAGAAAGGCAGTAATAACAGGTCTCATGCGAGACGGTCATTACAAAGGATCCACCACAATTAAAACCCAGAGTTGCCCATGCAGCCGCAGTAAAAAGCAAAGAGAGTCAATCTGATCAAAGCACACAACAGACCATTGCACATAATGACACTGATGAAGAGCAGCACAAGTAGTTAATTAACTAAAACTATAAAATAATCTCAAGCAAACTTGAAAATGTTCAAAGAAGCTTCCACTCTACGGGCCCAAGTTTCCGCCCTCTGGAAAAACGGCGCATCTCGATAAGGTGCGCCGACTTTCTGAAAGAAAAAGGAAGCCGAAAACTTACCTTGTGACTCTCCGGTCTTCTCAGGACGTCTTCATGCTCAGCATGGCGCAGCACAAGAGGTCGGGGGCGGTGCCAGGTCCCGGCGCTGAAAACAGTACCGGGACCTCTGCACATGCGTGCTAGAGTGTGGGCTCCAGGCCCCTGAGGCTGTGTGGGAGGGGCCCGACCCTAGCCCTGGCCGAATGGGCTCACCGGTCGAAGATCGGGACTCAGACCTCCCTCCCGTTCAGCTTCCTCCCTCCCTCCCATTCAGCCTTCCCCCCCCCCACCCCACTCTTCTCTACCCCCTTCTCTCTCCCCCGCCCCTCGGCGGGGCCCGCCCGGCATCTCGCTGGGGGCGGGCCCGCCCGAAGTATCCGCGGCGGCCCAGCCCGTTCAGCCTCTCCCCCCTCCTCCCTTCCTCCCTCCTCTCTCCCCCTCCTCGCTGTCAGAAACACAGACACTGACAGAGACATTGACAGAGAGAGAGAGAGAAAGAGAGAGAGAGAGAGAAAGAGAAAGAGAAAGAGAGAGAGAGAGAGAGAAAGAGAAAGAGAAAAAGAGAGAGAGCGACTGCGGGGTGGGCAGGTGGAGGGCTCCCAGTGCTGCAATAGATGAGTAGAAATAATTTTTTATTTATTGATTGATTTTGTTTTTATTTATTCTTTGATTGATTTATTGGTTGATTTATTTATTTATCATTTATTATTGATGATGGCACTTTATTTGTAAAAGTGAAGTGTTTAATATTTGTAAACTTCCCTCCCCCCACCATCTTTCGTTCCCTACGCCTGATTTAAGTGTGTAGGCAAGGTTTTTCTGAGCGTACAAAAATCTACACTTACTCCATTCTAAGTTAGTTTGGAGTAAGTTTTCGCTGCCTAAACTTACAAAACAGGCGTAAGTGGCTGGACACGGCCCTTTTGAAAAAAAAAATCTGTTCTAAAATGAAACTATTCTAACTGACTAGAACTGGAGCAAACGAAATGCCGAGAATTGCAATTTCTAAGATGCTCCATTCTAAACTAGTTGCTCCAGCAACTCGGGCCGAAACTTGAGCCCTACACTTCTAGGCCCCAAGTTTCGTCCCGCGGCGAAAACGGCGCACCTCCGAGCTGGGCGCCTGTTTTTCGCACCGAAAACTGCGCCTAAAAAAAAAGTCCGATATTCTCGAGCTCCGAGCTCGATCTCTGCTTGGCGCGGCGCGCTCTTCGCAGCAGGGGGCGGAGCCTAACACTCACGCCGATTTTCTAAGTAGCAGGGGGCAGGTACAATTTAAATTAGCCTTCGTGGTGCCGGCAACCCTGCACGTGTGCGTTGGAGTGTGCGTGCACGCGCAGTCTCACACAAACATTGGCACTCGGCCATTGTTAAAAATACTGCAGAAAAAGTGAAGATTTGTTTCTTGGACCCCTGCAAAGGCTTGTAATTTAATTTTTTTTGATATTTCTGTGTGTGAGGGAGTGCTTTTAGCAGCACTGCTGAATAAATCACCTGCTGAAATCAGTGAGTTTAGCTTTTCACTGCTAAACTTGCAGAACCGGTGCTGCATTGGTGCATGCGAATTAAGGCCTGTGTGTTTGGAGAAATAAGAGTGCCAATTCAACTTTGCAATAATACATGGTGTTGACAATTCAGCACCCATTCTGCAAATTTAAATATAAAACTGTCGATGTGGCTGCCTCTCCCTGTCCAAATGGCCTCAGTCCCCCTCACAGCTCGAAGGCTGCTGCTGTATCTTCGGCTGCCGTTGAGCCACTGGCGCCGCCCCTAAAGCGTGGCTGAATGGCCTCACGTCCGTCCGCTGCTGATGCTTTGGCTGCCGGCCAGCCACTGACGCCGCCCCTAAAGCGTGGCTGAATGGCCTCAAGAACCTTAATGAGCTGCGTGTGTCCTGCGTTGATTCTTTGGCTGCCGGCCAGCCACTGACGCCGCTGCTATCTCATGGCCGAATGGCCTCACATCGGTCCGCTGATTCTTCGGCTGCCGGCCAGCCACTGACGCCGCTGATATGTCATGGCCGAATGGCCTCGGGTCCGTCCGGTGCTGCTTCTTCGCCAGCCACGAAGAGAATGAAGGCCTGCCTCAAGCACTGCAGCTCAGCTCGAAGCTTGCTGCCGCTGCCGTCGAGACACTGACGCCACACCCCTGCCTGTCTCCAACATGAAAGGCCTGCCTGAAGCACAGCAGCTCGAAGGCTGATGCTATTTCACACAGGTAGGAACATGGTTTATTTAATCTTTTCTTTGCTTATAAATTTTTATTCAGGTTGGATTTATTTGTATAATATTTGTATAAGTATAACTAAGGATTGATTGTAGAATTTAATGACTTCCCTTCCCCCCCCTCCCCCCCCCATCTCGTTCCCTACGCCTAATTTGTAACCTACGCCTGATTTTCTAAAGTGTAGACAAGGTTTTTTCGAGCGTACAAAAATCTTCACTTGCTCCATTCTAAGTTAGTTTGGAGTAAGTTTTCACTCACGAAACTTTGAAATCAGGCGTAAGTGGCCGGACATGCCCCCTTTTGAAAAAAAAATTCTGTTCCAAAGTGAAACTGTTCTAACTGACTAGAACTGGAGCAAACTAAATGTCGAGAATTCCGATTTCTAAGATACTCCGTTATACACCAGTTGCTCCTAAAAATCAGGAGCAAATCATGTGGAAACTTGGGGCCCTAGAGTTGGAAAATATTAAACTGTTTCGTTTTTTTAAAAAAAAAGAAAACCAACAGCAATTCACACAGATGGTTATTGAATGACTACAGATCACCAGCTAGCATTGGTACGGATGCAAATGTTCCTTCTGTGCTGCAAATTCTTAGATTTAATGTGCTACCAATGAGAACACTACCAGATCAAGTCTTTATATAAAACAGAGTCAGCAAAATCACCTAGCCATTAATTAAACAATTTTCTTAAAAGAACCGTGCTCCAGGTGATTTCCCCTCTGGGATGACAGCAATCTCCAAATTGTACATGGAAGTTAAATCTAGTACTTTGCATTGGTCTTCAAAAAATAGGATACTGCCAATGTCTCAGGAAAGGAGGAAGGGCTAAATAAATTGGGTAATAAAAAAGACAAAAAAGTGACTTAAAAAGGTTGCCATGCCAGCATTCAAAGTAGAAAAGCCACCCAGTCCAGATGGGAAGGATCCTAGGTTACTGAGGGAAGCAAAGGTGGAAATCTTTCAATCTTTCTAGGATATGAGTAGTGCCAGAGGAGTTGCAATGTTACACCACTGTTCAAAAAAGGGGAGAGAAATAAACCAGCTAACCTCAGGCCAGTCAGCCTAGCATCAGTGGTGGGGGGAAACAATCACTTGGAAAAACATGGGCTAATAAATGACAACCAACACAAATTTGTTAAAGGTAAATCATGTCTGACTAAATTGATTGGGTTCTTCAATGAAATAACAGAGAGGACTGGTGAAGGTAGTTCAGTTAATGTTGTGTATATGAACTTTCAAAAGGTGTTTGATAAAGTGTCACATAATAGGCATTAGCAACATTGATTAGAGGGACAATGGCAGCACAGATTCAAAATTGACTGAGACGGAAAGCAGAGAGTAGTGGTAAATGATTGTTTTTCAGACAGGAGGGGAGTATACAGTGGTGTCTCCAGAGGGTCGGTATTCGGGCCACTGCTCTTTTTGATATACATTAATGATCAGGCAATATAAACTAAAGGGTTAGGGTTAGGGTGCAATATTAAAGGAGTTATGGGAATAGTAAGACCTGGGGTTTCATACATACAAATCTTTGAAGGTGGCAGGGCAAGTTGCTGTTAAAAAAGCACGCTGAATCCTTGGCTTTATAGATAGAGGCATGGGGGGTGAAATTGCCCTGCACCCCGATTGGGGGCGGCAACCAGCTGGGATCGGGACTTTCTTGCACACTCCACTTCCTTTAGAGGCAGTTCCCAGGGTGCTACTGGGGTGAGGGCTGACGCACTTCAACGGCCCTCCCCTTTCGCTTAAAAGGGAGGGCCAATGCGCACTCTGCAAGGTCTCTGATGGCCTCCACTAGGCCAACAGGGCAGCGTGAAACCGGCCTGCAGCATGGCACCCAAAACGGAGTGCCGGGTTGCAGTATGGCAGCCTGGCCCACGCTAGGGAGCATATACAAGAGTCGGCAAACCAGTAAAGATGGCGGCGCGGGGCGCTGCGCCCTCCCCTTTTAGTCCTGCCCGCGCCAGCCTCATGGGCCGTGGGACAGTTTTCTCCGTGGGGCGGCAAGGAGGCGGCGCAGAGTTGCTGGGCACGGCCCGGAGCACTACCCACAGGGCATGGACATGGCAGCGCCCCCACAAACTCCCGGGTGCGCCCCTCTCTTCCTCCCGGGCAAAAACTCTCTTCTGCCCCGTAGTGACCTCTGGAGGCACTAACGGGCCTCTAAAAAGGGGGCAACTCGGGATGGGCAATAAATGCTAGTGACATTCTTATCCCGGGAATTTTTTTAAAATTCTGGGCATCACATTTTAGGAAGGATGTTAAGGTCTTGGAGAGGGTGCAGAGGAAATTTACTATAATGGTACCAGGGATGAAGGACTTCAGTTATGTGGAGAGACGAGAGAAACTGGGATTGGTTTCCTTACAACAGAAAAGGTCAAAGGGAAATTTTCAACGGGAAGTGTTCAAAATTATGAGGGGTTTTGATGGGAGTAAATAAGGAGAAACTGTTTCCACTGGTAGGAGGGTCGGCAACCAGAGGACACAGATTAAATATAATTGGCAAACGAACCAGAAGTGAGAACAGGTGAATTTTTTTAATGCAACAAGTTGTTCTGATCTGGAATGCCCTGCCTGAAAGGGTGGTGGAAGCAGATTCAATAGTAATTTTCAAAAAGGAATTGGATATAAACTTGAAACCAAAACATTTGCAAGGCTATGGGGAATGAACAGAGGAGTGGAACTAATTAGATAGTTCTTTCAAAGAGCCGCACAGGCACAAATGGCTGAATGGCCTGTGCTGTATGATTCTATGATTTTACAGGGGTATACTCGGCTATTTGGCCCTTTGAGCCTGCTCTGCAATTTTGTTGGCCTGAAAGTTTGAACAAAAAAAGGGGAGAATGTAATTCAGGAGTATAAAATAGATTACCGTTTTGAAAATATTATACTATTTATTTTAAAGAGTAAGGACCACAGATCTCCTGGAAATTCATGCAATACCAGACAATATAGAGTGCTACTACATTAATGGTTTCGACAAGGGGATTAAATGTAGTATCTCCAAATTTGCAGATGACACTAAGTTGCGTGGCAGTGTGAGCTGCGAGGAGGATACTATGAGGCTGCAGAGTGACTTGGATAGGTTAGGTGAATGGGCAAATGCATGGCAGATGAAGTATAATGTGGATAAATGTGAGGTTATCCACTTTGGTGGTAAAAACAGAGAGACAGACTATTATCTGAATGGTGACAGATTAGGAAAAGGGGAGGTGCAACGAGACCTGGGTGTCATGGTACATCAGTCATTGAAGGTTGGCATGCAGGTACAGCAGGCGGTTAAGCAAGCAAATGGCATGTTGGCCTTCATAGCGAGGGGATTTGAGTATAGGGGCAGGGAGGTGTTACTACAGTTGTACAGGGCCTTGGGGAGGCCACACCTGGAGTATTGTGTACAGTTTTGGTCTCCTAACTTGAGGAAGGACATTCTTGCTATTGATGGAGTGCAGCGATTCCCGGGATGGCGGGACTGACATATCAAGAAAGATTGGATCAACTGGGCTTGTATTCATTGGATTTCAGAAGAATGAGAGGGGATCTCATAGAAACATTTAAAATTCAGACGGGTTTAGACAGGTTAGATGCAGGAAGAATGTTGCCAATGTTGGGGAAGTCCAGAACCGGGGTCACAGTCTAAGGATAAGGGGTAACCCAATTAGACCGAGATGAGGAGAAACTTCTTCACCCAGAGAGTGGTAAACCTGTGGAATTCTCTACCACAGAAAGTTGTTGAGGCCAATTCACTAAATAGATTCAAAAAGGAGTTAGATGTAGTCCTTACTACTAGGGGGATCAAGGGGTATGGCGAGAAAGCAGGAATGGGGTACTCAAGTTGCATGTTCAGCCATGAACTCATTGAATGGCTGTGCAGGCTCGAAGGGCCGAATGGCCTACTCCTGCACCTATTTTCTATGTTTTTACTTATGATACATATATAGCACTGCATCAGGCAGAAATACACTCTGAAGGCAATATTCTGTAGTCAAGCTTACCTTTGTAACATGCTTCATGTAGTACTTGGATAAGTAGTACAGTAATTTGGGCTTTGCACTGGTCCAGCGTTCCAATAGCATGTTGAGAGCTGCCATAAGAAAGCCATGGTTGGAAGTAGAATCGATCACTCAGGTGAGTTGCAAAGGCTTTCCACATCATGGCTTTGTATTTAGAAAACAGCAGAACTTTTCCTTCACAGTGCGAAGAGTCCTGCCAACGTACAGATTTTCTCCTCATAGGGAAAACTATAGGATTTCTATTTATTTCATCATTTTGTTTACCTTCTAAGCCTTGTTGAAGGTTGTTTTCTGCTGAAAAGATAGTGTGTTGCAATTGCAGGTCTTCTGCTTCAGTTTCCTGTGGTTTATCAGGCTTGGGTCTGTTTAGAACATGTTGCCACAGCATGTTGGAGGTAACAAGACCATCAACAATATGGTTCAGAAGCACTTCATCTTCCATGCAGAATTCTTGAATGGAGTTCTTACAGCTACAGGGCTCCAATTCTTCTTGTTTGTCCCCTAATTTTGATCGACATAGGCTAGTTTTTATTTCTTCACCACAAAAAATATTATGACTACTTGTAAATCTCTGAAGAAAAGGCATTTTTATATTTTCCCAATCCACAGCTGTGAGGTTATTATTACTCACAGTTGAAAGAAATGTTTTATTTGTCGTGATGACTTTGTAGAAACATTGGGATGCTATTCTTCCCCTTTCATTGGCTAAAATCCTCAACACTCTTTCTATCAGGAATGGTTCAATTTTCCAGTTCCCACTCGTTCTACACAATTTTACTTTCAGTCTTTGAGACAATAAATCAGATTCATTAACATTAATTTCAACACAATTCTTCAGTTCAAGATATGACTGATGTATATTCGATTCTGATACAATGCTGTTGAATATTTCCAGACCACGGAAAAATTCCCAAAACGATTCTGAGGGCACACTATAAGGTTCAGCATATGCTAAAGTACAAAGTACTGAAGAAATATATTGCTCCATGAGCAAAACAGCATATATGCCCAACAATGTCAAAGCCTGCTTCATACAGTTAAAGGTTTCCTTCATGTGTATCAGCTGACAATTTAACCAAGGATCATTCTTAATTTTTTCACCAAGGCATTTCCAGTGGCATGTATGGCATCTCAGTTCTTCACATAGACGCCCAACTTTCTTGATAGATGTGACACTTGAATGATCAATGCCCAGCTTTACTTTATTGGCCATTTCTTGCTCTTGAATCAGCAATTCTGTCAGTTTTCTTACAAATTTAGATGCTCCTCTTACACTTATAGCATACGCTTTATTAAGAAGAATACAAGATCTGCGTTCCAACAGTATCTGAAGCTTCGCATAATTGTTTGCCAAGCTTGATATAGCCTGATGATACTGGAAATCAGCCGTGCCTTGAATATCCATGGGCAATGATTTTACATGACCGTGAAATAAAGCACCTTTTAGACTTCGTTGCAGCTGGCAACATTTACCTAGATCAAAGGCAATCTGTTCTGCCTCAGGCAGTCTCCCTGAAGGAAATCTGTTATCCACATCTAAAGATAGCAATGAATCATCACTATCTGTATCTGAATAACTGTCTTCTGCTTGATGCTTAGTCATTAACCATCTCCAGCTAGGTTGAAGCCTATTCCACAGTAGAGTTTCAGCATGCTGCAGAGATTTTGCAAAACTGTTTGGTGGTCCTAAACATGGAAATACAGAATAATTCAGATAATGCAAGACAGGTGACATACATCTTTTAATAGTATTACATTAGACACACAGTTCATCCAAGTATTTAACAAAGTTCATCCAAGTATTTAACAAAGCAAGAGGAGCAATCTTAAAATTAGATCTGGTTCATTTAGGAGTGAAATCAGGAAGCACTTTTTGGAACTCTGGAATAACCTCCTTCAAAAGGCTGGTTCAACTGAAATGTTCACACTGTATTAGTAATTAGTTGTGCTGGAGGACAGGAGGGTTTGCAATGTTTTGGAAAGGGGAAAGGGATAAACCAAGAAACTTTACAGGCCAGTCAGCCTAACACCGGAGGTGGGGAAGTTATTGGAAACCATTATCGGGGACAAAATAAACTTTCATTTGGAAAGGCATGGGTTAATCAAGAAGAGCCAGTATAGATTTGTTAGTGAATATACAGCACAGAAACAGACCATTCAGCCCAACCAGTCAATGCCGCGACTATGCTCCACTCAATCCTCCTCCCATCCTTCCTCAGCTAATTATCTGGATAACCCGCTATTCCCTTTTCCCTAATATTCTTATCTAGCTGTCCCTTAAATGCATCTATACTATTCGCCTCAACTACTCCCTGTGGTAGCGAGTTCCACATTCTCACCACTCTGAGTAAAGAAATTTCTTTTGAATTCCCTATTTGATTTCTTGGTGACGATCTTATGTTGATGGCCACCAGTTATGCTCTTTCTCATAAGTGGAAATGCTCTCTCTGTATCCACTCTATCTAAACATTTCATCATTTTCAAGACCGCTATTAGATCACCCCTCAACCTTCACTTTTCAAGAGAAAAGAGACTCAGGCTGTTCATACTTCAAGGGAAATCATGTCTGACAAACTTGACTGAATTCTTTGATGAAGTAACAGAGAAGGTTAATCAAGGTAGTGCAATGTCCCAACGGATTGGAAGGTAGCAAATGTAACACCGCTATTCAAAAAAGGAGAGAGAGAGAGAAAACAGGGAACTAGAGGCCTGACATCAGTCGTCGGGAAAATACTGGAATCCATTGTTAAGGAAGTGGTATCAGGGCACTTAGAAAATCCTAATATAATTAAACAGAGTCAACATGATTTTATGAAAGGGAAATCATGTTTGACAAATTTTTTGAGGATGTAACTAACAGGGTAGATAAAAGGGAACCAGTGGATGTAGAAAACAGGTTGAACCTCCCTTATTCGGAACCTAGCCTGTTCTAGATAAGGGATTTTTCCGAACGAGGGGTGGTCACGTTAAATTGGATGGCACAGGTACTGAGCAAGGGGATATCGGGGTTGGCTGGCTTGAGGCTGGGAGTGCGGCAGAGAGATCATGGGTTGGGGTGGATGGGTGGGGGGGGCAGTGCATCGCGAGGTCAGGTCAGCGATTGTGGGAGTCAGCAGCGAGGAAGGACTTCAATTTGTTCATGTCGGAGTTTTGTGCATGCGCCACCCGGTGGCCGGGAATGGTTCTGGATGAAGGGTGGTTCTGGATAAGGGAGTTCTGGATAAGGGAGTTCTGGATAAGGGAGATTCAACCTTAGTACTAGGGGGATCAAGGGGTATGGCGAGAAAGCAGAAATGGGGTACTGAAGTTGCATGTTCAGCCATGAACTCATTGAATGGCGATGCAGGCTCGAAGGGCCGAATGGCCTACTCTTGCACCTATTTTCTATGTTTCTATGTTTCTAACCTGTATTTGGATTTCCAAAAGGCAATCGTTAAGGTGCCACATAAAAGGTTATTACACAAGACAAGGGCTCATGGGATTGGAGGTAATGCATTAACATGGATAGAAGATTGGTTAACAGATAGAAAACAAAGAGTACGGATAAACGGGTCTTTTTCAGGTTGGCAGGCTGTAACTAGTGGGGTGCCGCAAGGATCAGTGCTAGGGCCTCAGCTATTCACAATTTATATTAATGACCTAGATGAAGGGACCAATGTATATATGTTTGCTGACGACACATAGCTCGGTGGGACAGAAAGCTGTGAGGAGAACACAAACAGTCTGCAAAGGGATATAGATAGTCTAAGCGAGTGGGCAGTAAGGTGGCAGATGGAATATAATGTAAGGAAATGTGAGGTTATTCACCTTCGTAGGAAGAATAGAAAAGCAGACTATTTTTTAAATGGTTAGAAACTTTTAAATGTTGGTGTTCAGAGAGATTTGGGTGTTCTCATGCAAGAAACGCAGAAAGCTAGCATGCAGATACAGCAAGCAATAAGGAAGGCAAATAGCATGTTGGCTTTTATTGCAAGGGGGTTAGAGTACAAGAGTAAGGAAGTCTTGCTACAATTGTACAGGGCCTAGAGTATGGGCACAGTTTTGGTCTTTTACCTTAGGAAAGATAGACTTGCCGTGGAGGAGGTGTAACAAAGCTTCACTAGACTGATTCCTTTGATGAGAGGTCTGTCTTATGATGAGAGATTGTGTAGAATGGGCCTATACTCTCTGGAGTTAGAAGAATGAGAGGTGATCTCATAGAAACATACAAGATTCTGAAGGGGATTGACAGGGTAGATACGGAGGGGTTGTTTCCCCTGGCTGGAGTGTCTAAAACTAGGGGGTACAGTCTCAGGATAAGGGGTATTCCATTTAAGACAGATATGAGGAGGAATTTCTTCACTCAGAGGGTTGTGAATCTTTAGAATTCTCTGCCCCAGAGGGCTGTGGATGCTGAGTTTCTGAACATGTTCAAGGCTGAGATAGATAGATTTTTGGAGTCTAGAGGAATAAAGTAATATGGAGATCGGGCGGGAAAGTGGAGTTGAGGTCGATGATCAGCCATGATCTTATTGAATTAAGACTATTCTTTCAAAGGGCGAGCACAGGTACGACAGGCCAAATGACCCCCTTCTGTGCTGTAAGTTTCTACGTGTCAGCTGTAACTCAGTGGGAAGCACACTTGCCTCTGAGTCAGAAAGATATGGGTTCAAGTCCCACTCCACGAACTTGAGCACATAAATCTAGGCGGACACTCCAGTGCAATGCTGAGGGAGTGCTGCACTGACAGGGGTGCTGTCTTTCAGATGACACATTAAACTGAGGACCCATCTGCCCTCTCAGGTGGACGTTAAAAATCCCAAGGCACTATTTCGAAGAAGAGCAGGGAACTTATCCCCGGTGTCCTGGCCAATATTTATCCCTCAATCAACATAACAAAAACAGATTATCTGGTCATTATCACATTGCTGTTTGTGGGAGTTTGCTGTGCGCAAGTTGGCTGCCGCATTTCCCACATTACAACAGGGACTACACTTAAAAGCTACTTCATTGGCTGTAAAGCGGTTTGAGACGTCCGGTGATCGTGAAGGCATTATATAAATGCAAGTCTTTCTTTCTTTTTATGATGCTATGAATTAGTCCCATTCCCTTGTTCTTCCCCCTTAGCCCTGAAAGTTTTCTCTTTCAAGTATTTATTGAATTTCCTTTTGAAAGTCATTATTGAATTTGTTTCCACCACCCTTTCAGGCAGTGCATTCCAGATCATAACAATTTGCTGCATAATTTTTATTCCTCAGATCACCTTTGGTTCTTTTGTCAATTACTTTAAATCGGTGTCCTCTGGTTACTGACCCTTCTGCCACTGGAAAGAGTTTCTCCTTATTTAGCCTATCAAAACCCTTCACGATTTTGAACATCCCTTTCAAATCTCTGCTTAACCTTCTCCACTCAAAGGAGAACAACCCCAGCTTCTCTACTCTCTCCAAGTCTTTCATCCCTGGTACCATTCTCGTAAATCTCCTCTGCACCCTCTCTAAGGCCTTGAAAGTATGGTGCCCAGAATTGGCCACAATATTCTAGCTCGGGCCTAACCAGTGTTTTATAAAGGTCTAGCATAGCTTCCTTGCTTTTGTATTCTATGTCTCCATTTATAAAGCCAAGGATCCAGTATGCCTTTCTAACAGCCTGCTCAACTTGTCCTGCCACCTTCAAAGATTTGTGTACATATTCCCCAAGGTCTCTGTCCCTGCACAGCCTTTAAAATTGTACCATTTAGTGTATATTGCCTCTCCTCATTCTTCCTATCCAAATGAATCACTTCACACTACTCTGCATTAAATGTTATCTGCGATGTCTGCCCTTTTTGCCAGTCTGTCTATGTGCTCCTGAAGTCTGTTACTATTGTCCTCACTGCTTACATTTCAGAGTTTCGTGTCATCTGCAAATTTTGAAATTATGCCCTGTATATACCAAAGTTATTAATATACGAGCCAGGAAAAACCATAAAGCTGCATTTGTACAATTCAAACCATAACTGTAAGCAGACATAATGATTAAATAATTCTGACTTCTACCTCACAGAAGTTTTAGTCTTTGAAAACAAAAATAATCAAAAATCTAGAGTGGCATTTAATAATTTACAGCTTTTGCTATCTGAAATAAATTTGTGCTATTTTGAATTACCTTTTAATTAAAATAGATACGTGAAGAGAAAAAGATTAGTGAAGACAAACGTAGGTCCCTTGCAGTCAGATTCAGGTGAATTTATAATGGGGACAAAGAAATGGCAGACCAGTTGAACAAATACTTTGGTTCTGTCTTCACGAAGGAAGACATAAATAACCTTCCGGAAGTACTAGGGGACCGAGGGTCTAGTGAGAAGGAGGAACTGAAGGAAATCCTTATTAGGCGGGAAATTGATGGGATTGAAGGCCGATAAATTCCCGGGGCCTGATAGTCTGCATCCCAGAGTACTTAAGGAAGTGGCCACAGAAATATTGGATGCATTAGTGATCATTTTCCAACAGTCGATTGACTCTGGATCAGTTCCTATGGACTGGAGGGTAGCAAATGTAACACCACTTTTTAAAAAAGGAGGGAGAGAGAAAACGGGGAATTGATGTCAGGTTAGCCTGACATCAATAGTGGGGAAAATGTTGGAATCAATTATTAAAGATGAAATAGCAGCGCATTTGGAAAGCAGTGACAGGATCAGTCCAAGTCAGCATGGATTTATGAAAGGGAAATCATGCTTGACAAATCTTCTGGAATTTTTTGAGGATGTAACTAGTAGAGTGGACAAGGGACAACCAGTGGATGTGGTGTATTTGGACTTTCAAAAGGCTTTTGACAAGGTCCCACACACGAGATTGATGTGCAAAATCAAAGCACATGGTATTGGGGGTAATGTACTGACGTGGATAGAGAACTGGTTGGCAGACAGGAAGCAGAGAGTCGGGATAAATGGGTCCTTTTCAGAATGGCAGGCAGTGACTAGTGGGGTGCTGCAGGGCTCAGTGCTAGGACCCCAGCTATTTACAATATACATGAACGATTTAGATGAAGGAATTTAGTGTAATATCTCTAAGTTTGCAGATGACACTAAGCTGGGTGGCGGTGTGAGCTGTGAGGAGGACGCTAAGAAACGCAGGGTGACTTGGACAGGTTAGGTGTGTGGGCAAATGCATGGCAGATGCAGTATAATGTGGATAAATGTGAGGTTATCCACTTTGGGGGCAAATACACGAAGGCAGAATATTATCTGAATGGCGGCAGATTAGGAAAAGGGGAGGTGCAATGAGACCTGAGTGTCATGGTTCATCAGTCATTGAAAGTTGGCATGCAGGTACAGCAGGCGGTGATGAAGGCAAATGGTATGTGGCCTTCATAGCTAGGGGATTTGAGTACAGGAGCAGGGAGGTCTTACTGCATTTGTACAGGGCCTTGGTGAGGCCTCACCTGGAATATTGTGTTCAATTTTGCTCTCCTAACAGAAACATAGAAAATAGGTGCAGGAGTAGGCCATTTAGCCCTTCGAGCCTGCACTGCCATTCAATAAGATCATGGCTGATCATTCACCTCAGTACCCTTTCCTGCTTTCTCTCCATACCCCTTGATCCCTTTAGCCGTAAGGACCACATCTAACTCCCTCTTGAATATATCCAATGAACTGCCATCAACAACTCTCTGCAGCAGGGAATTCCATAGGTTAACAACTCACTGAGCGAAGAAGTTTCTCCTCATCTCCTAATTTGAGGAAGGACGTTCTTGCTATTAAGGGAGTGCAGCGAAGATTCACCAGAATGATTCCAGGGATGGCTGGGCTGTCATATGAGGAGAGACTGGATCAACTGGGCCTTTATTCACTGGCATTTAGAAGGATGAGAGTGTGCTGACGTGGATTGAGAACTGGTTGTCAGACAGGAAGCAAAGAGTAGGAGTAAACGGGTACTTTTCAGAATGGCAGGCAGTGACTAGTGGAGTGCCGCAAGGTTCTGTGCTGGGGCCCCAGCTGTTTACATTGTACATTAATGATTTAGACGAGGGGATTAAATGCAGTATCTCCAAATTTGCGGATGATACTAAGTTGGGTGGCAGTGTGAGCTGCGAGGAGGATGCTATTAGGCTGCAGAGTGACTTGGATAGGTTAGGTGAGTGGGCAAATGCATGGCAGATGAAGTATAATGTGGATAAATGTGAGGTTATCCACTTTGGTGGTAAAAACAGAGAGACAGACTATTATCTGAATGGTGACAGATTAGGAAAAGGGAAGGTGCAACGAGACCTGGGTGTCATGGTACATCAGTCATTGAAGGTTGGCATGCAGGTACAGCAGGCGGTTAAGAAAGCAAATGGCATGTTGGCCTTCATAGCGAGGGGATTTGAATACAGGGGCAGGGAGGTGTTGCTACAGTTGTACAGGGCCTTGGTGAGGCCACACCTGGAGTATTGTGTACAGTTTTGGTCTCCTAACTTGAGGAAGGACATTCTTGCTATTGAGGGAGTGCAGCGAAGGTTCACCAGACTGATTCCCGGGATGGCGGGACTGACCTATCAAGAAAGATTGGATCAATTGGGATTGTATTCACTGGAGTTCAGAAGAATGAGAGGGGACCTCATAGAAACGTTTAAAATTCTGACGGGTTTAGACAGGTTAGATGCAGAAAGAATGTTCCCAATGTTGGGGAAGTCCAGAACCAGGGGTCACAGTCTGAGGATAAGGGGTAAGCCATTTAGGACCGAGATGAGGAGAAACTTCTTCACCCAGAGAGTGGTGAACCTGTGGAATTCTCTACCACAGAAAGTAGTTGAGGCCAATTCACTAAATATATTCAAAAGGGAGTTAGATGAAGTCCTTACTACTCGGGGGATCAAGGGTTATGGCGAGAAAGCAGGAAGGGGGTACTGAAGTTTCATGTTCAGCCATGAACTCATTGAATGGCGGTGCAGGCTAGAAGGGCTGAATGGCCTGCTCCTGCACCTATTTTCTATGTTTCTATGTTTCTATGATCTCATAGAAACATATAAGATTCTGACGGGACTGGACAGGTTAGATGCGGGAAGAATGTTCTCGATGTTGGGGAAGTCCAGAACCAGGGAACATAGTCTTAGGATAAGGGGTAGGCCATTTAAGACTGAGATGAGGAGAAACTTCTTAACCGGGAGCCAATGTCGGTCAGCGAGCACAGGGGTGATGGGTGATCGGGACTTGCTGCGCGTTAGGACACAGGCTGCCGAGTTTTGGATCACCTCAAGTTTACGTAGGGTAGAATTTGGGAGGCCAGCCAGGAACGTGTTGGAGTAGTCAAGTTTAGAGCTAACAAAGGCATCGATGAGGGTTTCAGCAGCAGATGAACTGAGGCGGGGTGGAGACAGGCAATGTTACGGAGCTGGAAATAGGTGATTTTAGTTATGCCGCGGATATGTGGCCGGAAGCTCATTTCAGGGTCAAATGTGACGCCTAGATTGCAAACAGTCTGGTTTAGCCTCAGATAGATGCTAGGGAGAGGGATGGCGTCAGTGGCAGGGACCAAAGACAATGGCTTCAGTCTTCCCAATAGTTAATTGGAGAAAATTTCTGCTCGTCCAGTACTGGATGTCAGACAAGCAGTCTGACAATTTAGAGACCATGGAGGGGGCGAGAGAAGTGGTGGAGAGGTAAAGCTGGGTGTCGTCAGCGTACATGTGGAAACTGATGCTGTGTTTCAGATGATGTCGCCAAGGGGAAGCATATAGATAAAAAAATAAGAGGGGCCAAGGATAGATCCTTGGGGAAGCTAGAGGTAACAATGCGGAAGTGGAAAGAGAAGCCATCGCAGGAGCTTTTTTTTGGCGAAGATTAGATAGGTAGGAATGGAACCAGGCGAGTGCAGTCCCACCCAGCTTGACAATGGTGGAGAGACGTTGAAGGAGGATGGAATGGGCAACTGTGTCAAAGGCTATATCACATAATGAAGTACTGTAAATGGACCTTTATCTTGAATCTGACTTGAGTGCTTGATGTTGATGCTGATTACAAAAAGTGCGAAAGCACTGATATTTGTAACTTGGATAATATAAAGGGCCCAAGTTTCCACATGATTTGCGCCTGATTTTTAGGAGCAACTGGTGGAGAACGGACTATCTCCACATTTTTTTTTCTGCAGTTCTAGTGAGGTAGAACAGTTCTACTTTGGAACAGAATTTTTTCTTCAAAAGAGGGCGTGTCCGGCCACTGACGCCTGATTTCAAAGTTTCCACAGTGAAAACGTACTCCAAACTAAGTTAGAATGGAGCAAGTGAAGATTTTTGTAGAACTGAAAAAACCTGTTCTACGCATTAAAAAATCAGGCGCAGGTTACAAATTAGGCGTCCAGAACGAGGTGGGGGGGAGGGGGGAAGTGAAGTCATTAAATTCTACAATAAATCCTTATTTATACTTCTACAAATATTATACAAATAAATCCAACCTGAATAAACATTTATAAGCAAAGAAAAGATTAAATAAACCATCTTCCTACCTGTGTGAAAGTGCTTCAGGCACGGAGAATGCTGCAGTCAGCCTGAGGCGCCCGTTCTTCCCGCTGGGGGGGGGGGGGGGCGGGGGGGAGTTGACAGTGAGAAGGCTGCAAGTGCTGATGGCAATGTGCTTTTATTAAAAAAATGTTCAAAAATTAAACAGCTACAAAGAACTACAAAAATGGCCGAGTGCCAATGTTTTTTTCCACACTGAGCGTGCGCGAACGCTCCAACGCGCACGTGCAGCGTTGCCGGCAGGAAAAAAACTAATTTAAATAGTACCCGCCCCCTCCCACTTACAAAATCGGCGCGAGTGTAGGCTCCGCCCCCCTGGGCGCCGCGCCAGGCAGTCATGGAGCTGCAGAACGCTCCAGAATCGCAATTTTTTTTTTTAGGCGCCGTTTTAGGCGCGAAAAACGGGCGCCCAGCTCGGAGGGGCGCCCGTTTTTTATCGTGTGGAAGCTTGGGCCCAAAGTAGTATTCTAGAGAATCACTGCCCGATCATACATAGGATTCTAATATTTGTGTGTAAAATTGCCATCAGATGAGGGATCATTTTAAAAAGTGGAATTTATAAGGTCAGAGATGTAAAATACATTTTAAAACGATTTGCAATCACTTAGGTCCTGCATTTAAGAAGATTTTTTAGCAAAGGGCACATTATTGGTGCAACAGAAAAAGAAACAAAGTTAGAACTAACTGTACATTCTGACTTTTTTTGACTCATCAACATCGAGCACTCTCAAATTAGGTACAGCATTCATTTGTTTCAAAATGGAGCCTGCTACCCCAGCAATGCGCCTCTCCAACATTAATGCGACATTTCTGTTTCGGACAAAAATCATCTTTGTGGCCTCACTAAGTGAGACAATTTAGTAGAGTTGTGGGGAATTTGTGTGTGCTGAAATTGCACTCAATAGGAACGAGGATCAGATTCAGCCTATTATATCAACTGCTAAATAGCACATTGTGGCAGGTAGTAACAAAAATTTAGTATTAAAACTGAAGATGCGTTTACTAGATCTTTTCCATTTCTTTTTTAAAGTGTCTGAACCATTAAGTTGATTTACTTTAAGGGATTCATATTTCTCACTATCCTGCTTTTGCAAACATTTTTAACTCAACTAATTTACCTGATCCATTTAAATGATCAAACTTTTCTTTGTGCATAGATTCCTCTGGTGATATAGATTCCTTTGGTGGCATGGATGCCAGAGGGTTAACTGATGTCTGTGATCGGTTGTTGTCCTCTATGACTGCGGCATTCTGGAATAAATAGGTTAAGTAGTTAATTTAAAATATAGGGTTCTGTTTTCAGAAAAAGTACATATACAGGAGGGGAAATAAGAGTGTGTCAAACATTTTCCTTTTGCAAAAGCCATTTATCCCCTTCAGAGTCCTTCAAGCTTTTTGACTGCAAGACTTTTGCACCAGGTTGATGCCAAGTGAGCAGACTGATAGCAATAGATACATCCGAGAGCCCTGAGGCACAGCAAGTTTATCCAGTGAGGCACTACAGCCATATAGAATTGAGAAGTCCCAGGTTCAACTCCCTAGATCTCAACTGGTGTGGCAATAGGAGTGTCAGAATTGGCTTCCGGATTCCGGGATTTGGGAGGGGAAAAATCATCCAGGGTTCCAATTCCTAGAAGTGTGCCAAGAGTGGATGTAGGGTGAATCATAGAATAGCACAGCATTAAAGAAGGCCGTTCAGCCCATCGAGTCTGCGCCAGCTCTTTTGAAGAGCAATCCAGTTAGTCCCACTCCACAGCTCTTTCCCCATATGCCTGCAATTCTTTCTCCTTCAAATAGTTATCCAATTGCCTTTAGAAAGCTACTATTAAATCTGTTTCCACCACCCTATCAGGCAGTGCATTTCAAATCCTAACCACTTGTTGCGTAAAAAAAGTTTTCCCTCACGTCAACTCTGCTTCTTTTGCCAATCACCTTACCTCTGTGCCCTTTGGTTATCGACCCTACAGCCATTAGAAACAGTTTCTCTTTATGATTTTAAACACCTCGATCAAATCTCCTCTTAGCTTTCTCTGCTCTAATGATGTACACTTCTCCACTCAAATCTACTTTAAAAGATAGAATTGGTCTCAGCAAAACACATGCAAGGTGTAACAGAGCTTGCACATTGCTGCTTTTGAAGGATCCCGGAACTGAAAGGGGATATTGTAAAAAAAAATGAAGGCCCATATTGAAAAATACATTGAAATAATTTTAAAACCTAGTTCGTTATTAAAAGTACTGAAACTGATCAATCAGAGGCTTACAGGAGAATTTCTGCATAATTTATTTTAAAAGGGCAGTTTGTATGATTTAATTCCATACATGTTTAAAATTCGGCATGATGCACTCCATTTCCTATTCCCAAATCACAGGCAATGCCTGTTTGAACCACTGGAAAGTGCAGCATAACAGAATGGGCCAGTCACCTTTCTGTCAATTTTTTTCCTTTTCCACCTACTTTCCTGAAGACATTAACTTGTATGATTCTATGAGTGTCAACCACCTTTCAATATTGACCAAATAGCTCTTGTTCATACTTGAGTCTCGACACTGAGTTTCAGAAGACGAGTCTACACCAGGAGGCACTGCAGGAAAGCCTGGTCCTCATTCAATGTCTGGGAATAGCTGGATAGTTATCAGGATGAGAACCTTGGCCAATTTTCCCTGCTCTATAGAAGCATTTAAACCAATTATCGCACCTCTGCTGCCACCCTGGATAAGTTCACCTAACTCAGCTCAATGATTGAAGGTGCTCTGCACAGCTCAGATATTCATTGTATTTCTGAACATGCCAACTGATTTTTCATCTCTTAGCTTTTGCTCAACACCTCCCCTTTGAAACAGCTGAGATCAGGAACTCAGCATATGAGGAAAAATCACAGTTGTGAACTTGTGTAACAGCATTTCACAATGCAGTACATTAGTACATCAAATGTGTTGAGTAACTCAATTTTATATCATTCAGCAAATATAAAACAAATACAAGAGGGCAGGAAAAGCAAATCTATGGAACATCACTACCTGCAACCTATATAAAATATATATATCATCTATGCCATTGCTCATGGCGAATCTAGGAATACCCAGCCTTGTAAAGTTGGCCTGTAAAGCTCCAACAGCAAACCTGCTTTACAATCTTAGCAGAGCCATAAATAGAATGTTCTGCTATTTGTAGCCAATGTGGGGAATAGGGGCAAGTACACTCAGTCAGGACTATATCAGTAAAAAGATTGATGGAAGTGTGATTGGTCAACACTTAATCAGAAGGAAGAAAAATAACCCTCGAGACAAAGCATGTTATATTTACACATGTAATATATGGCCTTTATTAATTGTTAGAGCCATGGGTCCATGAGCCTTATACACCTCCTGATAACCACTTCAAGATCAACTTGCATTTATATAGTGTCTTTAACATAGTAAAACATCCCAAGGTGTTTCACAGGAGCATTTTTAAACAAGATCCATCACCAAGCCACAGAAGGAGATAATAGGACAGGTGAAAGAGGTAGGTTTTAAGGATTGTCCTAAAGGAGGAGAGAGAGGTAGAGAGATGGAGGGGTTTAGAGAGGCATTTCCAGAGCTTTGGTCCTAAGCAGCTGCCAATGGTGGTGCAATTAAAATTGGGGATGCACAGAGGCCCGAATAAGGGAAGCACAGAGATCTCGGAGGGTTGCAGAGCTGTAGGAGATTACACAGATAGGGAGAGAGGCAAGGCGAGGCGAGGCTATGGAGGGATTTGAAAGCAAGGATACGCTCATGTTTGTGGAGGGTGGAAGATGGGAGGTTGGCCAGGAGAGCATTGGAATAGTCAAGTCGAGAGATAACAAAAGCATGGATTAGCTTTTCAGCAGCAGATAAGCTCAGGCAGGCACAGAGACGGGCGATGTTACAGAGGTGGAAGTAGGTGGTCTTAGTGATGGAGCGGATATGGCATTGGAAGCTCATCTCAGGTTTAAATAGGATACCAAGATTGCGAATGGTCAAGTTCATCTTCAGACAGTGGCCAGGGAGAGGGATGAAGTCGGAGGATAGGGAACGGAGTTTGTGGCAGGGACTGAAGACAGTGGTTTCAGTCTTCCTAATATTTAGCTGGAGGAAATTTCTGCTCATCAGATGTCGGACAAGCAGTGAGACAAATCAGAGTCAGTGGGGAGGTCGAGAGGTGGTGATGAGGTAGAGCTGGGTGTCGTCTGTGTACTTGTGGAACCAGATGTTGCGTTTTCGGATGTAGTTAAGAAATAGGAGGGGCCCAATGATAGCGTACCACAGGGTAAAAGCCACCCAGCCACTCACCTACAGAATGGCAACCGAGGGAGACCAGAAGAGAAAAACGTGGAAGGGAAATACTAAAGTAACTGAATGGAATATATGTAAATTTTGCAAGACCCTGCCCCACTGAAGGTCTCACAAAACTTAGCCTTATGTGCAATGCAGACAGGAAAAATGTTCACCTTCAACACATTTTTTATAATAGAATTCTTTTCACCAAGCTTACTTTATCTTCAGTTGAAGAAGTCACTGGCAATTCAAGTGTCTTTGGAACTGATTCTTCCTTACCTAAGGAAAAAGAAACTTAAAATTATCTATATCATTTACTTCAGTAAATACCAGACATACTCCTAGTCCCCACGGTGTTGAATAAAAATGAAAGGAAGAACTTGCATATTTGTAGCGCCTTTCATGACCTTAGGCTGTCATAAAGCGCTTTACAGCCAATGAAGTTCTTTTTGAAGTGCAGTCACTGTTGTTATATAAGGGACGTCCAATCCAGTTGCCCTTATCCAAGTTGTCGCCCTCCTGCACTAGCTCATGCTGCTCCCGGGCCACTGCGCCTCCACTCCTTTTATGGCCCCGACCTGTGGCTAGTGGTTTCTCCCAGGTCGGGGCCTCCATGCTGCTCCCGGGCTGCCGTACGTCCACTCCTTTTATCGCCCCGACCTGCGGCTGGTGGTTTCTCACAGGTCACCAAAATCCAGGTCGCTGATTGGAGTGTGGGCAGGTTCAGCAGGAGAGGCAGCAATCAGCAGAGGAGCGGCGAGGTCAGGGCGAAGGAGCGGTGAGAGATTGTAGAGTGACGTGATCAGGGCCCAGAAGAGACGCGAGTTCAGGGCCCAGAAGAGTCGAGAGCCCAGGGGCAGCACGGGCCAACCTACACTGTGATAAGTGTGCGCACCAGGTCCGTGCAGCAAGTCTCCAGTCGTCTTGGTTAATCCTTGCCACCGGAACAAGACCGAGCCCTGTCAAGCCCGTGTGGTGGCTGGTGTGCAACGGCCATCACACGTAAAAAAAAATCCACAAAAAGGCATCTTCGAAACCCTTCAATATGTAGTTCGGGACCTGAAATGTCAGGTCCTTCATTGAAATATCTGTGAACTCATCCCTTTTTTGGCGTGGAAGCAAGTCATCCTCGATACGAGAGACCGCCTAAGAAAAATATAAGGGAATGAGGCAGCTAATTTGCACACAGCAAGGTCGCACAAACAGCAATGTGATAAGTTACCATATCATCTATTTAGTGATGTTGGCTGAGAGATAAATATTGGCCAAGATACCGGGAAGAACTCCCCAGCTCTTCTTCAAATAGTGCCGTGGGATCTTTTATGCCGAGGGGGTTGACGGGGTCTCAGTTTAACAGCCGAAAGATGACTGCTCCAATATTGCAGCACTCCCTCAGTATTGCACTGACGTGTCAGCCTGCATTATCTGTTGAAGTCTCCAGAATGGGACTTGAATGCACAACCATCTGACTCAGAAGTGATACCAATGAGCTAAAGTTGACACCTAGCAACCAAACAATAGAGGAACATTTGGGAAGCAGTGATCACAATATAGCTAAGTTCAGTGCAAGACTCGAAAAGGAGAAAGAAAAGTCAAGCAAATTATAGTGAGATAATAAAATAGGACCATACCCAGATTAAATGGAAGGAAAAATTAACAGAATCATCGATCAGCAATAGGAAATATTTGAACAGGAGCTGATAAGGGTATAAATCAAGTATATTTCAGTAAGGGAAAAAGAAAGGCAATGGATTCATGACTGAATAGGAAGATTAGATCAAGTTTAACATTGGAAAAAAAATTCGTAAAATGGAAATAGAAGAGCCAAATAAAGCGAGATTATGAAGGCTAAGAGATTAAAGAATGTTAGCAAAAAATATAAAGGGCAATAAAATTATTAGTCCATTTTTAAGCAGATATTTAAGATAAAGGGAGGATGGAGGGCGACTGGTGGGAGTGCATTCGAAGAGGGCCAATCGGGTGACTGAGACGAGGTTGGGTTGGGTTGGGGGAGGGGTGGTGATCGAGACCTCGAATCGAGGCAGTGATCGGGGAGCGATGGGGAGGATCCTGCTCCACCCAATTCCACGTTCAGTTCAGTGTTTTTTTTGTAAACTTATAATTTTGGTGGTGGCTTGCTGACCGCGGTCTAGACTGTATGTATACCTGGTTTTCCCTAAACGGCACCGACTGCTTTCAGGGCAACCCAATTTTGCATAGGTCGGCTCAAACAGGCCCATTATTTGAATATGCAAAGGGCCTAACCCCTGTTTCAAGAACAAACCCTAGACGCCTATTTATGTGCCTATACCAATATGGCGGGCGGCGCACTTCCAGATCGTACTAAGCACGTGCTTCCTGCTCGCCATACTGGAGCTGTAGGCTCCCGTTTAGCAGCCAAAAACAGGCGCAGTGCCATTGAATTTCGAGGCCAAATAGTGGTAGAATACAAATTGCGTCCGTTGTCTCCATTTTTTTTTTTTTAAGAGGAGTTGCATATCAGAAATACATGTAGAACAGAAAGTGGAGTTTACTAATCAAGAGAAATGATACTGAAACACAAACCAATCACCAGGACTTGATGGCATACATCTGATGATCCTGAGAAAAGCTGTGGAAGAAGGTGGACTATAATTTTCTAAAATTCTCTGAAAGGTAAATTGTAGAGGATTAGAGGGTGGCAAATGGGGCACCCTCTTCCAAAGAAGGAGATAGCAATAAAGCAGCAAATTATCGGCCAAAATGACTTACTTCAGTTGTTAGTAAAGTGTTAGAATTTGTAATATTGGATGAAGTTACTAAGCACTAGGAGGAATGTGAGTTAATTGAGGCTAGTCAGCATGGATTTCTAAAAAGCAGGTTGATGAAGGCATGAACAAAGAGGGTCCAAGGATGGCCCAACTGGGTTACAAACTGATTTTCTTCGATACTTCGAATAAGCTCCTCCCTTTCATAGAAACATAGAAAATAGGTGCAGGAGTATGCCATTCGGCCCTTTGAGCCTGCACCACCATTCAATAAGATCATGGCTGATCATTCCCTCAGTATCCCTTTCCTACTTTCTCTCCATACCCGTTGATCCCTTTACCTGTAAGGGCCATATCTAACTCCCCTTGAATATATCCAATGAACTGGCATCAACAACTCTCTTCGGTCAGGAATTCCACAGGTTAACAACTCTGAGTGAAGAAATTTCTCCTCATCTCAGTCCTAAATGGCCTACCCCTTATCCTAAGACTGTGTCCCTTGGTTCTGGACTTCCCCATCATCGGGAACATTCTTCCCGCATCTAACCTGTTCAGTCCCGTCAGAATCTTGTAAGTTTCAATGAGATCCCCTCTCATCCTTCTAAACTCCAGTGTATAAAGGCCCAGTTGATCCAGTCTCTCCTCATATGTCAGTCCCGCCATCCCGAAAATCAGTCTGGTGAACCTTCACTGCACTCCCTCAATAGTAAGAACGTCCATCCTCAGATTAGGAGACCAAAACTGAACACAATATTTCAGGTGAGGCCTCACCAAAGACCTGTACAAGTGCACTAAGACCTCCCTGCTCCGATACTCAAATCCCCTAGCTATGAAGGCCAACATACCATTTGCCTTCTTCACTGCCTGCTGTACCTGCATGCCAACTTTCAATGACTGATGAACCATGACCCCTAGGTCCCGTTGCACCTCCCCCTTTTCCTAATCTGCCGCCATTCAGATAATATTCTGCCTTTGTGTTTTTGCTCCCAAAGTGGATAACCTCACATTTATCCACATTATACTGCATCTGCCATGCATTTGACCACTCACCTAACCTGTCTAAGTCACCCTGCAGCCTCTTAGCGTCCTCCTCACAGCTCACACAAGGTGTATCCAGTTTAGTGTCATCTGCAAACTTGGAGATATTACACTTAATTCCTTCACCTAAATCATTAATGTATTTGTAAAGAGCTGGGGTCCCAGCACTGAGCCCTGCGATACCCCACTAGTCACTGCCTGCCATTCTGAAAAGGACCCATTTATCCCGACTCTCTGCCAACCAGTTCTCTGTCCACGTCAGTACATTACCCCCAATACCATGTGCTTTGATTTTGCACACCAATCTCTTGTGTGGGACCTTGTCAAAAGCCTTTTGAAAGTCCAAATACACCACATCCAGTGATTCTCCCTTGTTCACTCTACTAGTTACATCCTCAAAAAATTGCAGAAGATTTGTCAATCAAGCATGATTTCTTTTATAAACCAATGCTGACTTGGACCGATCCTATCACTGCTTTCCAAATGCGCTGCTATTTCATCTTTAATAATTGATTCCAACATTTTCCCCATGACTGATGTCAGGCTAACCGGTCTATAGTTACCCATTGTCTCCTTCCCCTCCTTTTTTAAACAGAGGCGTTAACATTAGCTATCCTCCAGTCCATAGGAACTGATCCAGAATCGATAGACTGTTGGAAAATAATCACCAATGCATCCACGATTTCTATGGCCACTTCCTTAAGTACTCAGGCCCCGGGGATTTATCGGCCTTCAATCCCATCAATTTCCCTAACACAATTTCCCGCCCAATAAGGGTATCCTTCAGTTCCTCCTTTTCACTAGGCCGTCGGTCCCCTAGTATTTCCGGAAGGTTATTTGTGTCTTCCTTCGTGAAAACAGAACCAGAGTATTTGTTAACTGGTCCACCATTTCTTTGTTCCCCATTATAAATTCACCTGAATCTGACTGCAAGGGACCTACGTTTGTTTTCACTAATCTTTTTCTCTCTACATATCTACAGAAGCTTTTGCAGTCAGTTTTTATGTTCCCAGCAAGCTTCCTCTCATACTCTATTTTCCCCCTCCTAATTAAACCCTTTGTCCTCCTCTGCTGTATTACAAAATTCTCCCAGTCCTCAGGTTTGCTGCTTTTGCTGGCCAATTTAGATGCCTCTTCCTTGGATTTAACACCATCCTTAACTTCCCTTGTTAGCCACGGTTGAGCCACCTTCCCAGTTTTATTTTTACTCCAGACAGGGATGTACAATTATTGAAGTTCATCCATGTGATCTTTAAATGTTTGCCATTACCTATCCACCGTGAACCCTTTAAGTATCACTCGCCAGTCTATTCTAGCCAATTCACGTCTCATACCATTGAAGTTACCTTTCCCCAAGTTCAGGACCCTTTCTCTGAATTAACTGTGTCACTCTCCATCTTAATGAAGAATTCGACCATATTATGGTCACTCTTCCCTAAGGGGCTTTGACGGCTCAAGAGTCCAGGTTTTGCTAGTCGTAACTGAAATAATTCTCTGGCACTAGACAGCTGACTTATGGCCCTTTTCTGCACAGTCTTAAGACTTTGGAAGTTTTCTTTATGCCTTAGTAACCAGAAGTAAACACAGTACTCAAGTTGGAGTCTACCCAGAGCACTGTATGATTTCTGTCTGGGTTTACTCTTAGTGGTGTGTGTAATTTTTGAGATATGGAACAATGAGTAGGTGAGACAACTGAATTATAACGAGTATAGATGCCTCATAAATTTAAGAAAGACTTGAAAAAATTGCCAAGCTCTTCTGAAGGGCCAGGGGGTCAGCTAAAATAAATAAAATAATGTGCACTTATATTTATTTATTTTTGGAACATAGAGAATTGCTATCGACTTTAGTCAAGGAGTTCTAGCTTCAGATGGGCAGTCAATGAAGAAAAAACTTTGCATTGCAGCTCCTTACTTGATTTTGAGAAGCCCTCAGTTTCTCCGCTCTCTGTTTCAGATGGAGCAACCCTTTTCTGTCCCATCAAAGGGCCCAAAGGAAGCAGAAAACCTCCAGATGTCTGTGACATTCTCCCAATTGTGAAGATGATGCCAAAATTCAACCATAAACTTTCTTTCTCAGCTCCCTGAAATGGAAAACAAAAATGAAATGAAAGAAAATGGAGGACAATTCAAAATTACAAGTGAAATAACAATTTCTATGGTAAGGTAAAATACAAAGTAAAGCCAAGTTTAAAGTTACTTGCAGAGGGGAAAACAACAGTAGGTGGGATAGGATCAGAGGGCAAATAGGTTACATCCACAAGTACCAAGTAGTGTACTAAAGGATATCAGAATATCACTGTTGCATTTTGTATAATGCACATAAAATTCCAAGTAACCAACTTGTCTGCAAGCCTTCAGTAATATCATAATTGCTGAACCTCTTGCATTAAGGAAGTACAACAAAAGTAAATCAATTCCTGATACATACTCAATGCAAACAAAAACAAAGTAAAATACTGAGGGAGTGCCACACTGTTGGAGGTGCCATCTTTCAGATGAGACGTTAAACCGAGGCGAACCCCTCCTCCGACCCCGTCTGCCCGCTCAGGTGGATATAAAAGATCCCATCATCATCATAGGCAATCCCTCGAAATCGAGGAAGACTTGCTTCCACTCGGTGAGTTCTCAGCTGACTGTACAGTCCAATACGGGAATTACAGTCTCTGTCACAGGTGGGACAGACAGTCGTTGAAGGAAAGGATGGGTGGGGAGTCTGGTTTGCTGCACGCTCCTTCCGCTGTCTGCACCTGTTTTCTGCATGCTCTCGCCGACGAGTCTCAAGGTGCTCAGCGCCGTCCTGGGTGCTCTTCCTCCACTTTGGGCAGTCTTGGGCCAGGGATTCCTGGGTGCCGATGGGGATGTTGCACTTTATCAAGGAGGCTTTGAGGATGTTCTTGAAACATTTTCTCTGCCCACCTCAGGCTTACTTGCCGTGCAGGAGTTCCGAGTGGAGCGCTTGCTTTGGGAGTCTCGTGTCAGGCCCTACTATATGGCTCAGAGACGAGGACCATATGCAGTAGACACTTCAAAGTGCTGGAGAAATACCACCAATGATGTCTCCACAAGATCCTGTAAATCCACTGGCAGGATAGACGCACCAACCTCAGTGTTCTCAATCAGGCCAACATCCCCAGCATCGAAGCACTGACCACACTCAACCAGCTCCGTTGGGCGGGCCACATCATCCGCATGCCCGACACAAGACTCCCAAAGCAAGCGCTCTACTTGGATCTCCTACAAGTACATTTACTCCACCAGCCATCAAGAGATTGGGAGCTGCGCCAATGTGTCACTTTCCCACAGATTCCATTTTGCGCCTCAACACTTGATTAATCTTTTCTTTCTTATTTGCCTACCACTTTGCTCCCCCACTATACTACAAATCATCGCCTTTTTCTGCATCATTAGATGATTAGAATCATAGAAATTTACAGCACGGAAGGAGGCCATTTCAGCCCATCATGTCCGTGCCGGCCGACAAACAGCTATCCGGCCTAATTCCACTTTCCAGCTCTTGGTCTGTAGCCCTGTAGGTTACGGCACTTCAAGTGCATATCCAAGTACTTTTTAAAATGTGGTGAGGGTTTCTGCCTCGACCATCCTTTCAGGCAGTGAGTTCCAGACCCCCAACACCCTCTGGGTGAAGAAATTTTCCCTCAAATCCCCTCTAAACCTTCTACCAAATACTTTAAATCTATGCCCCCTGGTTGTTGATCCCTTTGCTCAGGGAACTAGGTCCTTCCTATCCACTCTATTTAGGCCCCTCATAATTGTATACACCTCAATAAGGTCTCCCCTCAACCTCCTCTGTTTCAAAGAAAACAAACCCAGCTATCCAATCTTTCCTCATAGCTAAAATTCTCCACTCCCGGCAACATCCTGGTAAATCTCCTCTATATTGCAATCACATCTTTCTTGTAATGTGGTGACCAGAAGTGCACGCAGTACTCCAGCTGTGGCCTAACTAGTGTTGTATACAGTTCAAGCATAACTTCCCTGCTCTTGTATTCCATGTCTCGGCTAATAAAGGCAAGCATTCCGTATGCCTTCTTAACCACCTTATCTACCTGGCCTGCTACCTTCAGGGATCTGTGGACATGCATTCCAAGGTCCCTTTGTTCCTCTACACCTCTCAGTGTCCTACCATTTAATGTGTATTTCCTTGCCTTGTTAGCCCTCCCAAAATACATTACCTCACACTTCTCAGGATTGAATTTCATTTTCCACTGTTCTGCCCACCTGACCAGTTCATTGATATCTTCCCACAATCTACAGATTTCTTCTTTATTACTAACCACACAGCCGATTTTAGTATCATCTGCAAACTTCTTAATGATATACCCTACATGCAAGTCTAAATCATTGATATATACCACAAAAAGCAAGGGACCTAGTACTGAGCCCTGTGGAACCCCACTGAAAACAGCCTTCCAGTCACAAAAACACCCATCAACCATTACCCTTTGATTCCTGCCTCTGAGCCAATTTTGGATTCAACTTGCCACTTTGCCCTGGATCCCATGGGCTTTTACTTCCCTCTGCCATGTGGGACCTTATGAAAAGCTTTGCTAAAATCAATATACACTACATTAAACGCACTACCCTCATCGACCCTCCTTGTTGCCTCCTCAAAAAATTCAATCAAGTTAGTCAGTCCTTCCCTTAATAAATCCATGCTGACTGTCCTTGATTAATCCATGTCTTTCTAAATGAACCTAAGAAATAGGAGGAGTGGGCCATACCGCCTCTCGAGCCTGCTCCGCCATTCAATACGATCATGGCTGATCCGATCAGGTCCATGAAGATTTATCCTGTCCATCAGAATTTTTTCCAATAATTTTCCCACTACCGAGGATAGGCTGACTGGTCTGTAATTACTCAGTCTATTCCTTTTTAAACAAAGGTACCACGTTTGCAGTCCTCCTGAACTGAACAGTATGCAAAAAGCAGCCTAACCATGTGTTCTTGTTAGCTAAGGATATCAAGGGATATGGAGTAAAGGCAGGTAAATTAAGTTGAGGTACAGATCTACCATTATCGAACTGAATAGCAGGATTGAGGGGCTGAATGGCTACTCCTGTTCTTATGTTCCCGACAAAGCTTTCAGAAATGCTGACAAGTAGTTAAAATCTCCATGTTTTGAAAGACCAGAGGAATTTTTGCCCCACTCCATGCAACCACTACAAATTGCTACATCCCTTGAAGGGGTTGCGTTACAAATGCAAGTCTGTTAATAAGAACGTAAGAAATAGGAGGAGTGGGCCATACAGCCCCTCGAGCCTGCTCCGCCATTCAATAAGATCATGGCTGATCTGATCATGGACTCAGCTCCACATCCCTGCCCGCTCCCCATAACCCCTTATTGAGTAAGAAACCGCCTATTTCTGGCTTAAATTTATTCAATGTCCCAGCTTCAACAGCTATCTGAGGCAGCGAATTCCAGATTCACAACCCTCAGAGAAGAAATTTCTCCTCATCTCGGTTTTAAATGGGCAGCCCCTTATTCTAAGATTGTGCGCTCTAGTTCGAGACTCCCCCATCGGTGGAAACATCGGGCCCAATTTTCCCCAACCCCTTTTTTACCTTAAATGCGCCGACTTTACGTGCTGGAAGTGGTGCCGAAAAAAGGGGCCCCATCCTGCCCGCTCTGTCGATTCTCCGGTGTCCCAATGTGGCGTAGCTAGTGAAGTGGGGGGCGGAACAACAGGCCAGTGCAGAAACATAGAAATATAATAGAAACATAGAAAATAGGTGCAGGAGTAGGCCATTCGGCCCTTCGAGCCTGCACCGCCATTCAATGAGTTCATGGCTGAACATGCAACTTCAGTACCCCATTCCTGCTTTCTCGCCATACCCCTTGATCCCCCAAGTAGTAAGGACTACATCTAACTCCTTTTTGAATATATTTAGTGAATTGGCCTCAACAACTTTCTGTGGTAAAGAATTCCACAGGTTCACCACTCTCTGGGTGAAGAAGTTTCTCCTCATCTCGGTCCTAAATGGCTTAGCCCTTATCCTTAGACTGTGACCCCTGGTTCTGGACTTCCCCAACATTAATAAGAACATAAGAACATAAGAATTAGGAACAGGAGTAGGCCATCTAGCCCCTCGAGCCTGCTCCACCATTCAACAAGATCATGGCTGATCTGGCCATGGACTCAGCTCCACTTACCCTCCCCGCTCCGCATAACCCTTAATTCCCTTATTGGTTAAAAATCTATCTATCTGTGACTTGAATATATTCAATGAGCTAGCCTCAACTGCTTCCTTGGGCAGAGAATTCCACAGATTCACAACCCTCTGGGAGAAGAAATTCCTTCTCAACTCGGTTTTAAATTGGCTCCCCCCGATTTTGAGGCTGTGCCCCCTAGTTCTAGTCTCCCCGACCAGTGGAAACAACCTCTCTGCCTCTATCTTGTCTATCCCTTTCATTATTTTAAATGTTTCGATAAGATCACCTCTCATCCTTCTGAACTCCAACGAGTAAAGACCCAGTCTACTCAATCTATCATCATAAGGTAACCCCCTCATCTCCGGAATCAGCCTTGTGAATCGTCTCTGTACCCCTTCCAAAGCTAGTGTATCCTTCCTTTAGTAAGGTGACCAAAACTGCACGCAGTACTCCAGGTGCGGCCTCACCAATACCCTGTACAGTTGCAGCAGGACCTCCCTGCTTTTGTACTCCATCCCTCTCGCAATGAAGGCCAACATTCCATTTGCCTTCCTGATTACGTGCTGCACCTGCAAACTAACTTTTTGGGATTCATGCACAAGGACCCCCAGGTCCCTCTGCACTGCAGCATGTTGTAATTTCTTCCCATTCAAATAATATTTCCTTTTACTGTTTTTTTTTCCCCAAGGTGGATGACCTCACATTTTCCGACATTGTATTCCATTTGCCAAACCTTAGCCCATTCGCTTTGTGAATGTTTAAAAATGTATAGAGACATTGAAGTTGAGAACGTGGGAATTGTATAGGGACAGTATAAGCTAACAAAGAATTCATGGAGGAATAGCCATGACATCTCAGACTCGAGACTGCGAAATGTTACAACACTAACACATATTGAAACAAAACCCACAGCTTGCAGAAAAACCTCAAGGTCTTATTAAATCATGTTATTAACCTGAAACATTAACAGAAGGTCTTTGTTTAAAATCAGACCATACTTAGGTCGGCTTATGAGTGGACAAAGGGAAAGAGGGACCAAAAGAGATAGGTTGAACTAGGATGTCACTCTAGCCCTATCTTGTTATCTTTTGCCGAGAATGTATAACTGTTGTCGCTTTACGGTGTAACTTCACTTATCCGTAGGGAGTGTGTACGCTCTATTGAGAGAGTATATCTTCTGTCTGAAAGGTCTTGCCGGCCGGTAAAATAAAGACTGCTTTGTTCAAAGCACAAGAGGTATTCGGCTCAGTAATTTTACTGAACCAGATTGAGAGAAAAGAATCTACATTTACATTTGGTGTCAGAAGTGGGAGCTCAACGGACGACTGCCGAAAACTTGCGAATTAAGAGCCAGACTAGCCTTGGACGAGACGAGAGGAAAGTGGCCACTGGAGTGAGTATGATTTCAATACTGCTCCAGTTTCCCCCGGTTTCAAAAGTCTGAGGAAAGTTTAGCCACTCGCTGGTTCTCAGGTAGTGTCTGAACGAGATCCAGGACAATCTGGTGAATACCTTTCAAACTTAGAATAGGGATAGAGATAGGGAAATTGCGCAATGACGCAAACCAAGCGGCGACTTGGAAAGATAGGTTATAGTTAGAGCTAGATAGGGATAGATGATCAATCATGGATCCAAAAAGAAATAGGAAAGAAAAGAGACTCTTGTGAATGTCTGTTTAAATGAGAAATGCTTCTGTGATTTTTACTGTAAAAAAAGCCGGGGAGTTGTGGTTTGTTTTATCTCAAACAGAATGAAAGTTTTTTTTAACCCTTCGTAGTGTTGTCCTGTATGTGGGAAGTTTAAGAGTGTGAACCTTATTGAATTACGTATATTCGGATGATAAGTTACGGAGCCAGGAAATGCACAAAGGATAGGTTTGTTGAAAAAAAAAAGAAAAAATTACATGGTCCCGGTGGTTAAAAAAAAAGGATTTAACATGCTCACAAACTTGTTGAAAGAAAACATTCAGAAAAGGCACAGCAAAACAACTGAGATGGATTCAAAAGGATTCAAAAAAAAAAATTATATTAAATAACACGACCTTGAGGCTGGAACAATTGAGATAACGAAAAGCAGTCCACAGCCTACGTGCCAGACTTCTCTCTAGTTATGGAAAAGACAAAAAAAAGTAACGTACTAAATAGGTGCTAAAAAAAATGTTCTGAGATTTTAAATTGAGAAAAATTGCACTGCAATCTAAAAGAAAAAAAAATCACTCCTGTCCAGTTGGCAGAAAAACTCCATTAAATTAGGGCTTTCATTGACTGATTGGATTTAAACTGCGCAGTGACGCGAAAGGATAGGGAAATTTGGAGACTAAAAGAAATTAAATAAGGCTCATAAGAAATCAAATTTGGAAAATTAGGCTCACAGGGAATAAAATAAGGCTTATGGGGAATTAAATAGAGGATAGGTGTTCAATTCAGGTACGACGTCGACCTTGTATATCACTTGGCCCGTCTAGGCACTGATTGAATTTAAATCCCGCAGCAACTCGGAAGGTAGGGCCGACACGAACGCGCAGCGGCACTGACGCGCAAACGACGCGAGACGCGCAGCAGCGCGAGCATGCGGCCGAGAGGAGGAGGGCCGACGCGAACGCGCAGCGGCGCTAACGCGCAACGACGCGAGACGCGCAGCAGCGCGAGCGTGCGGCCGAGTGAAGGAGGGCTGACGCAGACGCGCAGCAGCGTGGAATGCGTAGCGACGCGAGACGTGCAGCGGCGCGAGTGTGCGGCCGAGTGGAGGAAGGCAGACGCAGACGCATGGCAACGTAAACGCGTGCTGACGCGAGACGTGCGGCGGCATGAGCGCGCGCGCGAGTAAACGTGAGCCGACGCAAACGCGCAGCAACGCGAACCGCGAAAGTCAGTGCTAGTGTCAGTAAATCTTTGTTAGTTTTAAGCGTTTTAAATCGCGCGGCGACGCGAACCGCGGGGCGACGCGGGAGTCTTAAGTGTTTTAAATCGCGCGGCGACGCGGATCAGTGTTAGATTTAGTAAAGTCTTTGTTTATCTTAAGTGTTCTAATCGCGCGGCGACACGAATCGCGGGGCGACGTGGATCAGTGTTAGCATTAGTAAAGTCTGTTTATTTGGAGTTGGTTCAAAGTCAGTGTTAGTTTCCGTAAAGTCTGTGTTTATTTTAAGTTTGTTTAAATTGCACGACGACACGAACGCGTAACAATATGGTAATACGAGGGGCAGTGTGAAAATGGGTAACCAGTTGGATAAAACAACGGATGCGGATAATCCGCTACAAAAGTTATGTGAGGAATTCCCTGAAAGAGCTGAAGACTTTAGAAAATTATCAGGAGCCCTGAACAAATTATTAGGAGATGATCAATGACCTCTAGGTGGCACTAGAAGCGTAGAGGTAGCAAAAAAGCACAGGGATTGTCAAAAAAATTAAAAGATGCATCACTTCTGTCAAGTTGGCAAACAAATGCTATTAAATTAGTACTTTCATTGACAGAGGGAACACATGTTAAAACTGTAGACGTCTTAAAAAAAAAGAATGTGCGCACGAGAAACTTACTAAGAGATCCTCTGGGACCTCTGAGAAAGGTATTGACCGACTACGTAGTAAAATGGCTGGCTTTGTGTTAACCGAGGCTGATGATGAAATTGATGAGTGGTCACTGACTCAGCGCCCAACGGCGCCTCCCGCACCCCCTGGCCCCTTGCTCCAGTCCTCTTCCCAACACCCTCCACCTTACACTCTGGCGAGAGGAGTTAAAAATAACCCCATACCACCAAAGCAACAAACCCAATCTGACTCCTCATCCTCTGATAGCGATTCGGATCCCCAGTTCACAAGCACTATAGCCGAAAGAACCAGATCTCATACTCGAAAGGGCAGAACTATATCTCGACATCACAGACAGTCCCGTAAATCTTCTAGTCAATCTACCAGTCCAAGTTGTGAAAGATATAGCAAACACCCCCGCCGATCGAGACGCAGAACTGTCAAGCAGTCAGACAGCTCTGAAACATCCTCCGACCTAGAAATGATTTCCAAGATCCCAAAGTCCCGACACCAATTCCATGTCAGACCAATGCCAAACCCTGATGCACAACAAGCTGCAGACCACCCCACTATAGATGTCTATGTGATCTTCGAACAACTATTTGATTGCTCACGCTATCCGGACAAATGGAAAGGGCAGTTAGATATTATTGGCAGGAAAAGAAAGGGGAGGAGGGAGGTGCGCCCCCAACCCGGGTCAAGACTGAATACGTGACTAGAAAGGAAGAGCCATCTCGGGAGGAAGGATCAACAGAACCGCAGTGTTGCATACAGGATTGGATGGATAAGCAAGGATACGGTTATACTAAACAGCCAAACGGCCCGAGCCCTGCTAATAAACCTCCCTATTGTCCCTGGCATGGTATGGGAAGAGGCCGGGACTGGGTAAGAGGAATTGACTGTTTTAATTGTGGGCAGGAAGGACATTGGAATAAAAATTGCCCCTACCGTCAGCATGGAAAAGGAAGAGGAGGAAGAGGAGGGGGGCAAGTGGGGAGAGGAGGATCTTACACTAACTTCTCCCAGAACAACCCCTTTGGTCAATTGTCCCCCGATTGACTACGCAGCTTGATTGTGCAGGGATCCTTCCCGGACGACGAACCCATTCTGAATGAGTGGCAACCCTTTTTGATAGATACGGGAGCCTTCATGTCTTCTGTACAATCAAAGCTTAAACTCCCTGCCTCTACTGAAACACAGGAACTTTCAGGATTCCTGGGACAAATCTCGACATTCCCAATGTCAGAACCGGTTAAAATGGATTACCAGGAAGAATCGGTGGAACATCGATTTGTTATCACAACCAATCTGGACTGTAACTTGATGGCTAGAGACCTCCTCTGCAAATTCCAGTTGCATTTGGAGTGTGGAGATGATGGGATTATTGTAAAACAGGGAACCCTTAAGCGGCAGTATTATACCACTAGAACCCCTCAGTGGTGGTCTCTGGACCTGCCGCAGGCACCCTATCACGTGACCCAAGCATACGATCCCAGTGGAAAGAATCAGGACCTGCAGAACTTTTATCAGAATCACGAAGGGGAAGTGAAGGGAATTCTATTAAGGGCTAGAGTGACTGGACTGGAAAGAGAGGCAGATTTTGTGGAAGTGGATAAGAATCTGTGGAAACAGCCCCTAACAATGGCACCGCATGTTGCTCGTGAAGTATTAGCCCCTCACCATGCTAAAGATTTGGGAGTTATGGTACGCAAGGCCATAGATGAGGCTGACCCTACCAGCCGGGATGTGCAAATCGGAAAACATGGCCGAACAGTCCAATTTCATGGGGACCCCGAGAAGGTCTTAACGACTCTACAGCATCATACTGGCTCGGACATACCTGACTATGTGGATCCTCGTGTGTGGGCAGAGGACCCCTCCCAAGTGGGTTATACTCCCATTGATCCGATTGAGATCCCAGTGCAGGGCAATGTGGACTGGCCCTCTATCCGACAGAACCCACTGAAATCACAGGCAATTCTAAACTGACCTTTCGGCACTGTACTGCAATTAATCCGGCCTGTTTTCTTACTGAGCCACCCCAAGATGAGGAAGAACCCAGTCATGATTGTTTATGTATGTTGACGGAAGTACTTCTATTAATCCAGAAGATACACGAATCTCAGGATACGCCATAGTAAACCAGGAGAATCAGGTCTTGGAATCTGCCGCTTTTGAAACCACCTATTCTGCTCAACAAGCTGAACTATTCGCTCTCACCCGAGCCTGTATCTTGGCCAAAGATCTCAAAGTCAATATCTATACCGACTCTAGGTATGCCTTTGGGGTGGCCCATGATTTCGGACAATTATGGAAAAATAGGGGATTCCTAACCTCACAGGGGAATGAGATATCTCATAAACAGCTAGTATCTGATTTGTTGCAAGCCCTCATGTTCCCCAAACGCATTGCCATTGTCAAATGTACCGCCCACACTACCGGAAATTCTCTGGTTGATATAGGGAATCGTTGTGCTGACCAAGAGGCCAAACAGGCCTCTCGTGACCAACAGATGGTAGTGCCCAAAATTATGAGTCAGACTAAAAATCCTGCAAAGGATAAGTTAGCCTCGGAAAAACCAATGCCAAGCATCCAAGATGTTATAAAAGCACAGGAGGACGCTCCTGAAAAAGATAAACTGTTGTGGAAATATTATGCATGTACTTATGACAATGTTTCTAAACTCTGGACCACTCCCGTGGAACAGACTTGCATGTCTGACAAGTTGGCTCTATGGGTTATTGAATGTATGCATTTTGCTACTCATTGTGGAGCAAGGACCACGAGTGACACACTTTTGGCTACTTGGTGGCACCCTAGACTCCAGGCGCTCACCCAGAACATCAGTAGTCGTTGCCTGGTTTGCCAGCAACATAATCCAGGGAAGGGAGTCCCCTGTGATTGGGGTAAAACGCCCCTACCTGAAGGTCCCTTTGAGGCATTCAGTTGGACTACATTGAGTTGCAAAAAGTTCAGTGTTACAAATATGTGTTAGTAATAGTAGATGTGTTTAGCAGATGGATTGAAGCCTACCCTACCCTGGACAATAAGGCTCAAACTGTTGTTAAGGTGTTAATGAGGGAAATTGTTCCTAGATATGATATCTCAGCTCGACTGATGACCACCTATGTTCTTTCTCTGACTCAGGCTCTGCGACTAGCTCACAATCAGGTTCAAAATGCTCACCTCGACCTCCCAGTTTTACCCGAATTGTCCCTCGTGGCACCAGGGAAGTATGGACTCGGAAGGGATTAGAGCCACAATGGGAGGGGTCTTTTCAGGTGTTACTCACTACCCGCACTGCAGCCAAGGTTGAGGGGAAAAGTGCCTGGGTTCACCTGCACCACTGCAAGCTCACCACCCTCTAACGAACCTATTTTACTGGTTATTCTAACTCCTGTTTCTGTTCCAGACTTCCTCTTCTCCATAGCTGAACAAGGCCGTTGGCATCCTAATTGGAACGTGGACCAGTTTGAACTTTTACCCGTAGTGATAGACAGCCAACTACACCGACGGTGACCTGAGAAGAGAGATGGGAAAACTGAACTCTTTTAATCAGCAAAATAATTGGACTATTTTATCTGAATCCTGAGCCATAAGATGAAACTGTCTGTATGCCACAGTCTGTATAATAGTGTTGATATATGACAGTTTCGGCGCATGGGAGGGGAGACAGAGACGAGAGCTCCATGTAAACACCTTTTTGTACATGTCTTATTTTTATGTGCAAAATGGGAACTTTTCTAGATGTTGGGTGTGTTCACATTCCCTATACATTCCCTATAGATTCGAAAGGTGGAATTCCACTAACCCTAACTGAGACTGTCAGATGGATTCAGAGCCAAACTATCACGAGAGGAGGGGCCAATACAATACTGCTGAAGCTCTGGAGGGCATCACAGCTGAAATGGTAGCAATAAGGACCGTAGCATTACAAAACTGAATTGCCCTCAATTACCTGTTAGCTGAGAAAGGGGGAACGTGTGCCCTGATAGGATCTGAATGTTGCACTTACATTCCTGATAGTTCAGAAAACATAACCAATCTCGCTGATCACATCAGAAGGAAGGTGAAGAAGTTATCCACACCAGCAGAAGGATCTAGCTGGTTTGATTGTTGGTTGCCTTAACCTTTGTTGTAAAGTAATGATGGCAAGGTTAGCAAACCCTCTTGTGGACAAGGGCTCCCGAGTTATGATCCAACGAACTAAAGAACTACTCGACACTAACAACAATATGATTCAGGAAATAGAGTGTGAACGGATGAATGCGATACTCCTAGAATGATCCTAAGTGTTATCATGGAATGATAAAAGGAGGGAATGTGAATGTTTAAAAATGTATAGAGACATTGAAGTTGAGAATGTGGGAATTGTATAGGGACAGTATAAGCTAACAAAGAATTCATAAAAGAATAGCCATGACATCTCAGACTCGAGACTGCAAAATGTTACAACACTAACATGTATTGAAACAAAACCCACAGCTTGCAGAAAAACCTCAAGGTCTTATTAAATCATGTTATTAACCTGAAACATTATCAGAAGGTCTTTGTTTAAAATCAGACCATACTTCGGTCAGCTTATGAGTGGACAAAGGGAAAGAGGGATCTAAGAGGATAGGCTGAACTAGGATGTCACTCTAGCCCTATCTTGTTATCTTTTGCCGAAAATGTATAACCATCATCCCTTTACAATGTAACGTCACTTTGTCCGTAGGAAGTGAGTGCGTTCGAACAGACTTGCATTCCTTCTGTCTGATAAAGTCCCCGATCGGGATTTGCTTTTTAAATAAAAGCTTGCTTTGTTTAAAGCACAAACGGTATTCGTTTCAGTAATTTTGCTGAACCAGATTGAGGTAAAAGAATCCAGGAATCAACAGCTTAACCTATCTAAATCTCTTTGCAGCCTCTCTGTGTCCTCTACACAACCCGCTTTCCCACTAATCTTTGTGTCATCTGCAAATTTTGTTACACTACACTCTGGCCCCTCTTCCAGGTCATCTATGTATATTGTAGACAGTTGTGGTCCCAGCACCGATCCCTGTGGCACACCACTAACCACCGATTTCCAACCCGAAAAGGACCCATTTATCCCGACTCTCTGCTTTCTGTTAGCCAGCCAATTCTCGATCCATGCTAATACATTTCCTCTGACTCCGCGCACTTTTATCTTCTGCAATAACCTTTTGTGTGGCACCTTATCAAATGCCTTTTGGAAATCTAAATACACCACATCCATCGGTACACCTCTATCCACCATGCTCGTTATATCCTCAAAGAATTCCAGTAAATTAGTTACACATGATTTTCCCTTCATGAATCCATGTTGCATCTGCTTGATTGCACTATTCCTATCTAGATGTCCCACTATTTCTTCCTTAATGATAGCTTCAAGCATTTTCCCCACTACAGATATTAAACTAACCGGCCTATAGTTACCTGTCTTTTGTCTGCCCCCTTTTTTAACAGAGGCGTTACATTAGCTGCTTTCCAATCCGATGGCACCTCCCCAGAGTCCAGAGAATTTTGGTCGATTACAACGAATGCATCTGCTATAACTTCCGCCATCTCTTTTAATACCCTGGGATGCATTTCATCAGGACCAGGGGACTTGTCTACCTTGAGTCCCATTAGTCTGTCCAACACTACCCCACTAGTGATCGTGATTATCTCAAGGTCCTCCCTTCCCACATTCCCGTGACCAGCAATTTTTGGCATGGTTTTTTTTCTTCCACTGTGAAGACCGAAGCAAAATAATTGTTTAAGGTCTCAGCCATTTCCACATTTCCCATTATTAAATCCCCCTTCTCATCTTCTAAGGGACCAACATTTACTTTAGTCACTCTTTTCCATTTTATATATCGGTAAAAGCTTTTACTATCTGTTTTTATGTTTTGCGCAAGTTTACATTCGTAATCTATCTTTCCCTTCTTTATTGCTTTCTTAGTCATTCTTTGCTGTCATTTAAAATTTTCCCAATCTTCTAGTTTCCCACTAACCTTGGCCACCTTATACACATTGGTTTTTAATTTGATACTCTCCTTTAATTCCTCAGTGAAGTCTGCGCGCATGCTCCTGCCCTTCCAGCGTGTCCTGCGGGCTGTGAGCAGGACCCGATGCTCGCAGCCCCTATCCCCAGCCAGAGGGACGCCTGATCTTCGCTGCACCCTATCCCCGGCCGAGTGGTCTCCCGCACCGGCCAACCAGCCCACTAACTTCCTGGGCCGAGGGCGGACTTAAGTTTTATTTATCGATGATTGTACTTGAGAGTTTTGATTGGGTGGGGGGAGATAGGGGGGGGGGGGGGGGGGAAGTGTTTTGGTGGGGGGAGGGAGTGGAGGGAGAGAAAGATTGTTTTGATGGGGGTGTGTGGAGAAAGAGTGTTTTATTGGGGGGGGGTTGGAGGGGGAGAAAGATTGTTTTGGTGGGAGAATGAGGAGACAGATTGTTTTGATGGGGGGGGGGGAAGAGAAAGAGTGTTTTGTTGGGGGGTGGGGGGAGAAAGATTGTTTTGATGGCGGGGGGGGGGGGGGGAAGAGAAAGAGTGTTTTGGTGGGTGGGGGCAAGGGGCGAAAGAGTGTTTTGATGTGGGGGCAGGGGAAACTTTAAAAAAAAACTTGATTCCGGCATAAAGGTAGGACTTCTATTTTTTTTTATTGGTTATTGATTGCTTATTACTTTTTGTAGTATTTTAGTGCTTTGTAAGTCTTGGTGTAGGTCCTCAGCTTCCTTGTATTTTTTATTTGTTATTGAATGCTTATTTTTTGTGCTTTGTAAGTGTTGGTGCTTTAAATGTACTAACCTGCGCCGAATTCTTAACTGCCCGCAATGTTTTTCAGAACTGGCCACATACGCTGACTTAAGTCGATTTGGAGTAAGTTTTAGCTGGCCAAAGTGGCATAAATGGCCAAAACTGCGCAAGTGTCTGGGAACGCCCCCTTTTGAAAAAAAAACTTTAAAAAAATCGTACCGAACTGACTTTGGGGGAAAATGGCATTTTTTTTAAAAACTTACACCAGAAAAAACAACTTACTCCAAAAAGATTGATGCAAGTCAAAGCCAAAATTGGGCCCATCCTCTCTGCATCCACCCTGTCAAGCCCCCCTCATAATCTTATACGTCTCGATAAGGTCACCTCTCATTCTTCTGAATTCCAATGAGTAGAGGCATGCTGGGAACATAAAAACTGACTGCAACAGCTTCTATAGCTATGTGAAGAGAAGAGAAAAATAGTGAAGACAAACGTAGGTCCTTTGCAGTCAGAATCAGGTGAATTTATAATGGGGAACAAAGAAATGGCAGACCAATTGAACAAATACTTTGGTTCTGCCTTCATGAAGGCACAAATAACCTTCTGGAAATATTAGGGGACAGAGGGTCTAGCGAGAAGGAGGAACTGAAGGAAATCCTTATTAGTGAGGAAATTGTGTTCGGGAAATTGATGGGATTGAAGGCCGATAAATCCCCAGGGCCTGATAGTCTGCATCTCAGAGTACTTAAGGAAGTGGCCCTAGAAATAGTGGATGCATTGGTGATCATTTTCCAGCAGTCTATCGACTCTGGATCAGTTCCTATGGACTGGAGGGTAGCTAATGTAACACCACCTTTTAAGAAAGGAGGAGAGAGAAAACAGGGAATTATAGACCAGTTAGTCTGACATCAGAGGTAGGGAAAATGTTGGAATCAATTATTAAAGATGAAATAACAGCGCATTTGGAAAGCAGCGACAGGATCGGCCCAAGTCAGCATAGATTTATGAAAGGGAAATCATGCTTGACAAATCTTCTAGAATTTTCTGAGGATGTAACTAGTAGAGTGGACAAGGGAGAACCAGTGGATGTGGTGTATTTGGACTTTCAAAAAGCTTTTGATAAGGTCCCAAACAAGAGATTAGTGTGCAAAATTAAAGCACATGGTATTTGGGGTAATGTATTGACGTGGATAGAGAACTGATTGGCAGACAGGAAGCAGAGAGTCAGGATAAACGGGTCCTTTTCAGAATGGCAGGCAGTGACTAGTGGGTGCCGCAGGGCTCAGTGCTGGGACCCCAGCTATTTACAATATACATAAATGATTTAGATGAAGGAATTGAGTGTAATATCTCTAAGTTTGCAGATGACACTAAGCTGGGTGGCTGTATGAGCTGTGCGGAGGATGCTAAGAGGCTGCAGGGTGACTTGGACAGGTTGGGTGAGTGAGAAAACGCATGACAGATGCAGTATAATGTTGATAAATGTGAGCTTATCCACTTTGGGGGCAAAAACATGAAGGCAGAATATTATCTGAATGGCGGCAGATTAGGAAAAGGGGAGGTGCAACGAGACCTGGGTGTCATGGTTCATCAGTCATTGAAGGTTGGCATGCAGGTACAGCAGGCGGTGATGAAGGCAAATGGTATGTGGCCTTCATAGCTAGGGTATTTGAGTACAGGAGCAGGGAGGTCTTACTGCAACTGTAAAGAGCTTGGTGAGGCCTCACCTGGAATATTGTGTTCAGTTTTGGTCTCCTAATCTGAGGAAGGACAGTCTTGCTATTGAGGGAGTGCAGCGAAGGTTCACCAGACTGATTTCCGGGATGGCAGGACTGACATATGAGGAGAGACTGGATCGACTGGGCCTGTATTCACTGGAGTTTAGGAGAATGAGAGGGGATCTCATAGAAACATATAAAATACTGACAGGACTGGACAGGTTAGATGCAGGAAGAATGTTCCTGATGTTGGGGAAGTCCAGAACCAGGGTACACTGTCCAAGGATAAGGGGTAAGCCATTTAGGACCGAGATGAGGAGAAACTTCTTCACTCAGAGAGTTGTCAACCTGTGGAATTCTCTGCCGCAGAGAGTTGTTGATGCCAGTTCGTTGGATATATTCAAGAGGGAGTTCGATATGGCCCTTACGGCTAATGGGATCAAAGAGTATGGAGAGAAAGCAGGGAAGGGATACTAAGGGATGATGAGCCATGATCTTATTGAATGGTGGTGCAGGCTCGAAGGGCCGAATAGCCTACTTCTGCACCTATTTTCTATGTTTCTATGTTACTCAACCTTTCCTCATAAGTCAACCCCCTCATCCCCGGAATCAACGTAGTGAACCTTCTCTGAACTGCCTCCAAAGCAAGTATATCCTTTAGTAAATATGGAAACCAAAACTGCACACAGTATTCAAGGTGTGGCCTCACCAATACCTTATATAGCTGTAGTAAGACTTCCTGCTTTTATACTCCATCCCCTTTGCAATAAAGGCCAAGATACCATTGGCCTTCCTGATCACTTGCTGTACCTGCATACTATCCTTTTCTGTTGTAGATACCTTCTTGAGTTCAGTGACATCAGTTAATCCCTTAAACATGTTGAGTGCCTCACTTTTATGAGAGTAGACTCACACTGCCCTATGTCTACTTGTACATTTAGCATCCCTTTATAATCTAAAAGCCATGCACAGGCATCTTCCACCCTTGAGGATGTAGTTTGGGTTCTTTTTTCAAAACACCTGCGAACTCATCCTTTTTTTGGCGTGGAAGTAAGTCATCCTCATTTCGAGGGACCACCTATGATGATCAAGACCAGATATTCAAGTCTTTTGCACATGTATTTCTTCAATCTCTCTCTCTGAAGGCGCACTGAGCAAATACTTGACAAGACAGGACTAGTTATGAATCATTAAGCTACTTTATTTTTTTTATTCGTTCACGGGTTGAATTGTCCATCCCTAATTGCCCTCAAAAAGGTGGTGGTGAGCCAGCTTCTTGAACCACTGCTGTCCTTGTGATGAAGGTACTTCCACAGTGCTGTTAGGAAGGGAGTTCCAGGAATTTGATCCAGCGACGATGAAGGAAAGGTGATATATTTCCAAGTCAGGATGGTGTGTGACATGGAGCTGGTAGAGTTTCTGTGCATCTGCTGCCCTTGTCCTTCTAGGTGGTAGAGGTTGAAGGAGCCTTGGCGAGTTGCTGCCATCAAGTCAACATATGATCAGGTTCAACAACAGAAACTTGCATTTATATAGCACCATAACTGTCGTAAAACATCCCAAGGTGCTTCACAGGAGCATTATCAAACACCAAGACACAAGAGATATTAGAACAGGTGACTGAAAATTTGGTCAAAAATGTAAGTTTTAAGGAGCTTCTTATAAGAGAGGTAGAGACATGGAGAGGCTTAGGGAGGGTATTCCAGAGCTTGGGGCCTTGGTAACTGAAGGCACGGCCGCTAATGGTGAAGCGATTAAAATCAGGGATGCGCAAGAGGCCAGAATTGGAGAAGCGCAGAGATCTCGGAGGGTTGTAGTGCTGGAGGAAGTTACAGAGATAGGAAGGGGTGAGTCCATGGAGTGATTTGAAAACAAGGATGAGAATTTCAAAATCAAATTGTTGCCGGATCAGAAGCCAATGTAGGTCAGCATGCACAAGGGAGATAGGCAACGTTCCTGTGGCCGTGCAGCGGTCTGGAGGTCCTGCGCAGGCCGCTCACCGGGTTTTCAATGGAAATAACCGCGCATGTGCGTAAAATTGAATGGGTCGGTTAAAGGGCCAGTGCACAAAAAAAAATTTCAGACAACATTGGTGATGAGTAAACAAAATTTGAAGTGAGTTCGGATATGGGCAGCAAAGATTTGGATGAGTTCAAGTTCATGGAGGGTGGATGATGGGACACTGGCCTGGAGAGCATCGGAATAGTCACGTCTAGAGGTAAAAAAGGCACCATCAATAGAAATTGTCTTTGCGTATTAATCTAATAATTAAAACACTATGCTAATCCCCTTCAGTGGGTCAGCTTACTTGATTAAAAGCTAATATTCCATTTCCCCTCTCCTGTACTCAATCTTTCTTGCAGTTCTTTACTGCCGAACTGTCTGCAACACCTTGTTTTCTTGTTGTTTGTATCTCTATTTTTAGGTGTTTACACCCAGAAAGAGATCAGAAATCTTTCAACACATTAAGTAAGAAGCATTTATTGACTACTGCAACGAGCTAACAAATTGCTCATTATTTGTAGTCTATAAAGAAAAATCATCAAACGCACCTTTACTATCTGGCTTAGACCCCCAGAGCAACCCCCACCACTTTTCTTGTACTTTCAGAAATATACTCATCATCATCATCACAGGCAGCCCTTCGAAATCTTGCGTCCACTCTAAAGATGAGTTCTCAGGTGACTGAACAGTTCAATACGGGAATTACAGTCTGTCACAGGTGGGACAGACAATCATTGAAGGAAAGAGTGGGTGGGAGCCTGGTTTGCCGCACGCTCCTTCTGCTGTCTGCGCTGGATTTCTGCATGCTCTTGGCGACAAGACTCGAGGTGCTCAGCCCCCTCCACTTTGGGCGGTCCTGAGCCAGGGATGCCCAGGTGCCAGTGGGAATGTTGCACTTTATCAAGGAGGCTTTGAGGGTGTCCTTGAAATGTTTCTTCTGCTCACCTGGGGCTCGCTTGCCGTGTCGGAGCTCCGTGTAGAGCGTTTGCTTAGGATGTCTTGTGTCGGGCATGCGGACGATGTGGCCCGTTCAACAGAGCTGGTCGAGTGTGGTCAGTGCTTCAATGCTGTGGATGTTGACCTGAGCAAGGACACTGACGATAGTGTGTCTATCCACCCAGTGGATTTGCAGGATCTTGCGGAGGCAGCGCTGGTGGTACTTCTCCAGCGCTTTGAGATGTCTGCTGTATATAGTCCACGTCTCTGAGCCATATAGGAGGGCGGATATCACTACTGTCGACCATAAGCTTAGTGCCAGATTTGAAGTCCTGGTCTTTAAACACTCTCTTCCTTGGGTGACTGAAGGCTGCGCTGGCGCACTGGACCTCGTCATCGATGTCTACCCTTGCTGATAGTAGGCTCCCAAGGTATGGAAAATGGTCCACATTATCCAAGGCCTACCGTGGAATTTGATAACTGGGGGGCAGTGCTGTGTGGCGGGGTCAGGTTGGTGGAGGACCTTTGACTTACGGATGTTTAGTGTAAGGCCCATGCTTTCGTATGCCTCGATGAAGGTGTTGACGATGGTTTGGACTTCGGCCTCTGAGTGTGCGCAGACACAAGCGTCATCCGCATACTGTAGTTCGATGACAGAGGATGGGACGATCTTGGATCCTGGAAGCGGCGAAGGTTGAACAGGTTCCCATTGGTTCTATAGTTTAGTTCACTCAAAAAATGGCCTCCTGCATCTGTGCTCATCTTTATGAACACCATGCGAAGCTTTACTACACAAAGTTCAAAGTAATTTTTTTTAAAAATCCTCTCTGTGGAAAAGTGGTCAAAAGATCCGAAACCTTGACAGGTTGAGTGTTGCCACAGCTGAAGACCTCCCTTCAGAATGCTCCCTATGCAAGGCTTAAGCTGCGCAGGAAGTATAATAAAATGATTCAAATCAACTCACCCTGTTAAATCCAAAGATTGGCCACTCCACCAGCAGGGGCAGTCATGACTACATTTTCCTACCAATCAGGGAATTGGGAAGTATATATTTTGCTATCCAAGAGTATCACATTGCTGGGCACCAAACTCAGGAAACTGCCAATAGTATTAAGATTAGCAGATCTCTCCCCATGTTGCTTAGGCAGATGACAGAGGAAGGAGCAGCTGGCAGTAGTGTGTGGGGTTCACAAAGATAAGCACAGATGCGGGAGGCCATTTTTGGAGTGATAAAGTGCATCCTGACATTCGTTCCTAAACTTGCCTTTCACCAGTGTGTACTTAGGTCCTGGTGTTCTGCAGTCAGAGCTTAACGAGATAATGCTCAAAATTAATCTTTTCTATTCCACTTAATATCTCATATACCGCTGTAATATTCCCCCTCAGTCCGAGAGTTGGTTGAAGTATTTTCTACCCTTTCTTCATAAATCAGGTTTTTTTTTAAATACAAGGAGACACTTGGTTTCCCAGTGTCATCAAACAAAAATGTCCCCTTTTCAGAGGGACACAACTAATAAGGAACTAAACCATAAAACAAAGGAAACTTATTAAATGAAATATTACACCTAGTGTCTAGCATATCCTCCAGTCTCTGCTGTGTCCACCGGTCGCGGAAGGCCTCAAGCATATCGGCGGACACTGCATGCTCCTTCTCCAGGGCCACTCTCAGTCTCCTGATATTAGAGATCAGCCTCATTATCTTTCCCTGCATCACTTCGAGCTTGGATGCTTTCCTATTACCTTGTTGATTAGAACTGAACACAGTAATTAAAATGCAGCCTGATCATAGACATGATGAAACAGAATTAAACTCTACTTATCAGGTAGTTTAACATTCACTCTGCTTTGCAAAATTGTGACATGGTCAGTGTAGCATCCATCATTCCTAGATTTGTTTCAGCTTCTGGTCTAGCTAGTTCAATACCAATAAGTTTTTTTTCTTCCGATGTACAATATCTTTATTGAACTCTATTGAATATAAGGGAGCATCTGGAGGGGCATAAGCTAATCAGAGACAGTGGCATGGTTTTAGAGTGGAAGGTTAAGCTTGACTAATTTAATGTATTTCTTTGAAGAGCTAACAGGTCGAGCAGATAGAGGAGAGACAGTTAACTATCTGGATTTTAGGAGGCATTTGACATGGTCCCATATAATCGGCTATGACACAAGGTCCAAGCCCATGGAACATAAGGGAATGTATTAAGATGGATTAGTAAATGGTTGGTTGGTGGACAATAATAAGTAGTAGTGAATGGGAAGGTATCTGGTTGGCAGCTAGTTATGAGTGAAGTGCTACCAGGTTTAATATTAGAGTTGCTGTTGTTTATGATTTAGAGGAAGAAATAATGTCCAAAATGGGATCAGTGCCAATGATAACTATCAATGCACACAAATTCGTAAAGATTTTGGCAAGCTCAATCAGTAGGAACAGAAATGGCAGATGCAATTTAGCACAGGGAAATATAAGGTTAAGAGATTCAGTAGAGTCAAGGTTGATGTGGATTCTATGCTGAATGCGAATGTACTTGAAGTACTGGAGCTAGAGAACGATTTTGTGGCTTTCATGGATGGATCACTAAACCATCAGCACAATATCCCCAGGCCGTTACAAATGCAAACAGGTGCATAGCAAACTGTGTAACCATTAATCCACAGAGGCCACATTGAAGCCATATTTTGCCCTGGTGAAACCATACTGCATGCATTTTTGTACTCTTATTTCAAAAAGGAGGGGATACACAGAAGTGCAGCATGATTGATTAAGGGAATGATATCTGAGGAAAGATTGGATCTTTTCAATCTTAAAAATAAAAGACTAAGAGGGGATATGATAGAAATGTTTAAAATTATGAAAGATTTGGATAAGTTGGATCCAAGCTTTTCTAGTGGATACAAAATTTGAGCAGTAAGGGTCAGATTTATAAATTAAGGACAACAAAAGAAAATATGAAATGTAGGAGTAATTTCTTTACGAAAAGGGTGTTAAGAATGTGGGGCAGATTTCCACTACGGGTGGTCGTAATAGATTCCAAGAAGGAATTAGACAGGTTCTTGTCAACAATTAAGATTCAGGATTATTAGAAATGCACCAAGGGAATATTGTGAATAAGTGGATTCGATGGACTGAAGGTCTTCTCCTGCCTGAAATTGTTATCATCATACTAATATGTAAGCTATGCACTAAAGTCAACCCCAATGAGTTTCAAAAAATAATTAGCTTCTTCTCAACAAATGGAATCCAGGATAATTAGAAATGCTACAAGGGACTACTGTGGATAGGTGGGCAGATTTTCACCTGCCTGAAACTGTTACTAACATGTCCCTTGAATTTCAATTGTACTGCCTCTGCTGAGACCAGCTAAATCAGCACGGACCAGAAATCGAACTTGTATGCTTCCTGAACGGTTGGCTCAGCTATTCTCTGCCTTAGCCAGCTGTCAGTTGATTGACAGCAATATAATCTTGGTGCTTTGCTAACCACATACAGGATTTCTCGTTCGAGGGACCGCCTATGATGATGACAGGGATTTCTACGAGCTCCAATCTGGAATGATCCTTCTTCCTGATTTGCTAATGTTGATGTTGATGTTGATGTTTTCAAATGCTAACCTTGTCATCATCATCATCATAGGCAGGCACTGTAGAAGTGAACTCTCAGGTGACTGTACAGTCCAATACAGGAATTACAGTCCGTGTCACAGGTGGGACAGACAGTCGTTGAAGGAAAGGGTGGGTGGGGAGTCTGGTTTGCCGCACGCTCCTTCCGCTGTTTGCACTTGCTTTCTGCTCGGCGACGAGACTCGAGGTGCTCAGTGCCCTCCCAGATGTTCTTCCTCCACTTAAGGCAGTCTTTGGCCAGGGACCAAGGAGGCTTTGAAGGTGTCCTTGAAACATTTCCTCTGCTCACCTGGGGCTCACTTGCCATGAAGGAGTTCCGAGTAGAGCGCTTGCTTGGGAGACTTGTGTCGGGCATGCGGACAATGTGGCCCGCCCAACGGAGCTGATCAAGTGTGGTCAGTGCTTTGATGCTGGGGGTGTTGGCCTGATCAAGAACACTGACGTTGGTGCGATAATCCTCCCAGGGGATTTGCAGGATCTTACGGAGACATCGTTGGTGGTATTTCTCCAGCACTTTGATGTGTCTACTGTTTATGGTCCACGTCTCGGAGCCATACAGGAGGGCGTGTATCACTACAGCTCTGTAGACCATAAGTTTGGTGCCACATTTGAGAGCCTGATCCTCGAACGCTCTCTTCGTCAGGTGAGCAATGGCTGCGCTGGCGCACTGGAGGCCGTGTTGGACCTCGTCGTCGATGTCTGCCCTTACTGATAGTAGCCCCCCCGAGTTATGGAAAGTGGTCCATGTTGTCCAAGGCTACGCCATGAATTTTGATGACCGGGGGGCAGTGCAGTATGGCGGGGTCAGGTTGGTGGAGGACCTTTGTTTTACGGATGTTTAGTGTAAGGCTCATGCTTTCGTACACCTTGATGAAGATGTTGACAATGGCTTGGAGTTCAGCCTCTGAATGTGCAAAGACGCAAGCGTCGTCCGCGTACTGTATTTCGACGACAGAGGATGGGACGGTCTGCGACGGACTAACCAAACTGGTAGCAATACGGTGGAGGATGATTTCCTGGAGTGTATAAGGGATAGTTTTCTAGACCAATATGTCGAGGAACCAACTAGAGAGCTGGCCATCCTAGACCAGGTGTTGTGCAATGAGAGTGGATTAATTAGCAATCTTGTTGTGCGAGGCCCCTTGGGGAAGAATGACCATAATATGGTAGAATTCTTCATTAAGATGGACAGTGACACAGTTACTTCAGAGACTAGGGTCCTGAACTTAAAGAAAGGTAACTTCGATGGTATGAGACGTGAATTGGCTAGGATAGACTGACGAATGATACTTAAAGGGTTTACGGTGGATAGGCAATGGCAGACATTTAAAGATCACATGGCTGAACTTCAACAATTGCACATCCCTGTCTGGCGTAAAAATAAAACGGGGAAGGTGGCTCAACTGTGGTTAACAAGGGAAATTAGGGATAGTGTTAAATTCAAGGAAGGGACATATAAATTGGCCAGAAAAAGCAGCAAACCTGAGGACTGGAAGAAATTTAGAATTCAGCAGAGGAGGACAAAGGGTCTAATTAGGAGGGGGAAATTAGAGTACGAGAGGATGCTTGCTGGGAACATAAAAACTGACTGCAAAAGCTTCTATAGATATGTGAAGAGAAAACGATTAGTGAAGACAAATGTAGGTCCCTTGCAGTCAGAATCAGGTGAATTTATAATGGGGAACAAAGAAATGGCAGACCAATTGAACAAATACTTTGGTTCTGTCTTCACAAAGGAAGACACAAATAACCTCCCGGAAATACTAGGAGACAAAGGGTCGAGCGAGAAGGAGAAACTGAAGGAAATCCTTATTAGTCAGGAAATGGTGTTAGGGAAATTGATGGGATTGAAGGCCGATAAATTCCCAGTCTGCATCCCAGAGTACTTAAGGAAGTGGTCCTAGAAATAGTGGATGCATTGGTGGTCATTTTCCAACATTCTATAGACTCTGGATCAGTTCCTATGGAGTGGAGGGTAGCTAATATAATCCCACTTTTTAAAAAAAGGAGGGAGAGAAAACAGGGAATTATAGTCCGGTGAGCCTGACATCGATAGTGGGGGATGTAATTTTAAAGATGTAATAGCAGCGCATTTGGAAAGCAGTAACAGGTTCGGTCCAAGTTAGCATGGATTTATGAAAGGGAAATCATGCTTAACAAATCTTCTAGAATTTTTGAGGATGTAACTAGTAGAGTGGACAAGGGAGAACCAGTGGATGTGGTGTATTTGGACTTTCAAAAGGCTTTTGACACAGGAGATTAGTGAGCAAAATTAAAGCACACGGTATTGGGGGTAATGTATTGACGTGGATAGAGAACTGGTTGGCAGACAGGAAGCAAAGAGTAGGAATAAACAGGTCCTTTTCAGAATGGCAGGCAGTGACGAGTGGGGTACCGCAAGGTTCAGTGCTGGGACCCCAGCTATTTACAATATACATTAATGATTTAGATGAAGGAATTGAATGTAATATCTCCAGGTTTGCAGATGACACTAAGCTGGGTAGCAGTGTGAGCTGTGGGGTGGATGCTAAGAGGCTGCAGGGTGACTTGGACAGGTTAGGTGAGCGGGCAAATGCACGGCAGATGCAGTATAATGTAGATAAATGTGAGGTTATCCACTTTGGTGGCAAAAACACGAAGGCAGAATATTATCTGAATGGTGACAGATTAGGAAAAGGGGAGGTGCAACGAGACCTGGGTGTCATGGTACATCAGTCATTGAAAGTTGGCATGCAGGTGGTGAAGGCAGCAAATAGCATGTTTTGAGTATAGGAGCAGGGAGGTCTTGCTGCAGTTATATAAGGACTTGGTGAGGCCACACCTTGAATATTGTGTACAGTTTTGGTCTCCTAAACTGAGGAAGGACATTGTTGCTATTGAGGGAGTGCAGCAAAGGTTCACCAGACTGATTCCCGGGATGGCAGGACTGACACATGAAGAAAGATTGGATCGACTGGGCTTATATTCACTGGAATTTAGAAGAATGAGAGGGGATCTCATAGAAACATATAAAATTCTGAGGGGATTGGACAGGTTAGATGCAGGAAAAATGTTCCCGATGTAGGGGAAGTCCAGAACCAGGGGTCACAGTCTAAGGATAAGGGGTAAGCCATTTCGGACCAAAATAAGGAGAAACTTCTTCACTCAGAGAATTGTGAACCTGTGGAATTCTCTACCACAGAAAGCTGTTGAGGCCAGTTCGTTAGATATATTCAAAAGGGAGTTAGATGTGCCCCTTATGGCTAAAGGGATCAAGGGGTATGGTGAGAAAGCAGGAATGGGGTACTGAAGTTGCATGATCAGCCATGATCATATTGAATGGTGGTGCAGGTTCGATGGGCCGAATGGCCTACTCCTGTACCTATTTTCTATGTTTCTATGGATCTAGCCTGGAAGCGACGAAGGTTGAACAGCTTCCCACTGGTTCTATAGTTAATTTCACTCCAGCAGGGAGCTTGTTGTGCGAGAGATGGAGCATTGCAGCGAGGAAGATCGAGAAGAGAGTTGACGCAATGACGCAGCCCTGCTTGACCCCTGTCCGGACATGGATTGGGTCTGTGGTGTATCCGTTGGTCAGGATCAGGGCTTTCATGTCGTCAGGGGGCAGGCAGAGGACGGTGACAAACTTTTGGGGACTGCCGAAACGGAGGAGGACACACCATGGTCCCTCACGGTTAACAGTGTCAAAGGCCTTTGTGAGGTCAAAGGCTGCCTTGTATAAGGATTGCTGCTGTTCTCTGCATTTCTCTTGAAGTTGTTGTGCCATGAAGATCATGTCCGTTGTACCCCGTAGCGGACGGAATTCGCAATGTGACTCCAGGAGGAGCTCCTCAGCCACAGGGAGAAGATGGTTGAGGAGGATTCTAGCGATGACTTTCCCAGTGGTCGACAACAGGGAGATTCCTCTGTAGCTGCCACAGTCGGACTTGTCTCTTTTTTAAAGATGGTCACGATTACGGCATCTCTGAGATCTCCAGGCATGCACTCCTCCTTCCAGATGAGAGAGATGAGGTCATGCATTTGAGCCAATCGTGCCTCTCCGCCATACTTTAGTGCCTCAGCGGGGATTCCATCTGCTCCTGATGCATTGTTGTTCTTGAGCTGACGGAAGGCCTTTTCTACATCGTGTAGGGCTGGGGTTTTGCTGAGATGACCTTGTCAATAGTTAAGCTCACATAACACTTAACATCTTACTATAATAATAATTTCAAATGAAGATTTAAGAGGCTAGAAATTACTGTTGCTGATCTTAATCGCCGGCACTTATATATTCGTATGACATTCCTTTGTCTGACATTTGAATGCAAGTATTAACCTGTTTTATTTTAAATGGCATAATGCATCTGGTATTGGACAGTGCAAAGTCATACGAGCGAATTCGCTAATATCTGCAGCACTAATTGTTTCCTCAAACACTGTCCAAACTACTAAGCATTTAAAAACAAACATGATTAGTCTTTGTTGAAGTAACCTGATTTACAAGGTAAAGAAGCAACAGGAAATGGCACAGAGTCAATACAAACAGAATATCGATATTTCATTATTTCTACATAGTTCCTTCTAAATTCAGACACTGAATTTCAACTTCTTGGCATCTTACCCCCGCACTATGTTTTCCCTCAGTGCTATGCAGAATGTTTATTTCCTGCCATGATGCACCATGAACTGCCAGCAGTAAACCAGCCGAGATACTTAAAGGCTGCTTATAAATAGACTTAATTGCATCTGTATGGATAGAATTTGCATGACATTGACTACTTAATAATCTTGGCGTCTGTAATCCACATCCAATTACAGTAAAAACCTGATAAAGTTTACATCAGGCTGAAACTATAATCTAAAGCATAGCATCAGTTTTGTTCCACTGAGCTGCGGGGAATAAAATGCAACAATTTTAAGGGAAAAATATTACCTACAGGGAATCCTTTTAAGCTAGCCCCATATACATGTACTATTTAAGAAAATTTACAGGTGATATTATATTAATAGTGTAAATTCCTTGTGAAGAACAGCTATTTCAGGTCCCCACTCATTCTTGGTACCACTCTAATGACATTCTGCAGGCAGCCTAGAGCTAACTCCATTTATGTACTTGAAGACTGGAGCTTCAGACTCGCCTGAAAGCTGATCTACCATAATAAGAAAACTTAGTAAAAGCTGAGTACATAGCAGCATCCAGGTAGTAGTACCTTTCTCAGCTCAAGAACCTCCAAATTGGCTTTCTAAAGAAATCCTTCTATAAATGAATTGAGTTAAGACAGCGCAATTAATGTTAAGAACATAAGAATTGGGAGCAGAAGTCGACCACGTGGCCCTCGAGTCCGCTCCGCCACTCAATAAGATCATGGCGGATCTTCGGCCTCAACTCCACTTTCCCGCCATATCCCTTGATTCTCCTAGAGTCCAATAATCTATCCATCTCAGCTTTGAATGTTAATGCTGAGAGCCAGAGACAAAAAGTTCAATCCCTGTATGATGCAGTTCCTGCTCTTAGCTGCCTTGAGCAAGAAACACCCAATGAAAACGTGATCACTGCTATACAGGGCAGTCTAAAATCAGATGGGAGAGTCACACTTAGCCAGCCCCAAGTACCATAAAGTGGCTAGATATGGGAGACAGTTTAGGAGCCGGCCACCTGTCCTCCATTTCAATATGGATGTAAAAGAACTTCTGGACTGATTGTGGGAAATATTTTACAATGCAAAATAGTTACACAAAAAGAGCTTTTAAGAAAATGAATGGAGCTGTTCCAAGACATGTGGGCTATTTTTATAACATACATCACAAAAGCAGCTCTGGGTGAAAGCAAAGATCCAAAATAATGAACTTAAGAAATAGGAGCAGGAGTAGGCTATTTAGCCCCTCGAGCCTGCTCCGCCATTCAATAAGATCATGGTTGATCTGATCCTGGCCTCAACTTCACTTCCCCGCCCGCTCCCCATAACCCTTCACTCCCTCATCGTTCAAACATCTATCTCTACTTAAATATATTCAACGACCCAGCCTCCACAGCTCTTTGGAGTAAAGAATTCCAAAGATTCACGACCATCTGAGAGAAGAAATTCCTCCTCATTTCTGTTTTAAATGGGCGACCCCTTATTCTGAAACTATGCCCCCTAGTTCTTGGTTCTAGATTCCCCTATGAGGGGAAACATCCTCTCTGCATCTACTCTGTCAATCCCCCTCAAAATCTTAAACGTTTCAATAAGACCACCTCTCGGTCTTCTGTGCTCCAATGAATATAGGCCCAACCTTCCTTCATATGATACAACCCCTTCATCGTGGAAATCAACCTCTTGAACCTTCTCGGAATTGCCTCCAATGCAAGTATATCCTTCCATAAATAAGGAGATCAAAACTGTACGCAGTACTCCAGGTGTGGTCTTGCCAACAGTTGTAGCTGAACTTTCCTACTTTTATACTCCATCCCCCTTGCAATAAAGGCCAACATTCCATTTGCCTTCCTAATTACTTGCTGTACCTGCATGCTAACTTTATGTGTTTCATGCACAAGGACCCCCAGGTCCCTCTGTACTGCAGCATTTTGTAATCTCTCCCCATTTAAATAATAATTTTCTTTTTTATTTTTCCTACCAAAGTGGATAACCTCACATTTTCCCACATTACTCCATCTGCCAAATTGTTGCCACTCACTTAGCCTATCTATATCCCTTTGTAGATTCTTTGGGTCCTCCTCACAACTTGCTTTCCCACCTATCTTTGTATCATCAGCAAATTTGGCTATATTACACACAGTCTCTTCATCCAAGTCATTAATATAGATTGTAAATAGTTGAGGCCCCAGCACTGATCCCTGTGGCATCCCACTAGTTAGTTTCCCAATCTGAAAATGACCCCCAACCCCGTGAGCTCTTATCTTGAGCAGCAACGTTTTATGTGGCACCTTATCAAATGCTTTCTGGAAATCCAAATACACATCCACTGGTTCCCCTTTATCCACCATGCTCATTACATCCTCAAAGAAAGTTTGTCAAATATGATTTCCCTTTCTTAAACCATGCTGACTCTGCTTGACTGCATGATGGTAATATATTAGCATGGATAGAGGATTGGCTAACTAACAGAAAACAGAGTTGAGAAAAATGGGTCATTTTTCGGTTGGCAAACAGTAACTAGTGGGGTGCCACAGGGATCAGTGCTGAGGCCTCAACTATTTACAATCTATATTAATGATTTGGATGAAGGGACAGAGTGTAATGTAGCCAAGTTTGCTGATGATACAAAGATGTGTGGGAAAGCAAGTTGTGAGGAGGACACAAAAAAATCTGCAAAGGCATATCGGCCCCAAGTTTCCACATGATTTGCTCCTGATTTTTAGGAGCAACTGGTGTAGAACGGAGTATCTTAGAAATCGGAATTCTCCACATTTAGTTTGCTCCAGTTCTAGTCAGTTAGAACAGTTTCACTTTGGAACAGAATTTTTTTCAAAAGGGGCATGTCCGGCCACTTACGCCTGATTTCAAAGTTTCGTGAGTGAAAACTTACTCCAAACTAACTTAGAACGGAGTCAGTGAAGATTTTTGTACGCTCGAAAAAACCTTGTCTACACTTTAGAAAATCAGGCGCAGGTTACAAATCAGGCGTAGGGATTGGTGGGGAGGGGGGGGGGGGCGGTGTTTAAAGGGAAGTTTACAAACATTAAACACTTGAGTTTTACAAATAAACAGCCATCATCAATAATAAATGATAAATACATCAATAAATCAACCAATAAATCAATTTTAAAAAATTAGTAAGAAATAATTTTTTTTTTAAATCAAATGAAAAAAAACATTTTCTACTTACCGACTGTTGGGAGCCCTCCAACAGCGTGCTGGAATGCCCCCCTCAGTGTGTCTCTGTCAGTGTCTCTATCTCTCTGTCTGTCTGTGTGTCTCTCATTCTCTGTCTGTCTGTGTCTGTGTTTCTGACAGGGGGAGGGGTGGGGGAGAAGGGGGAGGGGTGGGGGAGAAGGGGGAGGGGTGGGGGAGAAGGGGGAGGGGTGGGGGAGAAGGGGGAGGGGTGGGGAGAAGGGGGAGGGGATGGGGGAGAAGGGGGAGGGATGGGGGAGAAGGGGGAGGGATGGGGGAGAAGGGGGAGGGATGGGGGAGAATGGGGGGG